>NC_136272.1:22437493-22792493 GCF_964187855.1 Myxine glutinosa
TTAATCGGACAAGTAGTTACCGAGCTATGTCCAAAAAACGATTCAACCAATCAGAGAGCAGCGAGTTATCACGTGTGCCGAACGTGGCGAACAGACTCTGCCTCGGACGGCACATTTGAGAGCGTATTCATTTATTTCACGTTGGCAAACTATTGTTGCGAATATGGAATTTGGCCTCCATATCCGCTTGTAAATATTCCCCTATTTTCTCCAATACTCCCCAACTTTCCCCAATCCCCCATTCCCTAGTCCCATTGCATGTAAATAACAATCAGTAGAGCCGACCTTCCCCTTATTCCCCCATTAAATGTCGTGCCCAGGTCCACCGCACCACACGTAGACAACTTTCGGACATCTTCCTAGTTATTCTTAATCTATGTCAGTTAAGGCCTCGTTTCCATTAATTATGACTCTTCGTTGCACCAGAATGTGATTATATGGCATCAGTAGTGAGTTTAGGACCTTCCCATACCTCCTCCCATCTTCTTCCCCAAACAACAACAACAACAACAACTACAGCTACAACAACAACCACAACAACTACAGCTACAACAACAACAACTACAGCAACAACAACAACAACAACAACTACAACAACGGCGCGCGCGGGGAGTGTGCGTCCTCCCTCCGGCTCGGTTAGCCGCCATTATCCATGCGCCCCACGGGGTTACCACGAAGGGGCTAGCTGTCAGCTCCTCGTCAAGGGCGGAGCCTGGTAAACCCCCCCCGCACCCAATAAGAAGGGCGGACCGATTCCATCTGGGCGGAGCTAACGAGCCGAGGGCGTGTCACTCCCCGCCGGATATACGCAGCCGCTTGCCGGACGTGACGTCAGATGCGCCTCAGCTTGGAGAGAGAAGCCACCGCCACCCCCAGCGCGACGATACCTCCCCGCATCTTTGGACCGAACTGGACCGTACGTGATCCTGCCCTGAGCCCAGGTGCACCTGGAGCGATCGCTACCCGCTTTCGTTGCAATCAAACCCCCGTGTGAGTGAGCCTTGTCCCGTTTATTTGTCGTCTGTTGGGGTTAATATAAGCGTGTTTAAGTGCCCACCTTCCTATGTTTCCCTCTTGTCCCTGTAATCTAAACCTTCCGCATTATTGTAATAACAACCTTTGAGAACCGTATCCCTGGTGTCGTGTCGTATTAATTCCAGCCGTGTGTCTTCTTTTTCCTTCATTGGTCTAGCATAGCGCTATTAGTCAACGTTCGGGCACAATCGGGTAACTTGTGCAGACGTGGTCATACCATAAAACCGCTCGGTAAATAACATCCAAGCCACGTCTGTAACAATTGGTGTCGAGGAGTGGAATTCGAACCCGGGACTAAATTAGTTAGGCCCAAATTTTGGGAGGGAAAATCGATTCGGAGCGCGTTTCCCGCGCGAAATTATAACGGCGAAATTTCAATTTGTTTTACGAAAATAAAAAAATAAAAACCGAATTTTGAAAGTCGCGCTATGGCGGATCAAGACAGCTGGGGTCCGGTAAAGGAGAGTGAGGTAGGGTCGATCCAGGACCAAAATGAGGGACAGGAGGAGAGCGAAGCAGTGAGGGCGGCAGGTTCGCAAAATAGCGCCGTCACGCACGAAGAAGCGGGCGCGCAAAATGGCGCCTCGCTGGTCACCGTGCCCGCGACCGAAGTAGCGCCGCTGGGAAGATTGGAACTTTTTTTTATACAAATGACGGCCCTTGTGGAAAAGAATAGTGAGCGATTGGAAAACCAAATGGGGGTAATGAGGGACGAAGCGAGGGCTTGGAGTGAGCAATTGGGGGTAATGAGGGACGAAGCGAGGGGTACCGGTGAGAAGTTAGACAATAATTTTGAGGAGTTAGACAAGAAAATTGGGAAGTTAGACAATAATTTTGAGGGGTTAGACAACGGGATAAAAGAGGTGAAACATGGGTTAACGGGGGTAGAAAATAGAATGGCTGCCCAGGAGAATCAGATAGAGGGAGTGAAAAATGGGTTAGAGGGGTTAGAAAACAGTATGGAAGGCAAATTGAGGGACATGAGGGACCAAGCGGAAAGGGAAGTTAACCAAATGGGGCAGCAGATAGAGGGGGTCAGAATGGGGGTAGAAACCAAACTGGATGCTCACAGGGAGGAAATGGAGCAGATGAGGGTGGCATCTGGGCAGGAGATGCAAGTGATGGGAGAGGAGATCAGAAGAGGAGTGAGTGAGGAGGTCGGAGGAGTGCGCGAGGAGGTGAGGCACTGTGAGGAGCACATGGAAAAGGAGGTGAGAAAGGGGACTGTAAAGTTACAAGGGGGCATAGAGGACCTGACGCAGGAGGTGGAGCAGCTGACGGTGGGACAGACGGAGTTAGTGGAGCAGGTTCAAAGGAACACTGCGGTATTAGGAGGTTTAAAGGCGACACAGAAAGAACTAAAAGATGACTTGGTAGCGACGAAGAGGGAATGTCAGATGGTACGTGAGGGACTGACAACGAGGCTGGACGAGGTGATAGAGGTTATGGAGACGAAGGACCGGCAGGTGAGGACGCACATGGAAACGGTCAAGGTAGCCTTAGAGGATGAGCTTGAGGAGACGTACCGGGGAATAAAAGAGGTGAAGCAGAAATTAGAAGAAGTGGAAGGAGGGGTGAGCGAAATTAAGAAGCGACGGAGAGAGGATAACAAAGAGATAAAGGAGGAAGTAAAAGAATTGGTCCAAAGTCTGTGTTCGGATCGTGATGATGTGCTCATTAACCGGATGAGGGATTCGCAGGTGATGGAGGAGAAGCGAAGAGGAAGAGGACCCGGTGTAAGTGGTGACCAATATGGTCGTGCGTATGATGCGCCAGGGGATTTAATAAGCTTGGGGGTCGAGATGGACCCGGGTGTTCGTGAGAGGCCATTGGTGAAGTGTGCGACAGGTCTGGTGTGCGAACATGGAGGTGTGCAAGAAAGTCCGACTCTGGGGTGTGTGAGGAAAAAGTGCGTGCCAAGGAGTGAGTGTGCTGGCGAGAGTGAGTCGGTCGTAGCGCGTGTGCGAGGGAGCACATGGAAGCGTGGTGTGGTGAGTGTTACAGAGGGTGTGACGGGAGAGTGTGCGCAGGAGTGTGCGCGAGAAAGGTGTGTGACGGACAGGTGCATGAGGAAAGAGTGCGCTGTCAGAAGTAAGGAAGAGTGTCCACCTGTGGTGAGTGTTACAGAGGGTGTGACGGGAGAGTGTGCGCAGGAGTGTGCGCAAGAAAGGTGTGTGACGGACAGGTGCATGAGGAAAGAGTGCGCTGTCAGAAGTAAGGAAGAGTGTCCACCTGTGGTGAGTGTTACAGAGGGTGTGACGGGAGAGTGTGCGCAGGAGTGTGCGCGAGA
Source organism: Myxine glutinosa (assembly GCF_964187855.1). Classification (NCBI taxonomy): domain Eukaryota; kingdom Metazoa; phylum Chordata; class Myxini; order Myxiniformes; family Myxinidae; genus Myxine; species Myxine glutinosa. Next base: position 22,440,819 of record NC_136272.1, read on the forward strand.
AAGGTGTGTGACGGACAGGTGCATGAGGAAAGAGTGTGCTGTCAAGAGTAAGGGTGAGTGCGTTGTCACGAGTGGAGGTGAGAGTAGTGAGAGTGACAAGGAGCGTGAGTTGGTTGTGACAGGTGAGCGAGGATGTACACCTGGGATGGAAGGATGCACACCTGGAATGGTAGAGCGTGAGTGGGAATGCACGCTGGAATTGGTAGTGAGGCACGTGGTTGGGTGTGCGAATGAGGGCACACCTGTGATTGTCACAGAGGAGGTGACCGAGGAGGGGGCGCGAAGAGGTGTTTTGGTGAGGTGTGCGACCAACGAATGTGTGCCAAAGTGTTCGGTGGTCAGGTGTGTGACCAAGGCTGTGAGTGGAATGAGTGTACCTGGGTGTGTAAGGAAAGGTACGAGGAGCATGGGCACGGCTGGATGTGTGAGCAAGGAACGGGCTGCGGGGTGTAAGCGTCCAGGTGAAGCATCGACGTTACACGGGTTAGAGGTTAGAGCGACTTTTAGCCGAAGCAGGCCCTCGGTGCGTGCCGGGCCTCGCTTTGAACGGCCGCGTCCAGGCTCCACTAGGCGGAGCTGGCAGCCCGATAGAAAGGGTCGTCATGGCGACCACTTTTTGGTGAGACGTGCCGGCAGGTCGAGATCGGGGCATTGGATGGCTCCGTGCCGAGATGGTGCGTGGGATCTCGGCCCGGGTAAGCCCCCGTCCCTGCACCGAGTGCCGGACGCATCCAGCCGCTGGCACAAAACAACCAGCATCCATTGTTTGGCTTTACGAAGCCGGGCTTTGGACAGGAATTGGCGCACCGAGAGGTATTAGTGAGTCGACTGGGTGATGAGGTTAGTGTTTTGGACCCAAAATTAGAGAAAAACAAAATTTGGTGATTGGCAAAGGATTGGCAGTAGTGATTGGCAGATGATGAGTAGGATTGGCAAATTTTTGATTTGTTGAAATTTGACGTGCAAAATTGATAGTGAGAGACCCCCGATGTGGTGGGATGGCAAATCCACCATCCTTCCCATGGGGGCAAATGCGCTATAGATTATGGGGTGTATGGCAGTGAAAACTAGCCCGGGTGGGTTAGGATATTGTGTGTAGGGATCTAGAAGATGACATTAGGTAACGTTAAGATTAGTTAGTGACTGATACCTGTAGTGGGGACGCAGGTAGATTAGTATGGATGATAATGACGTGGGAGCGCAATAGTTTAAAGGGACGACTGGGAAGCGCAAGTTTCAGAAGGGAGTAGTTAGCTGAGATGATGCCGTGTTTGTGAGAATTGAACAGGTGTGATTGCACAGGTGTGCAACTGGACAGGTGTGTGGAGCAGTGTATGAGTAGTGAGTGTTGTGGATCAGCGCGAATGCGCTTGGGGAGAGAAGGGTGCAGGTGGCACCAGGTGTGAGAGCACAGGTGTGCAAGTACAGGTGTGTGGAGAGAGTTGGAGTAAGTGGTACGGAGTGGTGTGCATGGTGCGAAGGTGTGGATGGGGGAAGAGTGGACCCCTTTCACGAGTACCCGGGGCGGGTAGTGTAAGTGTTAGGTAGAGGGTACAGGTAAATTGTGGTTGGATATTGGCACTTGTGGTGCGGTTGCAGAATGGTGTTGTGAATGGGTGCATTAGTGTTGTGGAAATGGCTGGGCGTGTAGCCTGTTAGTGCGTGTAGTTGGTTGGGCACTCCACCACTGTGAGGATGTCGGCCAGGTGAGGCCGCAGGTGGGCTCTGGGAGCCGGTAGAGTTGTGGATGGGGCCCGAGGATCCGGAGGACGGACCCGGGTAGCCCAGTGCCAGAGAGGGCACCGAGTGGGGAGAGTGCCAGAGGGCCTTCCCCAGGTAGTTAGGTTAGGGCAAGGAGCAGGTAAGCTCGGAGGCAACTGCAGTGGTGGAGGTGTGCAGGTGGGTAGACCCACTGGGAGAGGTACACGCCGCAGCCCAGAAATTGTGCGAGGGCACCGGGAGATGAATCGGGGGAGTGAGACCCCAAATTGAAGAGCACCACAGTTTGGCCAATGGGAATTGGTTTTTAGAACCCATAGTGTAAGAGGGCCAATGGTTTGGCCGGAGAAAGACCCCGGGTAGTGTAAAGTTGTTGAAGTCATTTAGGAAATAGTTAGGATTGAAGAACCTGTCGCACCATACGCAGCCACTTACCTGTGGTGATGATGATGACTCCACACCTGTGTTTTCTTAGTTTGTGTTGCAGAAATGAGAATTGCTGTTGGATTTGTGAGACGCATCACGACGTGGATGAGACATTGGGGTGATTCCATCTCTCCCTCCCTAGGAGGGACTGATGATGAATTGGTGATGGCAAATTTTGATGTTGAGTTGGAGATGGCAAATTTTGATGAGAGTTGAAAATGGCAAATTTTGATGAGAGTTGAAAATGGCAAATTTGATTGGTTAGGAGGGAGAGAAGACGAATTTGGTTTATGGGAGGAACGGGGAAGACAGTAGGGATGTTTGTTGATTTGTAAAGTAGATGTTTATGGGTAGTGTTGTGTTTTGTGGATACAGTAAGGGGTAAGGGAGGGGCCATGTAGGTTACCTGGTGGGGGGGGGGGCGTACGATAGGAACGTACCTGTCTCACCTGGTTCCCATGTGCCCCCAGTGTGCATTACCTTATATTGCGTGCACTTTTGCGCCCTTACCACCTTACTCACTTGTTTCTTCTTTTGTCTCCCACCTCCGAGGATCTGGCTTTGGGGTAGAGAGAGAGGAGAGAGAGGTGCTGGCTGCGCAGTTGTGGGCCTGCACTTTCGCTGTTTGCTGCCGGGATCGATACACCATATGGACCGCAATGTTTGTGGCCACCCACAATGGACCGCAGTTCGTTGCGGCCAAGCACCACCCGGGGATGGACCTATGGGTCAACGTGGCACCTATGCCATACAGGTGAACCACTTTTAGTTGACACCAAGTGCACCACAAGAAGAGCAAGAGACACCTGCAGGGTTAGGGGTTGTCGCATTTATTTTTAATCATTGACCAATGGTGACTGCACCGATTGGTGGTGGGGTGGTGCTGTTGATGCTCGGAAAGGGTGCTCTGCACGTTATTAAAGGCCGTCGGCCACAGAGCACTCGTGGGTTGGTGTATCGATGCTGGCAAGCGCGCTCTCTCTATGCATAACATCTGCATGTGTTCCTCCAAAGACAGGTCCTGGATCGTAGTGTAAATAGCAGCGTAGTCTTGTAAATAATGCTCCCTACCGGCTGTATGTTTAGTTTGCGAATTCTTTCCGGATTCGGTTATCCTGTGGGTGTGTTTCTGTGAGGAGAAGGGTGCAACGTCGCAGGGGGACATATTTACTCATTTGTGAATATCTGTAAAACTGTCGCACTCAGGGTAGAGTTAATAGTAGAGGGAACGACATTGCGTGCCACACTAAAGTAGGTAAAAATTTATCGGGTCGGGACGCCCCGAGGGTAGAGAAGGGTGCAATGTTGCGAATATGGAATTTGGCCTCCATATCCGCTTGTAAATATTCCCCTATTTTCTCCAATACTCCCCAACTTTCCCCAATCCCCCATTCCCTAGTCCCATTGCATGTAAATAACAATCAGTAGAGCCGACCTTCCCCTTATTCCCCCATTAAATGTCGTGCCCAGGTCCACCGCACCACACGTAGACAACTTTCGGACATCTTCCTAGTTATTCTTAATCTATGTCAGTTAAGGCCTCGTTTCCATTAATTATGACTCTTCGTTGCACCAGAATGTGATTATATGGCATCAGTAGTGAGTTTAGGACCTTCCCATACCTCCTCCCATCTTCTTCCCCAAACAACAACAACAACAACAACTACAGCTACAACAACAACCACAACAACTACAGCTACAACAACAACAACTACAGCAACAACAACAACAACTACAACAACGGCGCGCGCGGGGAGTGTGCGTCCTCCCTCCGGCTCGGTTAGCCGCCATTATCCATGCGCCCCACGGGGTTACCACGAAGGGGCTAGCTGTCAGCTCCTCGTCAAGGGCGGAGCCTGGTAAACCCCCCCCGCACCCAATAAGAAGGGCGGACCGATTCCATCTGGGCGGAGCTAACGAGCCGAGGGCGTGTCACTCCCCGCCGGATATACGCAGCCGCTTGCCGGACGTGACGTCAGATGCGCCTCAGCTTGGAGAGAGAAGCCACCGCCACCCCCAGCGCGACGATACCTCCCCGCATCTTTGGACCGAACTGGACCGTACGTGATCCTGCCCTGAGCCCAGGTGCACCTGGAGCGATCGCTACCCGCTTTCGTTGCAATCAAACCCCCGTGTGAGTGAGCCTTGTCCCGTTTATTTGTCGTCTGTTGGGGTTAATATAAGCGTGTTTAAGTGCCCACCTTCCTATGTTTCCCTCTTGTCCCTGTAATCTAAACCTTCCGCATTATTGTAATAACAACCTTTGAGAACCGTATCCCTGGTGTCGTGTCGTATTAATTCCAGCCGTGTGTCTTCTTTTTCCTTCATTGGTCTAGCATAGCGCTATTAGTCAACGTTCGGGCACAATCGGGTAACTTGTGCAGACGTGGTCATACCATAAAACCGCTCGGGAAATAACATCCAAGCCACGTCTGTAACACTATGTTGCCGCTATGTTGGCGTTAAACTATGTTTTAAAACTAATTAAAACTAATTTGCGATTCTTTCGCTTTCCTGCGCGTTTGTGCACGCTATGGCGATTTCTTTACCAAACTCCGCAAGCCGTTCGCTTTGGACCAAACCATTTCATGTAAATAGAGGGGGGGGGGGGGGGGGGTATTGTCACCGTACTCGCAAGCCGTTCGCTTTGGACCAAACCATTTCATGTAAATAGAGAGGGGGGATATAATTTTAGATATAGATATAGTACGGGCATGCCCTAGTCTCTATATAATTCCAGCAATCTCTGTGTGTGTGTGTGTGTGTGTGTCTGTCTGTATGCGACCGCTGTTTCTCGACAACTACCGGTCCGATATACTTGAAACTTGCCAGGTATATTGCTGGGGACCCGAGGATGTGCCTTTTCAAGGTTTGAAATTAATCGGACAAGTGGTTCCCAAGGTATGGTCACCGTACTCGCAAGCCGTTCGCTTTGGCTTTGCGAATGGACCAAACCATTTCATGTAAATAGAGGGGGGGGGGGTTCTGTGGTCGTTACTGCCACGTGGTTTCAAAGTTTTTTTTTGTTGTTGTTGTTTGCACGCATGTTTTTTTGCACGCACGTACGGGCAAGCACGTACGGGCAAGCACGTACGTGCGGGCACGCCCTAGTAATAATAATAATAATAATGCATTTATTTTATACTAGGGCATTGCCCGTACTATATCTATATCTAAAATTATATCCCCCCCCTCTATTTACATGAAATGGTTTGGTCCAAAGCGAACGGCTTGCGAGTACGGTGACAATCCCCCCCCTCTATTTACATGCAATGGTTTGGTCCAAAGCGAACGGCTTCCGGAGTTTGGTAAAGAAATCGCCATCGCGTGCACAAACGCGCAGGAAAGCGAATGAATCGCAAATTCGGTTTTATTAGTTTTAAAACATAGTTTAACGCCAACATAGTTTGCAAACGTGAAATAAATGAATACGCTCTCAAATGTGCCATCCGAGGCAGAGTGTGTCCTCCACGTTCGGCACACGCGATCGTTCGCTGCTCTCTGATTGGTTGAATCGTTTTTTGGACATAGCTCGGTAAGTAATTGTCCGATTAATATGAAACCTTGAAAAGGCACATCCTCGGGTCCCCAGCAATATACCTGGCAAGTTAAAAGTATATCGGACCCGTGGTTGTCGAGAAACAGCGGTCACAGACAAACAGACGTACAGACGTACAAACGTACAGACAGAGATTACTGGAATTATAGATAGATAGCGCTTTTCAGGAAGCCCAAAGACGCTTTGACAGAGTGCAAAACATAATGCATAGCAAAACATAAAAACAATTGCAAAAAAAGAAGAATCAATAGGGAAATATTCAAAGCACAAAGGAGGGAGAAGGAGAGGAGATAGTCAGGGGTTAAATGCTGTGGGTTAAATGTTGAATGCAGTGTTGAACAGGTGGGTCTTGAGTGATGTTTTGAATGTGGTGAGTGAGGAGGAGTCTCTGATGGTGTGAGGTAGCGAGTTCCAGAGGGTGGGAGCAGCGATGGAGAAGGCCCTGTCCCCCCAGGATCTAAATTTGGTCCGGATGGGGGGGGGGTCAGGAGGTTGGTACCAGCAGAGCGGAGGTTGCGGGTGGGAGTGTGTCTGTAGAGGAGGTCAGCCAGGTAGGATGGGGCCAGGTTATGGAGGGCTTTGTAGGTCAAGAGGAGGATTTTGTACTGGATTCTCTGGGAGATGGGGAGCCAGTGAAGCTTGTAAAGGACGGGGGTGATGTGGTCACGGGTCCGGGAATGGGTGAGTAGACGGGCAGCGGAGTTCTGAATGTATTCGAGTTTATTGGTGATTGTTGAGGGTGAACCATAAAGGAGGCTATTGCAGTAGTCCAGACGGGAAGTGATGAAGGCGTGGATGAGGGTTTCTGCAGCCACAGAGGAGAGGGATGGACGGAGACGGGCGATGTTTTTCAGGTGAAAGAGGGCTGTCTTTGTGATCTGTTTAGTGTATTTGTCGAAGGAGAGGGTTTGGTCAAAGATGATGCCAAGATTCCGGATGTGAGGGGAGGTGGATACTGGGAAACCGTCGATGTTGAGGGCAAAGTTATGGGTGGACTTGGTGAGCGTTTTTGGGCCAATGATGATTATTTCAGATTTATCACAGTTAAGTTTGAGGAAGTTGATTTGAAGCCAGGATTTTATTTCAGTGATGTAGTTTGTCAGGATAGAGTGGGTGGCGGTGGAGATGGACTTGGTGGAGATGAAAAGCTGGATGTCATCGGCGAAGCAGTGGAATTGGAGACCATGACGGCGGATTAAGTGACCGAGGGGGGACAGGTAAAGGATGAAGAGGAGGGGGCCAAGAACTGAACCTTGGGGGACACCTTGGGGGAGGGGAGAAGTAGGGGATTTGCAGTTATTGATGGAGATGAACTGACGTCTGTCAGAGAGGTATGATTTAATCCAAGAGAGGGCAGTGCCGGTAATGTTAAAGGTGGTTTCAAGTCGGGTGAGGAGGATGGTGTGATCGATGGTGTCAAAGGCGGCGCTGAGGTCGAGGAGGATGAGAATGTTGAGGTTGCCAGCGTCAGAGGAGAGGAGAAGGTCGTTGGTGATTTTGAGGAGAGCAGTTTCAGTACTGTGGTTGGAGCGGAATCCGGATTGGAATGTTTCATACAGGTTATTGGCAGAGAGGTGATGTTTGAGTTGAGTGGCTACAGCGCGTTCCAAAACCTTTGACAGAAAGGGTAGGTTGGAGATGGGTCTGAAGTTATTTAGGGTGTCAGGGTTTAGTCCAGGTTTTTTCAGAATGGGGGTAACAGCAGCAATTTTGAGGGATGGTGGGACGATGCCTGTAGACAGGGAGGAGTTTATTGTTGCAATGATAAGTGGAGAGAGAGCAGGAAGGGAGGCCTTGACAAAGCTGGAGGGGATGGGGTCAAGAGTGCAGGTGGCAGTTTTCATTCCGATGAGGAGTTCAGAGAGGTCAGTAGGGGAGACTGGGGAGAATTGAGACAGGGGATGGCAGGATAAGGGGGGGCAGGTGGTTTGAGGGGGAGCGGGTGCGGCGGTGGTCAAGCTGTTGTAGATGTTTTCAATTTTGCGTTGGAAGAATGAAAGGAAGGAGATGCAGTGTCTATTGTGAATGACTGGGTGGTGGTGTTCAGAGGGCTGAGGAGTTTGTTTATTGTAGAGAAGAGTGCTTTTGGGTTTCCGGAGCCAGAGTGGATAATTTGAGAGTAGTAGGCGGAGCGGGCGCGGGAGAGGGCATCTTTATAGTGTTGTATGTGGTCCTTGTAGGCCTGGGAGTGAACTGTGAGACCTGTTTTATTGCGGAGTCTTTCAAGTTGGCGAGCACGAGTTTTCATCAGGCGGAGTTCAGGGGTAAACCAGGGAGCAGAATGGGTGAAAGAAACTGTTTTGGTTTTTATAGGCACAAGTTGGTCAAGGCAGGAGGAGAGAGTGTGGTTGTAGTAGTCAGTGAGGTCAGAAGGGGTGTGGAGGTCAACGAAGGGAGAAGTGGACATTTTTTCAGAGAGGGTCGATGAGAATGAGGTAGGTGAAAGAGCGTTTAGCTTACGGAAGTTGATAGTGCGATAATGCCTTGGTGCTGGGGTGGGGATGTTGATGGTCAGAGTGATGGCTAAGTGGTCAGAGAGAGTGAGGTCGGAGCCAGAGAGATGGTGCAAAATTAGTCCAGTAGAGCAGACAAGGTCCAAAATGTGACCACGGTTATGGGTAGGAAAGTTGACATGTTGAGTGAGGTTAAAGCAGGTGAGTAAATCAGTGAAGTCAGTGGTTAGCGTGGAGTCAGTGGAGTCCATGTGGATATTGAAATCACCAAGGAGGAGGATTGAGGGGGAGAGGGAACATAGCTGGGTCAGAAAGTAGGAGAAGTCAGACAGGAATGATGGGTGTGGTTTGGGAGGGCGGTAGACAACAGCCATGACTGACTGCGTGCGACCAGAGAGTTTAAAAGTCAGGTGTTCAAATGATGGAGCAGATGAGATGGAGATGAGGTTGGTCTTGATGTCTTGTCGGTGAATAACGGCAATTCCACCACCTCGGCCCTCCGAGCGTGGTTTATTGATGTAAGAATATCCATTGGGTGTGGTGAGGTTGAGCGTGTAGTAGTCCAGTGGTTGTTGCCAGGTCTCAGTGAGACAGAGAAAGTCCAGTTTATTTTCCAGGATGTAGTCGTTCAGGATGAGGCATTTGTTGTTGAGGGACCGGGTATTGAACAGGGTGAGCTTGATGTTGTTTTGTACGGCGGGTATGAATCCAGGTGATTTGGCCAGGGTTCGCAGACAGGAGGTGCGATTTTGTGCGTTGTTGTGACCAGGTGTGTTGGGACGATGAGTGGGAGTGCGCTGAGCCGACCAGAGGATGGGGATGGAGTGACCTGATTGTAAATAAACAAACTTACGACCGGAGCCACGGTGAATGTACCTGGGTCGACGCAGGAGTCCGGCATAATTATGACGTCATAATTCGACAAGTACAACACTTGATCCAATCAGTGTGAATTTTTTTATCTCTCTGCAACTGTTGGTCCAATGGACACAGAATTTTCGCCATAGGAGCGCCTCCTCCTGTACAATTTTTAGTGATAATTGTAACATCATAGGTCACATGGTACAGGCGCCATCTTGGAAAAACTGAAAAACGTTGTACCTCTATATCTCCAAAACCGCTCCATGTAAAAAAAATTGAAACGTGGCTCATTGTAAAGAACTCTGCATGGGGAATAAGTGTTGCTGACGATGACATCATTGGTGCCTTAATCATGACGTCATAGGTCACGAGGTATGGGCGCTATCTTGGAAAAACGTGGCACCTCTATATCTCTGAAACCGCTCCATATAAATAATTGTAACGTGGCTCATTGTAAATAACTCTGCATGGGGAATAAGTGTTGTTTACCATGACATCATTGGTGCCTTAATTATGACGTCATAATTCGACAAGCACAACGCTTAGTCCGATCATTTTGAAAAATTTTGAGTGTGATCTACGCAACAATTATATTGGAAAATGTAAATTTATGATGTCATTTGTCACGTGGTCTGGCAGCCATCTTGAATCAAAGAATAAAACTATTGAAACTATTAGAAAATGTTTAGAAATTGTAAAAGTTTGTAAAAAATAAAACTATTAGAAAAACAGAAGAGTTGGCTCTCACCATGTTGACTGTGTTGGGTAAGTATTCTATGATTACCATCGAGTGATTATTCGTTGAAACGTTTTTCGAAAGTTCGTTGTTTTTTACAAACTTGATGAAATGAGGTATTTGTCGACCCTAAGCAGGTTTAAGTTACTTAAACCGTGTTGGAATTTGAACTTTTGAGTAATATTGCCCATAGAGTCCCTGTGTTTGCTCGCTGGCAGGATGGCACAGTTGGCACACTGTGTTGTGTCAGGAATCGACAGGTGCGTACTACTCACCTGCGAAGTGTCTTAGCTTGGGTTCGAATCCCAACCGAGCTGTAAACTGCCATCCTGTTGTTTCTCATGTTCGAATCCCTACATCAAAATCCTTCTTCATGAGAACAAATACCCAGGATAATAGCTAGCAGACGTTAACCGAGCAGAGTGAAAAATGCTTCACTTTTGACAACTACACGTTCAAGCAACATGCACAAGGTGCGGAAACAATGTATCCACAAAAACAGAGGTCTTAATGTCTCAATAGGGAGATTAGGAATATCGTGGAGGAGAAGAAAAGGAGGATGCACAGAATGACAGAATGGGTCAATTTAACGTCTGATTCAACCCCCCAAAAAAACAATTATCGAAATAACTTTAAAAGACATTATTTTGATGTTTTTATTCGACATTGTATACAGTATATTGACTGGCTTTCACTAAGCCTTCATGGTGTTGGTTTAACGGTTAAGGTGGCTGGCTTAAGATATTAGGGTCTTGATTTTGAGCCCCTGCCATACCATTAATTAACAGCAGGGGGGGTTGACTCATCCTGTCATCCTTCCGAGATTGGAAAAAATGAGTTCCAGATGACTGGTAACAGGGGCACTGCATCAGCAGCACAGCCACACCTCCAGAAATGATGCAGCCAGCAGCCACAGGCTTATATACCTCCTTTGGTGAGACATGTCTGCTTTTGACCAGCGAAGACTGGGAGAAGCACTGTCAAACAAAATAGCGGAGATGAGAGTGATACCATTCGGGGAAAGACCCCAACTATACAGGATAGAAAACAAACCGAAGGACACAAATTCTGGTTGGGAGAACTAACAAAGCGCTCAAGAGAGTGGTACCAAAATCATCCCAATTAAATGGACTCAACATTGTGAGCTTTGCAGCAGCACTGCTCATACAAGAAAAAGTAGGAAGAAAACAACACTGCAAGAAGAGCAATTTAACCCATACAGAGACCAGACACCACCATGGAAATGGAGGTGAGAAGCACAAAGTAAGCAAATGAGAAAAGAAACAGGACAGATACAACAATTTATAAGGGGAAATCGAAGCCCAAAGCTCATGAGGAGAATCTAAAAAATAAAGGACAAATACAAAATTGAAAATAAAGACTGAGCAGTAATGGCTGCTGAAAGCAAACTCAAAATAAAGATGATTGCAAGATAAACTAGAGCAATACACCTGCATAGTCCTTGCCCGTGACAATGAGTATATACCCTCATATACTCATTGCCAAACCACATGGCATATGACATTCAAATGTACACTCTGCATACGTATGGGTAGAGGATCACATTTGTGAAGTTTTGTGTTGATCGGATAAGGTTCATTTTTCTATCCAAGATGGCTGCCAAACCACGTGACCTATGACGTCGTCATTTTCAAACTATATGCAGAAATGGTGTTAGATGACATTTGTAAAACTTATTTGGATTCTGAGATTAATTTATTTCGGTTTCTGAGACATAATTACTTAATATTTTCCTTCAATCCAGTATGGCTGCCGCACCAAGTGACTGATGACGTTTTCGTGAGCAACATTTAATCACCATGCCTAGTCGATGACACAGGTAAAGTTTTGAGTCAATCAGTTTGGTGGTTTGGGAAAATATATTTTTAAAGGTTTTAAGTTAAATCCAATATGGCTTCCAAACCATGTGACCTATGATGTCATAAATGTACTATTTCAATACAAATGGGTCATAGATCATGTGCATGCAATTTCAGATTTTTAGGATAAGGCATTCGATTAAAACATTTATGGCTGGTATACCACTTCACCGATGATGTCATCATTATCATGCTTTTGTTCCCCATTGGGAGTACTTGACAATGTGCCAAGTTTCAAATTTTTCCATTCTGCGGATTCTGAGAAATCTGCAATTTAATCAATTAAACGCAATTTAACGAAGAATCATACAAATACCTCGGAGTAGAAGACTGCCACCAAATACGTCACAAACAAATGTGCAAAACAATTACCAAATAAATACCTGCATTGAACGAGGGTGATTCTGAAAACATATCACCAAGGATCCAAATCAAAGCCATAAACCAGCTCGCAATACCAGTATTCCAGTACAGCTGTGGAATAATAAACTGGCCACAGTCAGTAATCAATAAACTAGATATCAAAACAAGAAAACACCATCAACAAAATGTTTTTAACAAATCAATGCATCCCGAGATTGTACCTGCCAAGATGAGAAGGACTACCAAATCCTATTTGTAAGCAAATACAAAGACAATACACCAGAGAAGGTATCCCGAACCCACCTAGCAAATTTTTTTTTTCCCAAAGACAGGTGTGAATGGAAGATGTCACACAAGGAATTGAAACAACAATGAGTACAGCCCCAACAATTGCAAAAATAAAGAAAGAAAAATACAAAACAAAATATCAACAGATATACACTGACACCTGGGAAAATGATAAAAGAACAGGAAGGTGTAAAAAAAAAAAAGTTGGACAGATTGGGAGTAGACAAAGAAGGCTCTTTGGAATGGCGAAGAAGAGGTCAGTTCAACTGGGACGAAGAACGAATCATTATACTTTAAATGGCCAAGACCAATGACACACCAATGGCTTTAAGAAAATGGTGGGACTGAGTCAATCGGACAAATGTAGCTTCTGTAAGGTAGAAACAGAAAGTACAAGCCACCTCCTATCAGGATGTAAAAAAAACTCATGTCAGAGCAGCTGTACACCCAAAGGCACAACAAAGGCATGTGGAGTAATCCACTGGCAGTCTGGCACATCTGCAAAACTCTCAATATCCCAGCTCCAGAACACTCATGGAAACATGAACCAAAAGCAATCAGCAAAGCAAAATTGACCAGTAGGGGCATCTGCAACACCTTGAACCACAGATTTGAGACGGGTGCAAGGTGCGACCTGGTCAGGGCACAGCTGCTGCATTGTAAACAAAAACCTAGCGAGACATTGCAGGAGCTGGCCCAGGATATTTACCAATCTGTGAGGATAGCATACAGGGAACTACCAGCACAGGCGTGGGACAAGCTGGTGATAGAACAATTTATAGCGGCTCTTCCTGACCCCGAAGTCCGGACTCTGGTGGAGTTGCAGTACCCGGCCACGGTGCACCGAGCGGCGGAATGCATGGTGAGACTGACCTTTTTGAGGAGGTCGAACCGCACATCAGAGAGGGCACCTGTGACGGCACGACAGACAGAGGTACGGGATCAGGAAGAGAAGCCGGAGGAAACGGCCATTACCCAAATGCTAAGAGGGATCAGCCGCCAGCTGTCAAGTTTGACCGGGGGAAAATTTGCAGGGGGTGAGTCACAGCGGTTTAGTCCAGATTTGCCATCAGGACGGCCTGATTTTTGTCAAGTTGGGCCGGAAGTAGGGGGTGCCCTGCCTGGGTACCAGATGGGTTTGTTTACGGGGGACTTGTTTTAGGTGTGGAAGAAGAGGGCACGTGCAGTGGGATTGTCGCCAATCCCCTAGGCCGCCACCTCCTAACAGGCTTCACAGCCCAGAAAGGAGGGGATCCCCAGTAAGACCACAGGCACCAAGAAGAGAGTTACCACCTAAACCTGGGCCTGTTGCCATAGAGTGTTTGGGAAACAAGAACGAGCCGAGCATACAGGGCCATGCTCGGCTGGCAAGTGTGGGAGAAGTGCCCTCCTTTGGTGAAAGTAGTGAATTGTGGAAAAATTGGCATGAGTAATCTAAGGGTTAGATGCAAAATTGAGGGAGAACTTTGTGAAACTGTGGTGGACACTGGGGCCAGTGACACTGTGGCGGACACGAAAGCCCACTAGCGTGGTGACATCATTCCGCGCACCAAGTGGGCGGCGGCCACGCCCGTGGGGTAGGCGTGGCCTCAGGATATACACTGGGCGCACAGCCCGGAGCGCGCCAGTGCTACAGTTACCTCTTGTCAATAAAGACACTTTTGTTTAACCGCGTTGACCGCTTCCTCCTTGGTAGCAAGTCGCACGCGTAGCACCGCGCTTCATTGGTGACTCCGACATTTTGGTCAGCCATCACTGACCACCCGAACCCGCCACAGCCATGGCAACCAATGCGGTAGCGATAAAGCTCCCCGAGTTCTGGGAAGCTCAGGCGGAGATCTGGTTCCTGCAGGCCCAAGCCCAGTTCAGGCTTCGACGCATCGCGGTGGACGAGACACGCTACTGCCACGTGGTCACCTCCCTCGGGGCCAGCGCGGCCGCCCGCGTCGTGTCGGTCCTGAGGAACCCACCGGCCCACGACAGGTACGGGGCGATCAAGCGTCTCCTCCTCGCCACGTTCGGCCTCACCGTGGACGCACGGGCCGATCGCCTCTTGGACCTCCCTGAGCTCGGTGACACGCGACCGTCGGTCCGAATGGACCATATGCTGTCGCTCATGGGCGACGAAACCCCGAACGCTCTATTCCGGGCGTTGTTTCGACGCCAGCTGCCGGCACGAGTCTGCCTCGCGTTGGCCGGTTCCGCGACAACGGTACACCGTGCGTTCGCGGCCGAGGCCGACAAGTACTACGCGGCTTTGGACACGCGGGCGAGTTTCGGTGCGGCCGTAGCGGCTCCCGAGCCCGAACCTCCTGCGGGTGCCCACCCCTGCTCCGAGGGGCACCTCGTGGCGGCCGCCACGCCCCGCCCACCACCACCGCGGTAACCGCGGCCTCCAGCTTCGCCGCAAACCTGGTGCCATTTCTACGCTAGGTTCGGCCACGAGGCTCGGCAATGTCACCCGCCGTGTTCATTCGGCAGGTCGGGAAACGCCCGGGCCGGCCCTCGGTAGTGGCACTGAGCGCTGGCCGATTAAACAGCCTCCTATACATAACGGACACCTTATCCGGGCGCCGTTACCTGTGTGACACGGGAGCGCAGGTGAGTGTCGTTCCCGCCGGTATGTCCGACAAGCAGTCCGCGGGCCGGGGCCCCGCGCTGCTTGCTGCCAACGGTACGCCCATTCGCATGTACGGAAAATGCTGCCTTTCTCTGCGGTTCGGAGGGCAGGTTTTCCGATGGTCGTTTGTCACTGCCGACGTGCCTATGGCACTGCTCGACACGGACTTCCTCTGTGCCAATGGCCTGTTGGTCGACGTAAAGCACAGAAGGCTTGTCCAGGCTGAGACGTTCAGCTCGCTCGCGTGCGCGCTGCCCGACTCGTTGAGCAGCTCACTGAGCGGCTCATCGAGTGGCTCGCCGAGCGGCTTGCTGAGCGGCTCGGTTCCGGCCAGGTTCATCTGCACGCTTCCGGCAGCGGACGAATTCACCCGCCTCCTCGCGGGTTTCCCGGCCCTCACGAGGCCCACCTTCTCGGCGGGGACCGTCAAGCACAGGGTGGAACATCACATCCCCACCGCCGGGCCACCGGTCTACGCCCGGGCACGCCGCCTCGAGCCGACGAAGCTCGCGGTAGCTAAAGCGGAGTTTGCTATGCTGGAGCGGCTCGGCATCGTGCCCAAGCCCGGCGGGGGATGGCGACCGTGCGGGGACTACCGCCGTCTCAACGACACCACCACCCCCGACCGCTACCCCGTCCCCCATATTCAGGACTTTTCCACCCGCTTGGTGAATATGTCCTTCTTCTCGAAGGTGGACCTCATACGCGGTTACCACCAGGTACCCGTCAGGCCGGAGGACATCCCGAAGACGGCTGTCATCACGCCGTTCGGTCTTTTCGAATTTCTTCGGATGCCCTTCGGTTTGAAGAATGCGGCTCAGGCGTTCCAGCGCCTCATGGACAGCGTCTTGCGTGACTTGGATTTTGTGTACGTATACCTGGACGACATCCTCGTCGCAAGCGCGTCCCGCGAAGAGCACCTACACCATCTCCGCACACTCTTCGAACGTCTGGGCCAGCACGGCCTGATCGTGAACCCCGCCAAGTGCCGGTTCGGTGTCGCCGAAATCGACTTTTTGGGGCACCGCATCACCAGGCACGGGGCCGTCCCCCTACCGGCCAAGGTGGAGGCGGTGAAAGGGTTTCCGCGCCCCCGCACGATCAGGGGGCTCCAGGAGTTCCTGCGCATGGTAAACTTTTACCACCGTTTCCTGCCCCGCATCGCCCAGCTCCTGCGCCCCTTGCACGAGGCCCTCCGGGGGAAGCCGGGCAAAGGTGACGTCACCTGGACCGAGCAGATGGACGCGGCGTTCGTGGGCGCGAAGCTCGCCTTGGCTAACACCACCATGCTCGCGCACCCGGCGCCAGATGCACCAATCGCCCTCACCACCGACGCCTCAGACTACGCGGTAGGCGCGGTGCACGAGCAATGGGTGCTTGGAGCTTGGCAACCGCTGGCGTTCTTCAGCCGGCAGCTTCGCCCGCCCGAACGCCGGTACAGTACCTTCGACCACGAGTTGCTCGGGCTCCACCTGGCGGTCAGGCACTTCCGCCATCTGCTCGAGGGCCGTGCGTTCACGGCCTTCGTCGACCACAAGCCACTGGTGTTCGCGATGGGCAAGGTCGCCGAGCCGTGGTCGGCCCAGCAGCAGCGTCACCTCTCGGCCGTGTCCGAATACACGACGGACATCCGGCACGTCGCGGGGAAGGACAACCCGGTGGCGGATTGCCTTTCCCGGTCCGTTGCCCACGCGGTCCACCTCGGCATCGACTATGCCCGGATGGCGGCGGACCAGGCCGCCGACCCCGACTTCTAGGCCTTGCGGACCGCCGTTACGGGCCTCCTCGTCACTGAGGTGCCGTTCAACGGCGCGGGCATGGCCCTCTGGTGCGACGTCTCCCTCGGGCGGCCTCGTCCCATCGTGCCCGCGGGCTGGCAGCGCCGGATTTTCGACTCCATCCACGGCCTGTCCCACCCGGGCACGAGGGCCTCCCAGAGGTTGATCGCCGACAAGTTTGTCTGGCATGGCCTCCGGAAGGCCGTCCACGGCTGGGCCAGGACGTGCCTCGCGTGCCAGCGCGCGAAGGTGCACCGACACACACAGGCCCCATTGGCCCCGTTTGCGGTGCCGGAACGTCGGTTTGACCACGTTCACGTGGACCTGGTGGGACCTCTGCCCCCCTCGCGGGGTTTCACCCACATCCTGACCATGATGGGCCGCACCACCCGGTGGCCGGAGGCCGTGCCTTTGGCGTCAACGACGGCGGCGGACATCGCGCAGGCGTTCATCGCCACCTGGGTCGCCCGGTTCGGCGCCCCCTCGGACATCTCGTCCGACCGCGGCCCCCAGTTCACCTCAGAGCTCTGGGGGGCGGTCGCGCGGGGGCTCGGGGTCCAGCTGCACCGCACCACGGCCTACCACCCCCAGGCTAACAGCCTGTGCGAGCGGTTCCACCACTCGTTGAAGGCCGCGCTCCGGACCACCCTCCGCGACGGCGGCTGGGTCGACAGGCTCCCCTGAGTCCTGCTGGGCCTCCGGACGGCACCCAAGGAGGACCTGCGCGCATCCGTGGCGAAGTTGGTCTTTGGACAACCGCTGCGGGTGCCGGGCGAGTTCCTCCCCGACCCCACGGCACCTTGGTTCGCGGCGCAGGAGCGCTCCGCGCTGCAGGAGACCACCCGGAGGTTCACTCTGGTGCCGACGGTGCACCACGGGCACCCAACCACGCACGTCGCCCCGGAGCTTCGCACCACGGAGTCTGTCTTCGTCCGGCACGACGCCCACCGGACACCACTGCGGCCCCCGTACGACGGGCCTTTCCACGTGCTGGAGAAATTCTTCACCTTGGACATCAGCGGTACTCCCAACCGCGTCTCGGTGGATCGACTCAAGCCGGCCCACCTCGACGTGGACCACCCACTGCCGGTGGCTCGGCCCCCGCGTCGGGGCCGCCCCCCGGCGGGCGGACCCCCGGCACCGTCCAGCACCGCCGGCACGCTGCCCCCCGGTCCGGCACCCATCCCGGGTACAGCCGGGGGCATCCCAGCTGGCATCCCTGCACCCCGGACGCCGCCGGTCGCCAGAGGGCGCTTCGGCCGGGTCATCCGTTTGCCCCGCAAAATGGCCCTCCAGGTGCGCGGGAATTCTGGGGGGGCGCGTGTGGCGGACACGAAAGCCCACTGGCGTGGTGACATCATTCCGCGCACCAAGTGGGCGGCGGCCACGCCCGAGGGGTAGGCGTGGCCTCAGGATATACACTGGGCGCGCAGCCCGGAGCGCGCCAGTGCTACAGTTACCTCTTGTCAATAAAGACACTTTTGTTTAACCCCGTTGTCCGCTTCCTCCTTGGTAGCAAGTCGCGCGCGTAGCACCGCGCTTCAACACCATTATTAATCCGACTGTGTTAGACCAAAGCGTTGGAGGCTGGGATAAAAGTTATAGCGTAGTAGGACACAGCTCTCAACTGGCTACAGGGGCGCCGGCACCAATATTGGGACGCGGAGTGGTGAGGATGGAGTTGGGTGGTCTGGAGGTAAACATGGTGGCATGGGTGGCCGAGGTGTGCGATCAATGTCGCCTGGGATTGAGTTTCTTGGTTGAGCACGACTGCCAAGTAGACCTTGGGCGTGGTCAAGTGTGGGTGGGCACTGGGAGCTGCATGTGAGTGGACTGGGGGGTATGAGAGGTGCAGGGGACATGATGTGGATGCCACGCACTGTGACCGGGTCCCCCAGGACCGAGGCCTTGGGAATGGTGGAATTGGCAGCAGGTGCTCATCACATTGGCGGATCCAGATACTTGCCAGTTCAACAGATAAAAAGAGCAATTTGGTGAAATTTGATAGGCCCTATGGGATAAATTTGGGATTCGGTAGGGTGGATAGCACTCCTGGACCCAACCAACCTGCAACTACCTGTACATCAAGGTAAAGGTAAGTGCCTTGAGGTGTACTGTCACAGGGGTTCAGTACTTGCTTTTATCAATTGGGACATGAGGAATTTGGAATGGGGGGGGGGGGGGGGGTGGGTGAGAGTGATGGCATAGCCGGTGAGGGGATTGGTGTGTATGCCACAAAATGTCTTATGGGTGGCGTTTGTTTATGTGTAGAGGTTTTTGTGTGGTCGTGAGGATGAAAATTGCGATTTTTGAAATGTGTTTGTGAAATGTGAATGGGGATTTCACATGTAAGCAGGCCATGGCAGCATCTTTTTGTGACATCTTTTATTGGAAATATGTGGTTGAGAATTGAATGGCAGCGGGGGAGGAAATGTTTTTGTGGATTCTGTGGGTGGGGAAGGTGTGTGTGTCTGCAGGTATGGATCAAGGTCTGGAGGAGCGGTGACTGTGGCCCCCTCTGCGGTAATTTCCCCTGGCAGCTAGTGGTGTCTGGAAATTGGGAGCCCATCGGCGGTGGGGTCTGGTTGGGCGCCCTGCAGTATGGAGACCCTCGGCGACCCGTGAGGCTGTGTGAAAGCCTGAGGCGATGAAGCCTGGTGTGGAGATTTCCCTGGCGGGACGGCAGCTAAAGGAGCTGTTTGGCTGTTCTAGAGTTAAATTGGGGAGGGGTGAAGAAGTCTAAGTCGGGCGACTTGTTTTTGGACTGCGGGCCCAACAGCCTGAAGCACCCCCACCATCTTGTTTGTACGGTACCTCCCCGCTGACTAGTTGAGGATCACACACACATGTATAATGACATCTATGTCATGGTCCTGCAGGGGAGTGAAATACGTGCTGTGATGATTTTTGAAATGTGTGTGAATGGTTATGGGATTTGTGTGAATGGATGGGGGCGAAATCCACTGAGCCATGTCACTCACCTGTAACACCAGGACAGGGCCAACGGAAATTTGGGGCACATTGGGATGGCTCGTTTGGTATTGTGGGTATTGTGGCATCCACCGGGGGACGTGGTCTATTAACTGGGGTTGTACAAATGTTTTTTTTGAACTTAGCATTTTAAGTTAAGGCTTTGTGGCTAAGGTAGTTTTTTTGTGTGTGCTTTGACATTTTCTTCCTGCCCCAGGATTTAGGTGCAAAGACTTTAAGTTTTGTAAATATTTGAAATGTGAATTGTTGCTTAAGGGGGGTAGAACATTAAGGAGAATAGGTAAGTAGCTACGGCTCGATTCCCACAGCCCTCCTGATTTATTTCATTGGCTAATTAAGTGTGAGTCGGTAAGTGTTAAGACTGGAACGGTAGCACCTGCAGTGAACCTTGCAGGAGTTAGGTTCCAGGGGGGTGAGGGGCTGTGTTACGTTTGTGGGGGGGGGGGGGGGGGTAGGCAATACCTTAGTCTGGGTAGAATTGAAAAGGTAGTGTGGAGTCCGACTGTCGTGGAGAAGAAGAAACCCCATGTCGGAAATTTGTGTAGACCGTATGTTGTAGAAGAGCATATCTTCATTCCCATCACTAGGGGTGAGGCATGTTAATTAGTGAGGGGTTATGGTTTTGTTTTGTTTTTGTTTTTTTGGACATTGGTGTGTGTGTGTGTTTGTGTGTATGTGTGTGTATGTGTGTGTATATATGTGTTTGGGTGTACGTGTGTGTATGTGTGTGTATATATGTGTGTGGTTGTACGTGTGTTTGTGTGTGTATGTGTGTGGGGGTGTGCACGCACATGCATTCACATGTTATCAGAAGTAAATACATTGTGTAGATTACATCATTTGTGCATCTGATAAATTGCCAGTAACAATTTTGTGAAACTGAATGTGCAGGTGCAGCATCTAACTCAATATGTCGAAATGTCTCACACGTCCATGCCCGTGGGATTCCCACGGGTGACCCCAGGGCCGATTGGAGTGGAGAGTGAGGGCCGATTGGAGCGGAGAGTGGGGGACGATTGGAGCGGAGAGTGAGGGCCGATTGGAGCGGAGAGGAGTGTGAGAGGTATTGGAGAGGGGTGTGAGGAGGTATTGGAGAGGAGTGTGAGGACTGGAACGGTAGCACCTGCAGTGAACCTTGCAGGGGCTAGGTTCCAGGGGGGTGAGGGGCTGTGTTACGTTTGTGGGGGGTTGGGGGGGGTAGGCAATACCTTAGTCCAGGTAGAATTGAAAAGGTAGTGTGGAATCCAACTGTCGTGGAGAAGAAGAAACCCCATGTCGGAAATTTGTGTAGACCATATGTTGTAGAAGAGCATATCTTCGTTCCCATCACTAGGGGTGAGGCATGTTAATTAGTGAGGGTTTATGGTTTTGTTTTGTTTTTGTTTTTTTGGACATTGGACATTGGACATTTTGGAAATGGGACATTGGACATTGGACATTTGACGTCTCTTGGGCGAAAGACATTCCTAGAGACACCACAATTTTCTCTTTCCGCTGATTTCCTCGCATGTTCTGGGTTTGGTGGCGAGCGGTTGTCTCCCCGACATTTTGCACCCTTGGCTTCATTCTCTCCTCTTGATTTACGCTTTCCTCTTCTTCGTCCTCTCGAGTCCTGGCTTTGATGACGAATGGTCGTGTCCCGACATCGCTCCTCTTCGTCTTCTCGTGGCTGGCTCGCATCATCTGGCTTTGGTGTTGGTGTTGGTGAACGGGATCGTGAGGACAAGCGCAGCTGGAAGAGAGAGCTGCGCGCCAAGGCCTGTTTGCTTCGCGCATGAGGCCAGGAGTGAGCGGCCCACGTGGCGAGGCCTAGTTCGCGCCCATCGGAGTGCAGCCTGCGGTTTTCGGGCGCAAGGACATAGAGGCCTGTGACGATCTTTGATGATTCCTGACAGGGTTCAAGAGCCGATTAGAGATAAGTGCCGTACAAACACATATTTATTTTCACAGTTATATTTCCCTTTGTCTGTATTTGGGTCTGTATGGGGGCGCTCCAATTAGGAATTTAGTTTTATCGTGCATTCCTTGTTACCGTTATTTTCTTTAATAAAGCCGGTATTTTTGTACATTATAATTCTGTGTCGGGTTTGAGTTGATTATTGCAGGGTCGAAGACTTCAGGTGGACCCTTGCAGGTAAGCGCTCACGGCTTCTCCCCCATTTGCTCCCCGTGCATATAATGAAGGTCCACCATTGAATTTAACGCTTCAGAGTTAAAGCTCGTTTGGTCATCCGTGTCGCCCTGCGGGGAGTTCACCACAGGGTAGTCGCACGACAATACGTTCCACCCTCTGTATCCCGCATATGGAGATAACTACCAATGACACACACACACAAACGCACAGACAAACACACACACACACACACACACACACACACACACACAAACACACACACACACACACACACACACACACACACACACACCCGTGGTTTCAGTGGATATAAACTGGACATACAAAGACATTCTGCACATACCACTATTACTAGACCTCACTGATGGGAATATCAATGTTTGTGTAATTGCAAAAAAATAAAAAATAAACGATTTTGTTAATGGGAAAAAATAAAAATAGGCGGAGTATAGATACCGGCCTAGCTATACTCTCAGGGAGCGAGGAGATTGTTAATCGGATATTCGTCACAAACTTTTAAAATGCTGAATTTTAAATTTTATTGACGTGTGAGACATTTAAATTTTATTGAAATGAATTTTAAAATGCTAAATTTTCTGTCCAGCAAATATTCCTACAGGTCGCACAAGATCTGCCTGCAACCCTCTTATGGTTAAACTGCCAAAATCAAGACTCTCTGCTCACCTTCACTCCTTCATTCCTCTTTTCCCCACCTCTGGAACAAACTCCCTCACTCTCTTCAATCCCACTCCTCCCTCCAGGTCTTTAAAACAGCTGTTCACCACCATCTCTTATCTTCCCCCATCCAAAACATTGATCTTTTCTATCCCCACTAATTTCACCCCAATTCCACTTTTTTGAAATACCAACTTCTGTCCTGGAAGTCCTTGGTGTAGTACAGCAGATAAGCTCTCATATTTTAACAAATTGTGCATTTTTTGAGAAAAGCATGAAATTTCTAGCATAGTTAGTATATACCATAAGGTTTATTTTCAGATGTGGAGGGAAGTCAGATTTGACCTCTGAGGACCGTGAGAGGTCAAATCCAAAATAGCCGCCAGTCCACCGGGTCTAATGTTCAAACGCGCTTATAGGTGTCATTTCCAACTAAATTGGGGGTGCCCATTCATTTGGTGTTACTTTTGAGATCGCCAGAACTCAAGGACATGCATTTAGGTCACGGTCAAGGTCAAATTACGTTAAACATCTATTTTTATGATACTGCAGTTGGAACTACTATTGGAAAAAGTTCATTTGAACTTTTAAAACTTTATTTTTTCAGGTACAGGGATAGGTACAGAACACCCAAAGACCAGAAATGATGAAAAAAAGTGTTTACACTGCAAGGAATGATGCAATAACCTCTGAAAAAATAACTGTAGTTAACCAAGTATGTCCACCAAAGCTTACATTAAATCAAGAGCAATGATGAAAATTGGTAATGATCAAAATCTAACAGTCTCCAGAACAGAAGCACAGTGCAGTGCACTTGAATGCAGCTTTGGCACACTAGCAGCGTCCAGTGCACCCTTTCTTGCAGCCACAGTCGATCAATTCATGGCACGATTTTGATGCTTCAGGAAGAGTGGTCCAAAGAGGCTGCCACCCAGTTGTCTCCTTTGTCCAGCCCCAGTCAGGTGGGTCTGGCATCTCTGGATCCATGACCAATGCCTGGTTACAACAGTTGGCCTGGTAGCAAGTGCGCTTGATGTGCTGCTTGAGTGTTGCCTGGGTTGGAGGAATGTTCTCTAGAGTTCTACACTTCTGTGTGAAGAGCTGTTTCCTGGCATCATTCACTTCCGTGCTCTCACTGGTTCTATCGTACATCAGCACCACAAATCGCTCTAGCAGTAACATTGAGCCTTCACTGACCTCACTTGGCATGCCTAGGAGTTCATTGAAAGCATCATTCACCTCTGGGCATCCCCAATTTAGTTGGAAATGACACCTATAATGTTTTTCTACACTATTTGGTTCCAAAATTAAGCGCGTTTGAACATTAGACTCGGTGGACTGGCGGCCATTTTGGATTTGACCTCTCACGGTTCTCAGAGGTCAAATCTGACTTCCCGCCACATCTGAAAATAAACCTTATGGTATGCACTAACTATGTTAAAAATTTCATGCTTTTCTCATAAAATGCACGATTTTTGTGTTTATCTGCTGCACTAGTGTCCTTGTGTTTGATACTTCTGCCACCCCCCTCCCCCCAAGCCCTCTCCCTCCCACACATCTCCCTGCTCTTAAATGTTGTGTGCCCTCAAGTGTTTGTGTGCTTCCCCTTCTCTTGTCTTCCGCTCCCTCTTTTTATATATTTTGTTTGTCTGGTTGATTTGTTTGTGAAATAAATGTCAGCTCTTTCACGAGCCTCGATTCAGTATACAAAAAAAAAAAAAAAAAAAAAAAAAATTGCGAATAATATAAAACAACACACCAAGAGAAACTGGGGAAACTTAATGGACCAAGTCTTTCATGAATCGTCTTACCAGGTGCAACATTCAACTGAAGGCAATTTGTTCAGGATGCCAGTTTTAACTCACCTACTCCTAACGAAACACACCGTCATGCAATATTTAATGTAACCCGAGTCCTACTGCATACAAAACAGCAAATCCATGATATTATTCGATTTAGGTCCTATTGCTTTGGGTTTTTGTCGATTTAGAAAACGATGCTGTTCTCACGAACCAATCACATAACAACCTCATCACACCTTTTCTCCTTGGTACAACGCGTTATTCATTTACGCTTCATAGTCAGGTTCACTATGTTTTTTCGTTCAAAATTTTGGTAGATTAGCAAAACTATATATTTCTGGAATACTCAGAGCATGAGGAATCCAAAAATTAATGTTTGCATTTGCATAGACACCTTTGCGAAAATGACCCTCAGGACAGTGATGAAGATCTGTAAAAGCATATTCCTGAACGGTATCGACCGAGTCGATCCTGTGTATAGGACTTATAGTTCAATCTGATACTAACAAGGCTGCTTTCTTGCTTTATAAACCCATACCTATAACTTCAAAGGACTTGCAATATCATGTATTATGTAATACAGTTATATCACAAATATAAAGACTGAAGGAGCTATGCTCCAACGCGAGTCGGAAGGATTGACGCGACCAAAGACGGAAATTCGTCCGAGTTGCTTTATTGCACGTATCAAACTCGGGTACTCTGAAAAGCCCGTTTATCGGGCAGCAATATATATACACATTATGCCGGAGCGTTTGCCCGGGAAAAGCGAGACCGGGCATGCCCGGGCGTCAAGGGCGAGTCCTGGAAAGGCGAGTCTGGACCTGCCCGGGCATCCTGGGCGAGCCCTGGAAAGGCGAGGGCGGGCATGCCCGGGCGTCCTGGGCGAGCCCTGGAAAGGCGAGAGCGGGCATGCCCGGGCGTCCTGGAAAGGCGAGAGCGGGCATGCCCGGGCGTCCTGGGCGAGCCCTGGAAAGGCGAGAGCGGGCATGCCCGGGCATCCTGGGCGAGCCCTGGAAAGGCGAGAGCGGGCATGCCCGGGTGTCCTGGGCGAGCCCTGGAAAGACGAGTCTGGGCATGCCCGGGAAAGATGAGACCGGGTGTGCCCGGGAGGCTCGGCCGAGCCCGGGAACAGCGAGTCCGGGCATGCCCGGGAGAGGCGCGTCTGGGCCTGTCCGGGCGGCCTGGACGAGCCCGGCATGGTGATTGCTCCCTGGCCGCGTCCTTGGTAGGTGCAAGGCGATTGTGTACACCCAGCGGTAACCGCTACAAGACAATGGTTTTCAATTTCCTTTGTTTGTTGCTTTTCTATAATCCTGAGCACTATTTTGAGGCCTTTATTGGATTCCTTAACCCAGAAAACATAGGATTAGCATATTTAATTAAGTTTCTAGGTTGACTAGAAGCCGAGATCGCGCAAAATATGTATTTTATGGCGGCCATTTTGAAAATCCAAAATGGCGGCCATGCAGGTGTCTGTGCAAATGCCAACATTGATTTTCGGATTCTCCATGCTCTGATGATTCCAAAAATGTACAGGTTTGCTAATCTCCCAAAATTTTGAACGAAATTATATTTGTTAACATAGTGAACCTGACTATCACACTTATAAACTTATGATGCAATGTTTTGCCAAAACATGGATTGTATATGTGCAAATTTTGAGGAAAGAAAGGACATATATATTTATTACATGTACAAAACATAAGGGGATGTGAACACCTTTTTCTCCAATTCCTAGAAGCCTCAGGTTCATCAGCACTATACGCGGTGCCCATTCTATTCCCCATTTAATCCTATATCCCTCCAACCTCCTTCTTCCCCAATTTTTAGTCATTCAACGACAATCAAAAGAATGAGGATGTGGTTGGGGTGGGAGAGGAGGATGGGGAGCGGCTGTGCGACGGAATGAGAATGAGCACTCGTGCAAACGTCTCGTCTCCTTTCTCTTACAATGCACTGAGAACTGTGTCCATCAAAACGATCTCCAAGGGTGCTCCTGGAACAGCAAAGTTTGCAAAAAGCAAAACTCCAGTGACAAGCAGATCATGATGGGATGCACCTGGAAATAGGTGTAAGAGATTGTGTCAAGTAATCGTACACAGTGCCTTCAGAAAGTATTTAGACCGCTTGATGTTTTGTACACCGCTCCTTTCCTATGCCATCTCCAGGCGCTGCGTGACGTCATTACTGGGCACCGAAGGGGGCCCGACAATGACACACGCTGAAAGGGAGTACTCAGTTTTCACTCCGGTTGTTTGTTACCCTGCGCTTGCGAAGCGAAAAGCATGCTTAAGCATTCAGTTAAGTACGTGTGCCGTACGTACATGTGTCGTGTCTGCATTTTTAAAATTCATTTTCTCGGCAACCGTTGGTCCCATTGACACGAAATTTTACCATAGGAGCGCCTCCGCCTGTAGAAATTATTTATTCAGAATTATGACGTCATACGTCACGTGGTACAGACGCCATCTTTGAAAAACGTTACACCTCTATATCTCCCAAACCGATCAATGGGAAAAATGGAAACATGGCTCATTGTCAAGTACTCACCATGGGGAATAAGATATGTTGATGATGATATCATCGGTGCCTTAATTATGACGTCATAATTCTACAAGTACAACGCTTGATCTGATCAGTATTTAAAAAAAATTCCTCTGCAACTGTATTCCGATTGGCACGAAATTTTCAGAATATGAGCGGCTCGTCCTGTGGAATCTTTAAAATGATAATTATGACGTCATAGGTCACGTGGTTTTGAATGGTCATTTTTAAGGTATTGAAATGTACAAAAAATGCGAACAAAGCTGTTTTCCGGACAAGACCAGACAAGAGTCTTCTCCAATGGCACCGGCACTACGAAAACAACATGTTTGCACTCTTTCATCTCCAACTGCTTATCTTTTATGGCCTGTGTTGAAATTAAACAGATGCTTCACCATGCTCATGGGCGCAAACTTGCCTCAAATCCCTGACCCCTCGTCTGGCCGCTCATCCTTTAGTTCGACTCCTCGAGACGCAGGAGACTTCCTTTGTTCCAGAAAGAC
This sequence comes from Myxine glutinosa, assembly GCF_964187855.1. Classification (NCBI taxonomy): domain Eukaryota; kingdom Metazoa; phylum Chordata; class Myxini; order Myxiniformes; family Myxinidae; genus Myxine; species Myxine glutinosa. The sequence continues at coordinate 22,468,154 of NC_136272.1, forward strand.
TATAAAAGGATTGAAATTCAACAGAGTCGGGCAGAAGTTTTGCTTGAGTCGTTGTATTGAGTATGTGTATTGTTACTTTGTTGTATAATTAAGTAAATCTTCTCCAGATAATAAATCTTCAATACTTGTTCCTAGTGTGTGTAGACATTCGTTCTCTGTGCACCCACGACAGCATCATTTTTGTTTAGGGATGCGATCAAAGATGGCCGACTGGCAGCCATTTTAGTTGTAGAAAAAACAGGTGTCGAACACGTCCTCAACCATTTCTCAGACATGCATTTACCGATCCTCTTCAAACTTTGCACACATATAATGAATGATCGCTTACATATGCGCCTCGTGTTTTTTCGAGATCAGATCCGAGATTGCCGACTGGTGGCCATTTTGTTACTTCAACGTGTCCCCAACCATTTCTTGGACATGCATGGACCATTTTTGTTCAGTCTTGGCACAAAGACAATACATGAGTATGCATATGCAAAATAATTTTTTTGTAATCCGAATAAAGATGGCCAACTGACAACCTTTAACTCCGTACAGCAAAATTACTAAAACCACGGTGGCTATGTCTTTTTCTCCTTGTTCAACATAGCAGCCATTTAATAATTTTCCATAGTCACTTCCTTTGCCTGGCCTCAGTTATAGCCTCAATACTGAAGACCCAAAGGACCCCAAAGACCCAAAAGAATGAAAAGAACCTGAAGACCCAATGGACCCCAAAGACCCAAAAGACCCCGAGGATCCAAAAGACCCAAATGACAAAGAGGACCCCAAATACCCCAATGACTCAGAAGACCCCAAGGACTATGAAGACCCAAAATACCCCAAAGACCCAAAATATCCCAAAGACCCAAAGGACCCCAAAGACCCAAAAGACCCTGAAGACACCATCGACCAAATAAACCCTAAACACCCAAAATACCCAAAGACCCAAAATTCACTGTAGACTGTTAAAGACACAAAAGACCATAAAGGCCCAAAAGACAGAAAAGTCATTGAAAACACAATTGACCCCAAACACCCAAAACACCCCGAGACCTAAAAGACCCTGAAGACTTTTAAATACCCAAAAGACCACAAATACCCAAAAGACACTGAAGATCCCAAATACCCCAAAGACTCAAAAGACTGAAAAGACCCCAAGACCCTTAAAGACCCAAAAGACCCCAAAGACCCAACATACCCCAAATACTATGAAAGACCCAAAAGACCACAAAGATGCAAAAGACCCCCAAAAGACCCTGAAGGCCCAAAAGAACACCAAAGACCCTTAAATATTCAGAAAACCCAAAATACCCCAAATATCCAAAAGAGCCCAAAGACCCTTAAATATCCAGAAGACCCAAAATACCCAAAATACCCCAAAGACCACAATACCCAAAAGACAACAAAAACGCAAAAGGCCCTGAAGACCCAAAAAACACCAAATACCCAAAACACTGCAAAGACCCCAAGATCTTAAATACCCAAAAGACCACCAAGACCCAAAAGACCATGAAGATCCAAAGACCCCAAAAACCCATAAATACCCAGAAGACCCAAAAGACCATGAAAACTCAAAATACCCCGAATATCCAAAAGATTCAAAAGACCCAGAAGACCCTTAAATACCTCAAGGACCCAAAATATCTCAAAGACTCTTAAAGACCGAAAAGACCCCAAAGACCAAAAAGACCCAAAAAACCCAAAAGACCCCAGAGACCCAAAATATCCCAAATACCCCCAAAAAAATCGAAAAGACCCAGAAGACCAAAAAGTCCCTGAAAACCCAAAATACCCCGAAGACCCTTAACAAAAGAAACAGAACCAAACAATCAAAAACACCAAAAAGACCCTCAAAGACCCTGAAGACCCAGTGGAACCCAAAGACCCAAATTACCCCAAAGACCCAAAAGGCCCTGAAGACCACAAAGACCCAAAATACCCCAAGAATCCAAATGACCCCAATGACTTAGAAGACCCTAAGGACTCTGAAGACCCAAAATACCCCAAAGACCCAAAATACCCCAAAGATCCAAAGGACCCCAAAGACACAAAAGACTGAAAAGACCCTGAAGACCCAATGGACCCCAAGGACCCTGAAGACCCAAAATACCCTGAGGATCCAAAATACCCAAAACAACCCCAAGGACCCAAATGACAAAGAGGACCCAAAATACCCCAATAGCTCAGAAGACCCCCAAGGACTCTGAAAATCCAAAATACCCCGAAAACCCAAAAGACCAAAAAGACCCAATGGGCCCAAAATACCCCAAAGACCCAAAATACGTTGAAGACCCAAAATACCCGAAACACCCAAAAGACTGAAAAGACCTGAAAGACCAAATGGACCCCAAATACCCAAAATTTTGGGAGGACCCCAAAATCCTAAGACCTCAAAGACCCAGAAGACCCCATAGACCAAATAAACCCTAAACACCCAAAATATCCAAAGACCCAAAATTCCCTGTAGACTGTTGAAGACACAAAAGACCATAAATGCCCAAAAGACAGAAAAGTCATTGAAAACCCAATTGACCCCATACACCCAAAACACCCCAAAGACCCAAAACACCCCAAAGACTCTTAAATACCCAAAAGACCACAAATACCCAAAAGACACTGAAGACCCCAAATTCCCCAAAGACCAAAAGACTGAAAAGACCCCAAGACCCTTAAATACCTCAAGGACCCCAAATATCTCGAAGACCCTTAAAGACTGAAAAGACCCAAAAGAAGAGTAATTATGTCTCTTACATTGGAATTGCAGACGGTGGCTTGCAAACCGAGCCTCAAGGTCGGTTTATGGAAGCGTTTTTTTATTTATCTCAAGAAATACAAGGCACAGGGAGGTGACATTCGCTGAACGTGACGTGCAAAGTGCGCAGAGTAAAACGAGTGTTCATTTACGTCTGTAGGATGTCTAATAATAAAGATGATATGAGCACCCCTGACACGAGGCCCAGACTTCGGCATGCTCACGCCGCTGCACCGTCAAAAACTGTTCCAACCCGTCATTTTTGACGGGCTTTATACTCGTGTATATATTTAATCATCGTTCCTGCCAAAGATAACACAACGTGATCATAAATTGCATCACGACACTCGCCTCCAGGCCTGGGTTCTAATCCTGGGTTCTAATCCTGGGTTCTAATCCAGACCCAGCGATATCCTGTCCCACGTTAAGCTGGATGTCCCATCTGCTCGCATTAGTTGGTGGACGTTAAAGACCCCACGGTGTAGGCGAAGAGTAGGCGAGCCAACTCCGCCATTACTGCTGGGAAGGCAATGGCAAACTACCCAGTACAACCCTTAACAAGAAACTGCTTCGGCAGTCCTGCACCTGCCTCTGGATAGAACAGCAGAATACAAAAATACGAATTCAGGACAAAAACACACGACTCAAAGCATTTGTCTTCACCAGCGTTTTGTACAATTTGCTCCAAGGTTGTTGTGGCTTGAGTCACATTTATAACGTTGAAAACCCACGTTGCTTGTAAGCAACCATTACAAATGCTTGAATTCCTTCTGAAAGCGTCTTTGTTCAAGGTATAATGTAATATTGGCACACTGAAAAAACTTGGCAAGCTTTCATTCATTGTAAGATGTTTTTCAACTTGGGTTGACAAGTGTATTCTTTTCAAGATGATATAATACACTTTTGTACATGCAGTTCTATGCAAATTTTGTTCATGCAGCTTTGTACATGCAGCTCTTGTTAAAGTGGACATCTCTCTGACCATTCTCAGAGAGCCTCCTCAGCGTCGACGAGTCTGCCATTTCACTAAGGCCAACTGGCAAGGTCTTCAAGCATCCATCAATCATTTGGACTAGTCTCCCATCTCTACCGCCTCTGACATCAACTCATTCTGGGAATTCTTCCAAAATAAATTGCTCTCTCTCAGGCACAGATTTATCCCATCTCGTCTTCAGTTGTCATACCCTTCCTCCCGTCCATGGTACACGGAATCTTGTGGTGAGGCTATTGCCCAGAAACAACTTGCCTTCGTCTCCTGGAAAGCAAATCCAACGGAAGGAAATCTCATTTCCTTTCACAAAGCCTGAAACAAGTGTGTGTCCACCCTCAGGAGAGCCAGGAAACAATATCTCTCCACTCTCAAGACCGATCTCTCAAACCTGTCTACCTCTTCCAAATCCTGGTGGCGTCTGGTCACATCTGTTTCTGGTGTTTGTTTCCCCTCCATCCCCTCCCTTGCCTCAAACGGCTACACAGCTGACTCCGAGAGCTAACATTAATCACAAAAAGACAAACTGACACATAAAACATAAGATAAAGGGAGCGGGAGACAAGATGGGGAGAGAGAGGGAAGCACACAAGTACAACATTCGAGAGCAGGGACATCGGGAAATCTGTGGGAGGGAGAGGGCTTGGGGGGAGGAGGCACGGTAAGGGGGGGGGGGATTGGAGAGGTATAAAACACATGGACATTGCTCGGACTTCCAGGAAAGAAGTAGGAATTTCCAAAAAGTGGATCTGGGGTGAATTGACGGAGATAGAAAAGATCAAGGTTTTGGATGGGGGAAGATAAGAGATGGTGGTGAACAGCTGTTTTAAAGACCTGGAGGGAGGAGTGGGATTGAAGAGAGTGTGGGAGTTTGTTCCAGAGGCGTGAGAAAAGAGGAATGAAAGAGTGAAGGTGAGCAGAGAGTCTTGATTTTGGCAGTTTCACCATAAGAGGGTTGGCAGATCTTGTGCGACTTGTAGGAATATTTTGGGGACAGAGCCCAGAGAGAGCTGGGGGAGCAAGGCTGGAGAGGAGTCGGTAGAAGACAGAAAGACCACCAACCTTCCTGCGGTGAGAGAGGGAAAGGCCCTCAGAATCAGCTTCATCATGGGAGATTCCAATGATTCTGAAAGCTTTGGTTTCAACAGCGTGAAGCCGAGCTGGGTGTGAGGCAGGAGCACCAGCCCAGAGGGGAGGGCAGTATTCCATTGAGCCTTATCGTGCATAAAGATGATTCCTGGACCATGTTGTTGAAGGTTGGACAACACATGTTGCTGTAAGATGTCATCAATGTATCGATCTCGATCCACCATCAGATTGCCATGGATATGGATTAAGTTGGCATGAAATTTCACCCCACATCAGGACACTTCCACATCCAAACTGTGCAGCTCTTTTCTGGACACAGACAGGGGCATATTGCGAATTGCGTCTTCCCTAGACCCATGCGCGCGAGCCATCACGTCTTTCAAGGAGAAACTTGGATTTGACACAGAACACTTGTTCATTGTCTCCACGTTCACCGGACAGACGTTCAACCTTAGACACTGGACAGGATGACGGTCCCGGATCCCTTCATCGCGGAAACGCCACAAGATGGTGTTGACACTTATCCTGCGAATTCCAGGGTATGTGTTTGCTGTGCTCTGTGCAGTTTGAAATCGATTGCGTCGATGGGTCATGGTATTGTCCTGCCATGTCCACTTATTGGCATATCTTTTGTTGATCCAATGATGCTTGAGAATGTCTTTTGAGGTCATAAAGTGTACCTTTCCTCACATTGAAGAGCCTTACAACATGGCTGATGGGAGACCCTGCTTGAAGGTGTCCAAGTATTTCATTGCCCTCATTTTCTGGCAGACACAGCATTGTAATGAATTGTTAAATAATGCAATCAATGTGTTTTCTGAAAGATCCACATGCTGGTGTCTCAGAAAGATTCTCGAATTTGCTCAGAAAACCTAATGATGACCTCCTATCGTGTCATGCGACCTCGTATCACCTCCAAAAACCTAATGGTGCACGACTTGCAAGTGCTGAATGGTATTGCTTGTGGCAACTAGAACGGTACTCAGTAGAGCACGTACCTCCGCCAGGCTGAAGTTTGCCTTTTGTATCCACTGATAGGCCGGATCTGGATCTGGACCTGAAACAAAATCTAATTGGCTCGTTCTTATCGCCTACCCAAATCATCCACCAAGTTTTGTCATAATCTGTCCACAAATTGAAATATCATGATATGTATTGTTTTTAGCCCCTTCTCTAAATGGTGAAAAATTACTTTTAAAATTCAAAAATTCTTGTATCTTCAAAAAAATCTGGATCTTCACCAAAATATATAATCAATTTGTCCTTACAGACAGGCGTGAAAAGGAAGCCGACATCCATCTTCAACGGCCTAGGTAATTACGCTACATGGAAACTTGCAATCAGGTAGGTGTTCTGCACATCCCTCGTGCCAAAAAGGCACTTGCAATGAACACTGGAACAGTCCTTCAATAATTACATTCTCAATTCTACACGTTCCGTATTTTATGGTGAAGAGTGAAGAACATGAAACTTCCTTTTCTCAATTCCTTCCATTTCTCAATCTTAACGTTCTCATTATAGACTCATCCAGCACTCCCAGGTCCCTTTCATTGTGTGTTCAATATGCAGGTAAACACTTGCCAGAGGTATTGGAGTGGTATTTTGAATATCAAGACATTTGAAAATGATGATACCAATGGTGTAGGTTTCGATGTTTTGCGTTTTGCAATGTCACTGCGATGGTCACTGGGAGACAAATAGGTGCGACAAATACAAGGTGCCATCAATGTAAGCTCAGCAAACCTGAGAGCATGCCAAAAAGATACTCAGACATCATTGTGTTTGTGCAAATTGACGGAGAAAATGCATCTGACTTCAATATCTTACTATAATTCACCAAATGTCCGTCTGTCTGTCCGTCCGTCCGTCCGTTCCCAGGTACCGCAAAAATGGCTGAAACGATCGCAACAAAATTTTGGGTGGGTAATCATGGGACCCCATGGAGTAAAATAGGCTATATTGTTTTTCCAATTTTACAATTTTTCAGTTTTTCCAAACACGATGGAATAATATTTACCGATATGACCAGTGATGTGGCTTTGATTGAAATTCTACAAATACTGTTTAGATTTTGATGATTTGCGTGTGATATGATTTAACGGATGTTTATATAAATCGTTTAAAATTAAAAAGCCTTCAATTTCTGATATTTTGCCTTTTCATTTGGGCCTCCCAATTGAAGCCCCGCCCAAAGGGTACCGTTGCTTGTAAATTAAATGTGGGAATTAAACCTGGATAGATATACATTTCACATTCGGATGAACTTGTTTGGAGAAAAGTGCAAAATGCCTGTAAGGTTATCCTCTTCATTTAATTAAAACTTTCAAACCTGATGGCGCCTTGTTTTGCAAAAAGTCACTATCGATGACAATCCGTGAGATTAACTATGGGGCCGTTGTGCTGTATATTATTAATTGAATTATCCTTCCGTCTATAAGTTATTCAATCTTCTCTCGAACGTCCGTCATGAAATTAACCCATCAACGCAGGTCGGCAGGGAATCCGACTATAGTATATCGTGAGCTTCCTTGGCTTCCTTTGGGATTAAAGATTCTGCACCATTAGTAGTCAATTGTTTGTACATTTGATTCGGTTTCTCGATTTATTTGTTACTCCCTACATTATAATCTCTATAAACGTGTGTTCTATTGAGAAGCCCCTAATTTTGACGCATCGGTACGCATTGTCGGATCGTTTCCAGCAGGGAATTTAACCCAGACAAACAATATTGGCATATACAGCTATCGGGGATGCCTCATCACGGTGGTTGTACTGCCCAACGCAAGACGGGGGACAAATCTTCCCTGCTGCCCGGATTTGTCAGGGCAGGGCAGTCACGGTCAGAGAGCCGATCGGTCCCCATGGACCGGCCATTTTGTTTCTCTGTTTCTGTTTCTTTCTTTCTTTCACTCTCTTTCTCTCTCTCTCTCTCTCTCTCTCTCTCTCTCTCTCTCTCTCTCGCCCCCTGCAGGCCGTTTGTGGCGTCATGGCGGCTGTGAGCATCTGCTCTGTGTTGTGGTGAGTCCGTTGTGAGATTTCCTCCTCTCCTGCCCTCCCCTGCCCCCCCCCTCCCTCTCCTTTTCCATCTTGTGTGCTTTGGCATTTTGTTTTCATCCGTTCTACACCTTTGTCTTCAAGAGAGAGAGGATTGAGAGCGGGCCTATTTTGGGTGCGGCCTACTGGCTTTGGCGGCGCTTTGTAAGCCATTTTTGTGCTTATAATGCACGTTTATTATTTACTTTAGTTCGATTATTTAGGTTTGATACCTTCTTGTCCGGTTCGGACAAGTGGGGGGAGGGGGAGGGGAAATTCGCTGGTATGGCGAATACACGCTCTCGTTACGAGGCGTTCGAAAATTTAACGCGTAAGCATGCATTCGCATGTGTTCCGCCCGAAGGAGCTCCTACTGAGGACATTATTCTTGCCGTGGGATCCATCATAGGAGACGGAAATGTTCGAGCGGCATCACGTATGAACCAGAAATTTGTTGTCTTCGTGTCAGAAGAAAAGCTCGTTCATGACGTCGGTAGTACCGGTCTAACCATAAAAGGGGGTCATTATATTACGGTATCCCCTATGGATACGCCAGCTACCAAGATAACAATATCCAACGTACCACCGTTTATGCCAGGCGAGAAACTCCGATCCGTTCTGTCTCGTTACGGTAAAATTGTCTCCCGAATCTCAATGATTCCGCTCGGGTGTCGCAGCGATCGTGTCAAACACGTAATGAGCTTTCGGAGGCAGGTGTACATGATTCTCCCGGATCGCGGAGCCGATACAGGTTTAAACATAATTATCCTTTAAAGTATCGATGGACGATCGGGAATACCACATGTATGCTTCCTCAGCCTCCTTAACATGCTCTAATTGTGGAGATTTCGGACACGTTAAAAGGTTTTGTCCTAAGACCTCTTGTCCAAAGTGTGGTGAATCGGGACATAACAAAAGAGATTGTAAAAAGGCCAATCCCTCCACCGCGCCTTCTGACACCCCGACCGTGCTCTCTGACACCCGGACCGTATCTCCTGTCACCCGGACCGTATCTCCTGTCACCCCTACCGTACCTTCCGTCACCCGGACCGTATCTCCTGTCACCCCTACCGTACCTTCCGTCACCCGGACCGTATCTCCTGTCACCTCTACCGTACCTTCCGTCACCCGGACCGTACCTTCTGACATCCCGACCGTACTTTCTGACACCCCGACCGTACCTTCTGACATCCCGACCGTACCTTCTGACGCCCCGACCGTACCTTCTGACACCCCGATTGAGTTGTCTGACACACCGGTGCTCTCCGATTCCAATGTGATGACACCCACCAATGTGACTGACACAACTAGCATTGCCCCCTTTCCCGAACCCATGAATGAAGAATCCATAGTGTATTCTAAAAAGCGAAGAGCACCAGTGCTAAGCAATTTCGCTGGTGCTGCAAAGAGGGCGGTCATGGGCGGCACCATTCCCGGTGCACATGTGTTCGAGCGTCCCTCTGACATTCCCTCACTAACTGAGTATATGAATACCGTTGCCAACGATACCAGTGAGTCTCATTATGCAAATGAGCCGAAAAATATAATTTGTACCTCTCACCTGGAAGTTTCCGTGTGCGAAACCTCCAGTGAAATTACTCCCATTTCCGAGCTGGGGAATGGTTTTCCGCTTGTTTCCCCTTTAAATACTGAGCAGACTATGGATTCAATAAACGTTCCCACTTTACAAACGGGGCCGGTAAATCTGAGTTTGCTGGGATCTCAAACCCAAGCTCCAACCCCAGATACAAATATCCACCAAAGTGTTAACGAGTGCTCTCGGGAACACCTTGGGAAACTTGTGAAGGTGCCTCCAGACAAGACGGGGGGGAAGCGGGTAATACCCCAGAACCTGACGATATGTTATCTAACGTGTCTGAGTCCGAGGATGACATTGAGGCAACCGAGCTGTCACAATTGGTGACAGGTCACTCGCAGGTATCCCCTCAACTCATTTTTACCTTCCTTAACGAAACGTATCGTCACCGTAACATCGTAATTAAAGACTATTTCCCTGACGTGGCAGCATTCATTTGCACCGCAAAGTCAATAATCAAAGCGCATGAGGATTTTGACCAGACGAGATCTCAATTCCACAGATTAAGAAAGTTTGTTACTCGAGCAGGTACGGAGTGTTCCCAAGCACAGGTCGATTTCATTGACACGGAATGAAAAATATCTCCCTTGCGGCCTTAAATATGAATGGTGGGGGTGCAAGTCACCTCCGTCAGGCCCAAGTTAAAAACTTGTTTGATCGTAAAAAGGCAAATGTTATTTTACTGCAAGAGACCCACATCACACCTAACATGGAACATGACTGGTGCCAAACTTTTAAAGGACAATGCTATTTTAGCAATCTGTCAGCCTCATCTGCTGGGGTTGGGTTTTTTCTGAAGCCAGGTCTAGCTTTCGAGTCTTGCTATTTTCATGGTCATAAAAGGCCAGCTTATTTCCCCTCAGATAGTACACCAAAACTTCCGCTGCACCATTTTTAACGTGTACGCACCCAGTGAGAGCAGGGATCGAAAGGCCTTTTTCACCTCTATGATAAATCACCTGAAATCAGTTGATCTCGACCAATGTGTGTGCATTGATGGTGACTTTAATAATTGCACCTTTGACCCTTCGAAGGACAGAAATTCTGCAGAACCTCACCCCGAGTCCCATGCGGACCTATCCCGTTTCTTTAAGACGGCCGGTCTACTGGATGTTTGGCGATTGCATCACCCCAACATAGCCCAGTATACCTGGTGTCGATGTGCCAATGGCCAGGTGTCTTCGGCAAGATTCGACCGCTGGTACATTAATGTACCCTTTAGGAACGTCGCGGTCTCTTCAGGTTGTTTTCCGTCATTGTTTTCAGACCACCATATGGTAACCTTAGATCTTTCTTTTCCTCGACCCACATGCAGAAATAGTTACTGGAAGTTTAACGTTAAACTGTTAGAAGATAGTTTATTTACAGACTCCTTTCGTGATTTCTGGGCTGAAATGAGTACAAAAAAAATCTTCTTTCTCCTCAATTAGTCTTTGGTGGGACAACCTAAAGGCCCAAATTCGAGTATTTTGGCAACAATTTAATTCACACTGCACCAATGTAAAACATAACACGATGGCTTGCTTAGAAGCAGATATCTTAAGGTTAGAGGGCAAGCTGGTCAATGAGAGCAACGCAGGGAACTATCGGTTGCTACTCGAGAAGAAGGCCCAATTAAGGGATTTGATCCATGAAAAAGCAGCGGGCACACTGGTTAGGCTAAGAATACAGAATATCAAGGTTTCAGATACCCCGACTAAGTCTTTCTTTCATCTAGAAACTGTAGATAAACCAACACGACATATCTTCGGTTTTGGACCCAGGAGGGAACATCCTTACTAATCCAAGTGATATAAGATTAAAAGTAATCGATTTCTTTTCTGATCTTTTCAAAGCCAAAACGGTTTCTCATGAAATGATGAATGTTTTGACCTCTCATCTTCCTTCTGTGACTGAGGCCCAACGTCTAGAACTGGATGCTCCAATTACCCATCTAGAGTTAACCGGCGCACTTGCTGAGATGGAGTCGGGAAAGGCCCCAGGCATCGATGGCCTATCCGCCGAATTTTTTTTGGCATTCTGGGACATTTTGGGCCCAGAGCTGCTCAACATTCTGGATGCATCTCTTTTATCCAGAGAATTACCGCTCAGTTTTAGAAGAGCAGTACTCTGCCTGCTACCCAAGACTGGCGATCTCCGACACCTGTCAAACTGGCGTCCGATCTCTTTGTTGTGCACGGATTACAAACTGTCTTCCAAGGTCCTTGCGAACCGGTTGAAGACAGTTATTGGTGATCTGGTGTCACCTGATCAAAGTTGCAGCATCCCTGGTAGATCCATCTACGACAACATATTCCTAATCAGAGATTTGTTAACCGGTAAATGTGTCAAAGAGGATTTTGGATTGGTGTTTCTCGACCTTGCAAAGGCCTTTGATAGAATTGATCATAAGTTTTTGTGTCATGTGTTACAAGCTTGCAGGCTCGGTGCTAATTTTAGAGCCTACGTAGCTTTGTTATATGCAAACATCTCCAGCTTGATCAAAGTTAACAACGAATTTTGCCCACCCATAAAGGTTCAGAGAGGGGTAAGGCTAGGTAGTCCACTTTCAGGTCTATTATTTGCCCTCGCCTTGGGACCTCTCTTAATCGCCCTCAGAAAGGACATCCCTGGACTTGTTCTTTCTCCAGGACACCCACCTTTGACCCTGTCTGCATATGCCGACGACCTATGTGTCATCATAAAAAGAAAATGCGACAGTGACGCCTTGGCGAAGTGTTTGTTGGACTTCAACCTTGCCTCATCATTAAGATGCAATTGGGGGAAAAGCAAGGCTCTATGGTTCCCTTTTCCCAACAATGACTTACCTGTGCCACCGTTATTACCACCACCACCCCTTCCTGCAGAGCTAGTGTGGGCAAACGATGGCATCAAGTATTTGGGCGTCTTCCTCGGTCCTCCTCAGTATGTCCAGAACAATTGGGAGAGGGTCATTGACCAGGTGGATAAGCGTTTGAGCCGATGGAAAAGAGTTCTACCCCACCTTTCCTATAAAGGTCGTGTGCTGGTTGTCAACAACCTCGTCACTACCCTTTTGTGGCACCGTTTCATCTGCCTGCAACCACCGGAGGTTTTGCTTCAAGCTATTCAGAGAAAACTGGTGGATTTTTGTTGGGGCGGCTACCACTGGCTTCGACCCAGCGCCATATGTTGTCCCTCGGCCGAGGGTGGTCATGGTCTTGTTGACGTGAAATGCTGCCTGTTGGCCTTCCGACTCCGCTCCATCCAACGCTTGCTTTATGCAGAACACTCACCAGGCAAGCCCTTGGCCTGCTCTATTCTTCAACGAGCTGGGAGGCTCGGTTACGGACAGGAACTGTTTTTGACCAACCTTCAACACGTCGATGCATCTCTGCTTCCGGTCTTTTATCAGAGCCTCTTGAATGCCTGGCAGGGCGTGTCGATAAGTCGTCAAACAGACTCGTATGGCACTAACATGTTTGCACACGAGCCTTTATTTTTCAATCCACTTTTCCCCGATATCCCGAGGAGTCGCGATTTCTACCAACATTTTATCGTGGCCAACACTTTAAAAGTGTGTCATCTCCGGCATGACTCTGGACATGGATGGAAACCTGCGAACGAGCTGGCGGACCTAACAGGTGTTCGGTCCAGGAGGTTAATCGGGAACATACTAAGAGCGGTGATCCGACGAAGCCACCAGCTAGGCCTACATTGGACCCAGGACGCAGAGGTTGAGCCCACAGTTCCAAAATTAATTGTGGCTTTTACCCCAAATGATCTGCCCCCCATGAGTACAGTGTCACCCCCCTTCCATGCTATGAGCAGCAAGAGCATTTATAGGTCTTGTGTGAAACTACTTCTTGGAGACCCACCTCTAGCTGGGGTTACCCGGTGGAAAGGACTCTTGCCTCCCGGTCCCCCCTCTGAGCCTTTATGGGATACAATGTATGCTGGACTTATATCTAAAAGAACAGGTGACCTTCAGTGGCGTTTAGCCCACTGGATTGTTCCTTCCAATGCTGTCATTCGTTTTTTTCCCCCATTTCCGGCGGTTGCCCCTTTTGTCCGGAGAGGGAAGACTTGTTTCATGCCTTCATTAATTGTGAAAGACTTTCTCCTTTGCTTTATTGGTTAAATTTTATTTCCCATAGATTGCGGATTACCTTTTCTTTGAAGGCTTACATCTTTGGTTTTCCTCCCAAAAAGGAAACTACATCTATTGTATTCGGTTTCCTAACCACCACCGCTAAACTTGCCGTATACCTGTCATGGAAGGCGAAACTGGGCGGTAGACCCATGCAAGAATGCAGTAGTATGGTTTTTTTTTAGTTCTTTGGTGTCAGCAAGGCTCAAACTTGAATTCAACTATGCCCAAACTGCAAACGACCTTGCAAATTTTATTGCGACCTGGTGTGTTGAAGGGATTTGTAAAGTCCAAGATAACAAATTGATAATTTATTTATAATATATTTCGGTTGTTCTCATACACTGTTTCTTGCTTCTCCTTGCCGGCCTTTTTCTCCCCCTTGTCTTGACCTACTCTTTCTTTCCTCCGTCTCTCCTCATGTTTGCAAATGCGAATGTAAATTTGTACATATAAAATTAATTATGCCTAGTTTAGAAATTATGCCTAGGTTTTCTCCTTGTGGTTTTTTTTTGGTATTTTCGCCTTTTCTGTTGTTTGGATTGCAGTGCACCGATTGTTTTTTCCTTGTGGAATTTCTATGACTTTGCTGATTTTCCTTGAAGAATTTCGTTTGGTGTTACTCTTGTTTTATACTTTTATAATAAAAAGAGATTAAAAGTCAAAGTCTGTCTGTCTCTGTCTCTGTCTGTCTATGTCTCTGTCTCTGTCTCTCTCTCTCTCCTCCCACTTTGCACAGCTGCCGCTCGCTTAGCACGCACGTGCGAGCGCCAGGTCTGTTGCTCAGTCACTGGCGGAGTGGCGGTACGTGCTGTGGCTCTTGTTGCTTTTTCCTTTCTTCCTACCTTTTGGTCCTTTCTGCTGTCCGAGTGTCGGTGTCCCTTTCTATCGTCTTGTCTACTGAGCGAGAGAGGGAGAGACAGCGCGGTTAAAGTTATCCACTTGGGTGGTTAACGGGATTTATTTATTTATTTCCCAGTTATTGTTGTTGTTGTTTTTTTTTCATTTATTTCGGCTTTATAAACCTTTGTACCATTTATTGGTTATTTTTTTTCGTTTAGTTACTTCAAATGGCTAGCAAGAATAGTCGAAGTAATGCCGGTTGTGACGCCGATGAGGGGTTAACAGATGAACACGGCATGTGTTTTGTCCCACCGGAAGATGTCTCGCTGGAGGAGACGCTCCTCGCAATCGGAGGATTGATCGGTTGTGAGAACATGTGGTGCATTCGGGACGCTGCCCGTAAGGTGGTTGTTTTCGTTTCACGTGTCCGTTTCGCGCGCATCGTCGTGCAGAACGGCCTCACCTTGGGTAATGACCAGTTTGTTCCGGTTTCGCCATGGAACACTCCGGCCTCGAAGGTAATACTATCAAACATTCTACCGACGCTGTCTAATGAGGAGATTCTTCAGAAGCTCGGTCAGTACGGTACTGTGGTGTCGAGAATTATCCAAGCCTCCATTCGCACCACAGACGGGAAGCTTAAGCATATCGAAACGTTTAGACGGTTTTGTTATGTTGTTTTGAAGGATGGTTTGACGCAATTGAATGTCTCTCTCGTTTTTAAGTCGTCAAAACGTGAGCACAGGATTTTTGCAGCAACGGAGAGGTTGATTTGTTACGGGTGTGGTGTACATGGACACACTCGGCAGTATTGTCCTGATGGGGAGAAAACGTATGCCTCAGCAGCCGGACCAGCCCCACCCGTGACCATTACGGAGGATTCTATAGATGTTTCGCCTTCAGTGCGGGAATCTACGTCGGACCATCAAGGTACGGCTAAGAGTGGTGCTGATGAGACCCATACGGATGTGCTTCGTGTAAGCGATGAGTCATCCAGTACAGCTGGCCATCGTGCAACCGATGAGTCAGCAAATGTAAGGGAGAAGCCTCTACCTGTAGAGGGAATGATTTGCGAGGAGCAGCAGATTGTAGATGCGGCGTCTCGGAAAAATTTGAAACGGTCACTTGTAAGTGCGAGGAATGAGGACAAAGGTGTTAAAGTGTTTGTGGTGCAGACAGGAAGCAGTTTAAACGATTCAGACAGTCCTTCACATGAAGATCAGCAAGGTGATGAAACTATGGCTGACATGATACCACCTGCTCAGGATGAAGGGGAACTTTTTCCTGAAGGTTGTAAATCAACCTGCGAAACCGAACAGCCTACTGATGACCATATCAATTCTAATGGGGAATGCAAAATACCCATTACTACTAATAACGACTCCTCCCCTCCCCATTGCAATGATGCATGAGGATAAAGAGGATGAAGAACCTAAGGTAGATGGGGATGGAACAGGTGTTTCTGTACAGGTTCAGGAGGAACTCGTTACTAGCGTCACGGAGGGAATTCTAACTACAGAGACACTGATCGGCCATGAGGAACCAGTGGCAATGGTTGACAGGGCCCCCCCCCCCCCTCCCCCCTCAGGAGGAAGAGCAGCCTTTGGAGATCCCAAAAGAAAATATTGTCAGATTTTTGAAGGAAACTTTCAGACAAAGGCATGTACGAATTAAGGATCATTTTCCTAATATCCAGGCCTTCCTTGCAGCCGCAAAACCTTTGCTGCAAAGGAGTAAGCATGTGGAAATCTCCGAACCTGAATTTCAGCGGCTGAGGAAATCCATCACGAAGGCAAACAAGGAATTAATTGAGGAAGAGGACTTCACCCCCCAGAAGAATCAACCATGGAACTAAATGTTGTATCCTTAAATATAAATGGGGGTCGTGCCCCCTTACGGAGGGTGCAAACCATTCAAGCGGTTGGAAAAGAAAAGGCTGACATTATTCTCTTACAAGAGACCCATGCTACTAGTGCTCAAGTAGCCGATTGGGGGAAACTTTTTAAAGGGCAATGGTGGCTAAGTGGGTTCCCTACACCTCGGGCCGGTGTTGCCATTTGCCTAAGTCACAAGATTTGTGCTCAACAGGTTTCATTTAAAGAAATCTATAAAGGGCATTTGATCTCCGTAGATTTTCTTTATAATACCCAAAAGATTATAGTAGTGAATGTTTATGCACCGTGTGACCCAATGGAGAGGAAAATTTTCTTTTCCACTCTGCGGGATTTTGTAAAAACTCTGGACCCAACAGCCTTTATCTGTATCGCGGGAGATTTTAATTGCACAATTTGTCCGTCGATTGATAGGAATGGTCATGAGCCTCATGTTGCCTCTACGAAAGCTCTAGAGGACACCATCAACATCTTTCGGTTTAAGGATGTGTGGAGATCACAACACCCACTCTCACGCTGTTATACATGGTGTAGATGCAATGATGGTATTATGTCAATGGCAAGGCTGGACAGATTCTATGTGAACAAGCCAATGTTGAATGTGGTGTCTGTCTCCAAAATTTTACCAACTGGATTCACAGACCACAGTTTAATCTCAATGTCCTTTAAGTTACCCTTTCCACCCAGTGGTAGTGCTTACTGGTCGTTGAATACTCGTCTCTTACATGACAAGGAATTTAATGAGGCCTTTCACGTCGTGTGGGAGAAAATTCGCTCCTCCAGACCTTCGCTCCCCCTCGCTGGTGACCTCCCAGCAGGAGTATGATAGTCTCCGGCTGTGGTGGGACATTGCAAAATCCCAAATTAAGAATTTCTGTCAACAATATAGTGCATACACCACCAAAATCCAATCAATATCAATCGATCAGTTAAAATCTGAAATTATATCTTTAGAACAGAATGTTGACAAGGTTGGGAGAGGTGCACGTGACCAACTAATATGGGCAAAGAAAGCAGTGCTGGAGGAAGCGGTACGGCAACGGGCGATGGGTGCCTTGGTCCGAATGCGAATGAGCTATTTAACTCTGGACATGCCAAACAAAGAGTTCTTTAAGTTAGAGTCTTCCCTCAAAAGGTCACAACAAATTCATACTTTACTCACTCCCAATGGGTCGCTGGTGACCTCCCAGCAGGCGATCAGGTGTACTCTGAAAGGGTTCTATTCTAACTTGTATTCTCCTCAGAACGTGGATAATGAGGTGATACGAGAGTTAACTGCTGGGCTTCCGAGTGTCGAGGAGGATGAGCGATGCATGCTCGATTCCCCAATTTCGGCTGATGAACTTGAAGCAGCTGTGCGGAGCCTGAAAGATGGGAAAGCTTCTGGAATAGATGGCCTGCCCACAGAATTCTACAAGACCTTCTGGGCCCTTGTGGGACCTGACTTACTCGATGTACTCGATTAAAGCATACGTGTCGGAGAACTTCCAATGTCTTGTAGACGAGCAGTCGTTTGTTTGCTACCAAAAGCTGGGAATCTTCAACTGATTGATAACTGGCGACCTGTCTCCTTATTGTGTGTTGATTACAAGATTTTCTCTAAAGTACTTGCTAATCGTATGAAGACTGTGATCAGTTCAGTTATACACCCGGACCAGACCTACTGTGTGCCTGGAAAATCTATTTATGATAATATTTTTTTGGTAAGAGATATTATTTCATGCAATAATTTCCTGCGTGACGATTTTGGATTGCTGTTTCTTGACCAAACTAATAATAATAATAATAATTCATTTATTTTGTATAGCGCTTTTCCAGAAGCCCAAAGGCGCTTGAATGCTGTTTTGCTGTCCAGAAGCCCAAAGGCTTGAAGGTTGAACCAAACGCAAACTAAGGCCTTCGATCGTGTTGACCACAAGTACCTTTTTTCTGTCCTGAAAGGAATGGGGTTTGGTGAAACTTTCACCTCTTATGTGAAACTCCTGTATACTAATACTCAATGTATGATGAAGATCAACAATAGGTTATGCTCTCCCTTTCCTTTCCAACGGGGTATTCGCCAAGGTTGCCCCCTCTCTGGGCTTTTATATATAGTCGCCCTTGAACCACTCCTTCGGTCTATTAGACAGCAAATACCTCAGGGAATGAGAAGTATAGGAGCAGAATTTGTGCAGACGGCTTATGCTGATGATGTCTGTGTTTTGATTAGAAGCTCCAATGATGTCTCTGCTTTACAACGTTGTATGCGAGATTTCTCTGCAGCCTCTTCTGGTGGGATCAATTGGAATAAAAGTACAGCATTATGGTGTGGCAAAGGCAATCTCTCTTGTGTATCACCACCCTCACTCCCACACAACCTGGTCTGGAGAACGGACGGGGTTAAATATCTTGGAGTGCATATCGGTAATCGTGAAACAGAAATGAAAAATTGGGAAGGAGTGTTGGAACAAATTATGCACAGATTGAAAGCATGGGAAGGACTGCTGAGGTCCATCTCCTATCGAGGCCGTACCCTTGTCATAAACAATCTGGTTGCAACAAAATTATGACACAGAATTATTGCTTTACAGCCATCAAACCAACTAATTATGGCTACTCAGCGAATGCTAGTAAACTTCTTTTGGAGTGGCTACCATTGGCTGAGGCCTGAGATATTGTACTACCCCCGGAAGGAAGGTGGCCAGGGCATTGTTGATATCTCTGGTCGGGTTGTGGCCTTTCGGCTGCAGTCTCTGCAGAGACTACTGTTTGCTGAACAGCTGCCCTGGCGGCCCTTTGCATTTTTTCTGTTACAACAGGCTGGTAGACTGAGATATGATCGGCAGCTTCTTTTGATAGACCTCGAGCATATAAATTTTGCCTCTCTTCCGAGATTCTATCAGAGTTTATTGGACACTTGAAAAAGGTTTGACGTCCACCGCTTCCTTGAGGGCTATAATTGTCGAATGTTCCTTCAAGAACCCCTTTTCTTCAATAACTTTTTTTCTGGTATCCCTCATAGCCATGCCCTGATTAAAAATTTTTATCCAAGGAGGGATTAACAAAGTATGTGATCTGAGAGATTCATCTGGAGTTAAGTGGAAACCTGCTGGTTTGGTGGCAACCTCAGTTGGATCTCGGTCTGTCCGACTTGTAGACCAAGTTGTACGTATAGTCATCAGAAAATTTAGACAGCTAAACATCGGCTGGGAAGGTGTTGGTAACATTGAGGACTTTCGGTTAGGTTTCCCTGAAATCAAAGTGCTCCTTTCGTCTTCTCTTCAGCCGGAGATTGAACATACCCCCCCCCCCCCCCCTTTTCATCTTGTAACTAAGATTGGAATCCGTGATCTCTCTCGACAAAATAAGAATGTACCCCTCTCTGGGAGAACACAAGTAGCTTTGTGGTCAGAGCGGTTAGGGTCGGGGTCTCCATCTACCCCCCTTTGGCCTCACATGTACACCTTACCAATACATGGTGTGTTAGCGGACATACAATGGAGGTTAGCACACTGGGCGCTTCCCTCCAATATTTTTGTTCACCGTATTAACAGCTCACTGCCGGAAACTTGTCCTTTCTGTGACCAGAAGGAGGATTTGTTTCATGCTTATGTACAGTGTCGTAGACTGACATCGCTTTTCTTGTTCCTTGAATATCTTTTTCACCAACTGTCCTTCCCTTTCAATATGCATATGTTTATATTTGGTGTGTCTTTCAGGCCCACATGTAGAGATGTGGGTGTTCTTCTCAATTTTTTGGTTGCTGTTGCAAAATATGCGATATATAAATCTCTGAAAATTAAAATAGATAACGGCTATGGCTCTGATGCTATTTCTATTTTTAAAGGGTTTGTCTCAACCCGACTCAAGCTAGAATTTGATTTCTTTGTCAGTAATGGAAACGTCCAACTTTTTGAGAGAAAGTGGTGTATTGGCAATGTTCTGTGCTCAGTCGATGATTCAAAAGTGGTAATTACTTTATAATTCCTGATTGATTTGACTTTTTTTTCTTTGGAACTGATTGCTTGCATATATGTTTCTTCCTGTGTCCTTGAATACATTTCTCTCTCTCTCTCTTAGTTTTTCGCTTAATTTGCTCCTGATGTATTTATAGCTCTTGCATGAGCATTTCCTTTAAAATTGGTTGTGGTTTTGTTTGTGTCTTCCCCTTTGGTTTGTAAAATATATATTTTTGTATATTCGCTGGTTTCTTTTAAATACCCTTTGCTCTTTTGTGGTGTCTTCATGATCCTTATGCAATTTCTTTAAACTGGTTGCTTTGTTTGTTCTTTTTACAACTGCTTGTGAAATGGCTTTACATTGTTTATAATAAAAGGACACAAAAGTCAAGTCCAAGTCTCTCAGTCAGTCAGACACACACACTCTCTCTCTCTCTCTCTCTCTCTTTCTCTCTCTCTCTCTCTCTCTCTCTCTCTCTCTCTCTCTCTCTCTCTCTCTCTCTCTCTCTCGCGCCCCCTGCTGGTCGTTGGTGAGTCGTGCGTGGGTGTGGCAATCATGGCTGCTGTGTGTGAGGAGCTGTGAGTACTGTGTTGTGTTGTTGCCTTTCCCATCCCCCTTTTCACTCCCTCTGTGTCCTTGTACGTGTTTGTGAAGTTTTTCCCCGTGTTTTTCCTTCTTTGTTGAGACAAGAGAGAGAAAGAGAGCGCGCATGGTGAGTTTGGTGCGAGTCCTAAAGAACCTTGTGTTCTTCGGGCCTGTGCTCTGCTTGCCGTGTTCTTCATTATCGTCGTTTATCGGCTCCCTTATTCTATTTCTTTTCATTTTACCTTCGCCTGCAGGCTTTGCTTGCGATAGGTTCTATTTTGTTTTGTTTTTTCAAATATTTCCTTAGTTTGGTTCATTTATCGCTATGGCAAGCGGTCGTTTGCAGAATAGTATTTATGAGTCGCTGACTCGAAAGAATGGAGTCATCGTGAGTCCGCCCGACGGAGTTCGGGTCGAGGACATTGTGTTGGGCTTGGGAGAGCTCGTTGGGATCGAGAACGTTTTAGCGGCTTCGAAGATGAACCAACGAGTTGTGGTTTTTCTTTCAGAGGAGCGCTACGTAGCCCAGGCCGTCGAAACGGGTTTGTCGGTACCGCCGGACATTTTTGTTAATGTGAGTCCGATGGACACGCCGGCGGTGAAAGTGATTTTGTCGAATATTCCGCCGTGCGTGAAAAGCGGAGATATTGTGTCCGTTTTAAAACAGTTTGGGACCGTGGTGTCACGAGTCTCCATGATTCCTCTTCGTTTGCGATCCGATTCAACGGTTCGTCACATAATGTCGTTCCGACGGCATTGCTACATCGTGCTAAAGAACAACGCCCAGTCGCTCAATGCGTCGGCAACGCTGGTTGCTGATAAGCGAAACTACATGATGTACATCGCAACGGAGACGATGACGTGTTTCACCTGCGGGGAGCACGGACATTTGAAAGGTGCTTGTCCGACGTCCATGTCCGGTGGCACATCGACACGGACGGAGCCAAACGCTGCCTCAAGTGGCACATCGACACGGACCGAGCCAAACGCTGCCTCATGTGGCACATCCAGGACGCTGGATCAGCCTTCACTTCCGAGGCTTGAAACTGAGGAACCCCCGACGGAAGACGGGGTTTTCATCACTGTGACCTCCAAGAAGAGGCAAAAACGTGGCGGGGTTGGTGAGGACGTGCAATCGAGCCGTCCGAAAAAAATGGCGTCGGCAAAGGAGCTTAACGTTCCTGTTTCAGAAATGGATTCGTCCACGGCTGGTTTTGCTTTGCAAAACAGATTCAGTGTTTTAGGCGAAGAAGAAGAAGAAGAAGACGTTTCCGCACCTGATTGTTGCGAGCCGTGCACAACGGCCCCAGAACCGATCGTAAATACCTCCATGACTACTGGCAAGGTGACCTCTAATGAGGTGCCTGATGCACCCCCACTCCCTGTTGAGTGTGAAATGTCGGAAACCATGGAGGCGGAAAATGTAACGACCTCTTCTCCGGTAGAGTGCGAAGCCTCCGTTGCAGAAACCTCAGTTTCTCACCTGGATTTTAAAACCCCCATTACGGAAACACCGGTCCTGCCTCTGGAAAAGGGCGTTTTTTCCGCTGTGGAAACACTCACATCAGAGTGTGTTAATGTTAATAGAAACTACTCTGATGATGACTCAGACGGTGCCTCGTCGCTTGCCTCCGGTGCTAGTATTGAAGCCTGGAATGATCCAGGTTTGGCTCAAGGTTCCGAGGGAGGCGCTGAAGTGTCACCCACCAAGATCTTAAAGTTTCTTCAAGACACGTTTCGAAAGAAACAAATCAAAATCAATAATTTTTTCCCAGATTTGTCTGCTTTCATAACTTCCTCCAAACATCTCCTCCTCAAGGCAGAACAGCTTGGTGTGACAGAGTCACAAGTGTTTCGCCTTAGGAAATGTGTGCTCAAAGCCAGGAAGGAGTTGCAGGCACAGTCTGACTTCTTCCCCACTTAATTATTCATCTTTAAATTTACAAGATGACCTTTTCTATTGTAACCTTAAATATTAATGGGGGGTGCTCCCCCCTGCGTAAGGCCCAGGTAAAGTCGCTTGTCCAGCATAAACGCTTTGATATTGTTCTTTTGCAAGAGACGAGGTGTAGCCCTTCTTGCGTTAGTGAATGGAACAGAATGATGAAAGGACAGTGGTTCTTTAGCAGCTTGGCCTGCTCTCGTGCTGGAGTTGCTGTCTATTTGCATCATTCTTTCTGTGCACAGGGTGTCGCTTTTAAAGAAATTATTAAAGGGCATTTAGTCTCAGTGAATTTCTTTTTTAATGGTTATAAGCACACGATCCTAAATGTATATTCACCGAGTAATAGCACAGAAAGATTTAATTTTTTTACACAGTTGGATTTTACTCTCACGCACCTTGACTTTGATGGTATTGTTTGTCTGAGTGGGGATTTCAACTGCACAATGGACCCCACTCTTGATCGCAATGGAGCAGAGCCCCATCCAGCAAGCTTGGTGCCTCTAAGGGGAGCATTGTCCAAGTTTTCCTTTGTGGATGTGTGGAGGCTCCAGAATCCATCCGCACGTCAATATACATGGTGCCGCTGTGCAAATGGCCGCTGTCTCTTGCGAGGCTGGACAGAATATATGTCAACAGTGACTCCTTAAATGTTGTGGGCCACGCTGTTGTAGCCCCGAGCGGTTTTTCGGACCACCATATGGCCATTCTTCATGTCCTTTCTCCGGCCCGGAATCGCGGTGCTGCTTACTGGACTTTCAACGTCAGCCTCTTGCAAAATGAAGCGTTTCTTGATGCTTTCCGGGCCTTTTGGGAAGTTATAAAGTTGCGAAAGCCTTCCTTCTCTTGCCTTGGGCAATGGTGGGATAACGCAAAGGCCCAGATTAGGTCATTTTGCCAACAATATAACTCCTTTTGTACGAAGAATGAAACAGCGATGCAAACTCTCATCGCCAAAGAGATCTTGTGTCTGCAATCAAACCTTCCGGCCCAGAGCGCTGAAAGGACTTGTTCTTTAATTGTGAAGAAGAAAGCCCTCCTTGCTAAGCTCTGCGCAAAGCAGGCTCGAGGGGCTCTAATACGATTACGAATGGAGAACCTGCGTTTCATTGATACCTCTTCGAAATTCTTCTTCGGTTTGGAACTGCGAGCGAAGAGAAACCAGCAAATAACTTCACTGTGCACGCAAGGAGGTCGAACGACTCAGGACCAAAACGAGATCAGAAATTTGGCCAAAGAATATTTTTCAGATTTGTATTGTGCTAGGAACACAAAGAAGAATGTGATTCTTTCAATGACTGCTTCTCTGCCAACCCTGTCTGAGTCTGCACGGCAGCAACTGGACGAAGAAGTTACCCTAGGGGAACTCTTTGCCGCTTTGCAAACTTTGCCCACCGGCAAGGCTTCGGGGCTGGATGGAATCCCTGCGGAGCTCTATAAGGCCTTCTGGGACCAACTGGGACCCGAACTGCTCGGCCTCTTAATTGAGGGCCTGCATTCAGGCTTATTACCACTCAGTTGCCGTAGGGCTGTACTTGCCCTTATACCCAAGAAGGGAGACCTACAACAACTTCGGAATTGGCGTCCAATTTCCCTCCTCTGCACTGACTATAAAATTATTTCAAAAACTCTCGCAAACCGCCTCAAGCCTGTCATCGGGGATATTGTACACCCCGATCAATCATATTGTATCCCAAAAAGAACAATACATGATTGTATTTTTATTGTGCGTGACGCGATTGATATTTGTACCGTGGAACAAAGAAATGTTGGTCTAGTGTTTTTAGATCAAGAAAAGGCTTTTGATGCCATCGATCATTTTTATCTCTTTGCTGTTTTACGGGGGTTTGGTTTTGGTGAAACTTTCATCGGTCACGTCAAATTATTGTATAATAATATTTTTAGCCTGCTTAAGGTGAATAATATTTTAAGTCAGCCTTTTTCTGTGACTCGGGGTATTCGCCAAGGGTGCCCTTTGTCCGGCCTTCTTTATTCCCTCTCCGTTGAGCCTCTTCTGAATCGGTTGCGCACACGGCTTCGTGGTTTCTGTCCTCTGCCATTGGCCAACCCGGTAAAGACCGTCGCTTATGCGGATGACCTATGCGCGTTTGTTAATTCGGATGAAGATATTTGTGCCCTGGTCGAATCCACCAATGAGTTTACCTTGGCTCGCTCCGTAAAGGTCAACTGGCAGAAGTCCAAAGCTCTTTACTTAGGTCCCCAGAATGGTATCCCCCCTCCGACCCTGCCAATGCAGCTTGAGTGGGCACATGATGGGATATGCTACCTCGGGGTCTTTCTCGGCACTCAGGATTTCTTTTCTAAAAACTGGGAATCGCTGATTACCAAGACTGAGCAGCGGCTGCAAAAATGGAGGGGACTATTGAGACAGCTTTCCTATCGGGGTCGTACTCTGGTCATCAATAATCTTGCGGCATCGATGCTGTGGCATAGGTTTATGGCACTACAGGCCCCAGGTTCTATTCTTAAAAAGCTCCAAAGTATTTTTATCAATTTCTTTTGGGATGGGAAGCACTGGCTCCGGCCCGGCGTAATAAGTCTGCCCATTGCTGAAGGTGGACAGGGATTGATAGACGTAACAAGTAAAGTGATGGCTTTTCGCCTCCTTGCATTACGAAGGCTGCTGTATTCCGATGTACCATGGAAAGCCTTTGCTCACTGCTTGCTCAGGCAAGCAGGGACACTTGGCTTCGGTGACGAAATCTTTCTTCTTGACGCAGCGAGGGTGGACATAACATCGATCCCCTTGTTTTACAGAAGTATGCTGGAAGCATGGCGGACAGTCGCGTTTTGCCGCGACACCAGTGCCTATACTCTCCAAATGTTTTTAAATGAACCAATTTTCTTTAATCCCTTTTTTAAAGGGGTCTGTAGTGACCGTTCCTTTGTGCAAAAGTTCATTGATGTCAACTTTACCAGGGTCAAGCACCTTAGGAATCCCTTCACATATAGATGGAAGCCAGCTGCTAATGTTGCCGTGGCAACTGGTGTGAGATCCATCAGAGTTATTGGAAGGATTTTCTCTGTGATTTCACGAGCTTTTAAACTAACCGGGCTAAAGTGGGATCCAGAGATTGAGGCTGCCCTCCCTCTGTCCCAATGTCCCTTTCCTCGTCTTTTAATTTCATTTCGGGGTTTTATCTCCTTTAACTCGATGGAGAAATCCTCGGTGTATAGTCTAAGTGTTAACACTCTCATTCCTGACAGACCTGCAGAGCCACGAGCTCATTGGAAAGCGTTGCTTCAAGCTGGCCATTCCGCAACAATCAAATGGCACGTGATGTATAAGGAGCCAATCGTCAAGCGCTCTGGGGATTTACAATGGCGGCTGGCGCACTACATCTTGCCTTGCAATGTTCTGTCCCATCGCATATGTTCTGAAAATTCAGAATTGTGCCCCTTCTGCGATGCCCCTGAAACCATTTTTCATACCTTCATTGAGTGTTCGAGACTGTCCTCCCTTTTTAATATTTTATTACGTGTGACTCAGGGGCTCGGTCTGATTTTCACACATTGTGTTTTTATATATGGTTTTAATATTTCTCATTTAAGTAAAAATGAATGTTTTTTAGGGAACTTCTTGTGCTATGAAGCAAAGCTTGCCATTTATCTTTCAAGAAAACGGAAATTGCAGAACATTGATATTTTAGCTGATGACCTTTTAAGGATTTTTAAAGCGTCGGTTACATCTCGTGTCCATTTTGAGTTTGAAACCCATGATTTTGCTGTCTTTGAAAAACGATGGTGTGCCAAACAATCTTTATGTAGCTTGGTCAATGGTGTTTTAGTAATTAATTTATAATCTGGAATCTTTGCTTCTATGTTAACCCATCCACCATGCTCTTCCTCTGCATGTGTTGCATGTATTTTTCTTTGAAGTAAGAAATAACCCTTTTGTTTGGAAATAATTGTCTGGAATCACATTGAATGATACCTTTCAATAAAGAGGAACAAAAATCAAAACTCTCTCTCTCTGTCTCTGTCTCTGTCTCTGTCTCTGTCTCTCTCTCTCCCCTCCCACTTTGCACAGCTGCCGCTCGCTTAGCACGCACGTGCGATTGCCAGGTCTGTTGCTCAGTCACTGGCGGTACGTGCTGTGTCTCGTGTTGCTTTTTCCTTTCTTCCTACCTTTTGGTCCTTTCTGCTGTCCGAGTGTCGGTGTCCCTTTCTATCGTCTTGTCTACTGAGCGAGAGAGGGAGAGACAGCGCGGTTAGAGTTATCCACTTTAGGTGGTTAACGGGATTTATTTATTTATTTCCCAGTTATTGTTGTTGTTGTTTATTTTCATTTATTTCGGCTTTATAAACCTTTGTACCATTTATTGGTTACTTTTTTTCGTTTAGTTACTTCAAATGGCTAGCAAGAATAGTCAAAGTAATGCCGGTCGTGACGCCGATGAGGGGTTAACAGATGAACACGGCATGTGTTTTGTCCCACCGGAAGATGTCTCGCTGGAGGAGACGCTCCTCGCAATCGGAGGATTGATCGGTTGTGAGAACATACGGGCAGCGTCCCGAATGCACCACAAGGTGGTTGTTTTCGTTTCACGTGTCCGTTTCGCGGGCATCGTCGTGCAGAACGGCCTCACCTTGGGCAATGACCAGTTTGTTCCGGTTTCGCCATGGAACACTCCGGCCTCGAAGGTAATACTATCAAACGTTCTACCGACGCTGTCTAATGAGGAAATTCTTCAGAAGCTCGGTCAGTACGGTACTGTGGTGTCGAGAATTATCCAAGCCTCCATTCGCACCACAGACGGGAAGCTTAAGCATATCGAAACGTTTAGACGGTTTTGTTATGTTGTTTTGAAGGATGGTTTGACGCAATTGAATGTCTCTCTCGTTTTTAAGTCGTCAAAACGTGAGCACAGGATTTTTGCGGCAACGGAGAGGTTGATTTGTTACGGGTGTGGTGTACATGGACACACTCGGCAGTATTGTCCTGATGGGGAGAAAACGTATGCCACAGCAGCCGGACCAGCTCCCCCCGTGACCACTACGGATGATTCTATAGATGTTTCGCCTTCAGTGCGGGAATCTACGTCGGACCATCAAGGTACGGCTAAGAGTGGTGCTGATGAGACCCATACGGATGTGCTTCGTGTAAGCGATGAGTCATCCAGTACAGCTGGCCATCGTGCAAACGATGAGTCAGCAAATGTAAGGGAGAAGCCTCTACCTGTAGAGGGAATGTTTTGTGAGGAGCAGCAGATTGTAGATGCGGCGTCTCGGAAAAATTTGAAACGGTCACTTGTAAGTGCGAGGAATGAGGACAAAAGTGTTAAAGTGTTGGTGGTGCAGACAGGAAGCAGTTTAAACGATTCAGACAGTCCTCCACATGAAGATCAGCAAGGTGGTGAGACTATGGCTGACATGATACCACCTGCTCAGGATGAAGGGGAACTTTTTCCTGAAGGTTGTAAATCAACCTGCGAAACCGAACAGCCTACTGATGACCATATCAAGTCTAATGGGAAATGCAAAATACCCATTACTACTAATAACGACTCCTCCCCCCCCCCATTGCAATGATGCATGAGGATGAAGAGGATGAAGAACCTAAGGTAGATGGGGATGGAACAGGTGTTTCTGTACAGGTTCAGGAGGAACTCGTTACTAGCGTCACGGAGGGAATTCTAACTACAGAGACACTGATCGGCCATGAGGAACCAGTGGCAGTGGTTGACAGGGCTTCCCCCCCTCAGGAGGAAGAGCAGCCTTTGGAGATCTCAAAAGAAAATATTGTCAGATTTTTGAAGGAAACTTTCAGACAAAGGCATGTACGAATTAAGGATCATTTTCCTAATATCCAGGCCTTCCTTGCAGCCGCAAAACCTTTGCTGCAAATGAGTGAGCATGTGGAAATCTCCGAACCTGAATTTCAGCGGCTGAGGAAATCCATCACGAAGGCAAACAAGGAATTAATTGAGGAAGAGGACTTCACCCCCTAGAAGAATCAACCATGGAACTAAATGTTGTATCCTTAAATATAAATGGGGGTCGTGCCCCCTTACGGAGGGTGCAAACCATTCAAGCGGTTGTAAAAGAAAAGGCTGACATTATTCTCTTACAAGAGACCCACGCTACTAGTGCTCAAGTAGCCGATTGGGGGAAACTTTTTAAAGGGCAATGGTGGCTAAGTGGGTTCCCTCCACCTCGGGCCGGTGTTGCCATTTGCCTAAGTCACAAGATTTGTGCTCAACAGGTTTCATTTAAAGAAATCTATAAAGGGCATTTGATCTCCGTAGATTTTCTTTATAATACCCAAAAGATTATCGTAGTGAATGTTTATGCACCGTGTGACCCAATGGAGAGGAAAATTTTCTTTTCCACTCTGCGGGATTTTGTAAAAACTCTGGACCCAACAGCCTTTATCTGTATCGCGGGAGATTTTAATTGCACAATTTGTCCGTCGATTGATAGGAATGGTCATGAGCCTCATGTTGCCTCTACGAAAGCTCTAGAGGACACCATCAACATCTTTCGGTTTAAGGATGTGTGGAGATCACAACACCCACTCTCACGCTGTTATACATGGTGTAGATGCAATGATGGTATTATGTCAATGGCAAGGCTGGACAGATTCTATGTGAACAAGCCAATGTTGAATGTGGTGTCTGTCTCCAAAATTTTACCAACTGGATTCACAGACCACAGTTTAATCTCAATGTCCTTTAAGTTACCCTTTCCACCCGGTGGTAGTGCTTACTGGTCTTTGAATACTCGTCTCTTACATGACAAGGAATTTAATGAGGCCTTTCACGTCGTGTGGGAGAAAATTCGCTCCTCCAGACCTGAGTATGATAGTCTCCGGCTGTGGTGGGACATTGCAAAATCCCAAATTAAGAATTTCTGTCAACAATATAGTGCATACACCACCAAAATCCAATCAATATCAATAGATCAGTTAAAATCTGAAATTATATCGTTAGAACAGAATGTTGACGAGGTTGGGAGAGGTGCACGTGACCAACTAATATGGGCAAAGAAAGCAGTGCTGGAGGAAGCGGTACGGCAACGGGCGATGGGTGCCTTGGTCCGAATGCGAATGAGCTATTTAACTCTGGACATGCCAAACAAAGAGTTCTTTAAGTTAGAGTCTTCCCTCAAAAGGTCACAACAAATTCATACTTTACTCACTCCCAATGGGTCGCTGGTGACCTCTCAGCAGGCGATCAGGTGTACTCTGAAAGGGTTCTATTCTAACTTGTATTCTCCTCAGAACGTGGACAATGAGGTGATACGAGAGTTAACTGCTGGGCTTCCGAGTGTCGAGGAGGATGAGCGATGCATGCTCGATTCCCCAATCTCGGCTGATGAACTTGAAGCAGCTGTGCGGAGCCTGAAAGATGGGAAAGCTTCTGGAATAGATGGCCTGCCCACAGAATTCTACAAGACCTTCTGGGCCCTTGTGGGACCTGACTTACTCGATGTACTCGATGAAAGCATACGTGTCGGAGAACTTCCAATGTCTTGTAGACGAGCAGTCGTTTGTTTGCTACCAAAAGCTGGGAATCTTCAACTGGTTGATAACTGGCGACCTGTCTCCTTATTGTGTGTTGATTACAAGATTTTCTCTAAAGTACTTGCTAATCGTATGAAGACTGTGATCAGTTCAGTTATACACCCGGACCAGACCTACTGTGTGCCTGGAAAATCTATTTATGATAATATTTTTTTGGTAAGAGATATTATTTCATGCAATAAGTTCCTGCGTGACGATTTTGGGTTGCTGTTTCTTGATCAAACTAAGGCCTTCGATCGTGTTGACCACAAGTACCTTTTTTCTGTCCTGAAAGGAATGGGGTTTGGTGAAACTTTCACCTCTTATGTGAAACTCCTGTATACTAATACTCAATGTATGATGAAGATCAACAATAGGTTATGCTCTCCCTTTCCTTTCCAACGGGGTATTCGCCAAGGTTGCCCCCTCTCTGGGCTTCTATATATAGTCGCCCTTGAACCACTCCTTCGGTCTATTAGACAGCAAATACCTCAGGGAATGAGAAGTATAGAAGGAGCAGAATTTGTGCAGACGGCTTATGCTGATGATGTCTGTGTTTTGATTAGAAGCTCCAATGATGTCTCTGCTTTACAACGTTGTATGCGAGATTTCTCTGCAGCCTCTTCTGGTGGGATCAATTGGAATAAAAGTACAGCATTATGGTGTGGCAAAGGCAATCTCTCTTGTGTATCACCACCCTCACTCCCACACAACCTGGTCTGGAGAACGGACGGGGTTAAATATCTTGGAGTGCATATCGGTAATCGTGAAACAGAAATGAAAAATTGGGAAGGAGTGTTGGAGCAAATTATGCACAGATTGAAAGCATGGGAAGGACTGCTGAGGTCCATCTCCTATCGAGGCCGTACCCTTGTCATAAACAATCTGGTTGCAACAAAATTATGGCACAGAATTATTGCTTTACAGCCATCAAACCAACTAATTATGGCTACTCAGCGAATGCTAGTAAACTTCTTTTGGAGTGGCTACCATTGGCTGAGGCCTGAGATATTGTACTACCCCCGGAAGGAAGGTGGCCAGGGCATTGTTGATATCTCTGGTCGGGTTGTGGCCTTTCGGCTGCAGTCTCTGCAGAGACTACTGTTCGCTGAACAGCTGCCCTGGCGGCCCTTGGCATTTTTTCTGTTACAACAGGCTGGTAGACTGAGATATGATCGGCAGCTTCTTTTGATAGACCTTGAGCATATAAACTTTGCCTCTCTTCCGAGATTCTATCAGAGTTTATTGGACACTTGGAAAAGGTTTGACGTCCACCGCTTCCTTGAGGGCTATAATTGTCGAATGTTCCTTCAAGAACCCCTTTTCTTCAATAACTTTTTTCCTGGTATCCCTCATAGCCATGCCCTGATTAAAAAATTTATCCAAGGAGGGATTAACAAAGTATGTGATCTGAGAGATTCATCTGGAGTTAAGTGGAAACCTGCTGGTTTGGTGGCAACCTCAGTTGGATCTCGGTCTGTCCGACTTGTAGACCAAGTTGTACGTATAGTCATAAGAAAATTTAGACAGCTAAACATCGGCTGGGAAGGTGTTGGTAACATTGAGGACTTTCGGTTAGGTTTCCCTGAAATCAAAGTGCTCCTTTCGTCTTCTCTTCAGCCGGAGATTGAACATACCCCCCCTTTTCATCTTGTAACTAAGATTGGAATCCGTGATCTCTCTCGACAAAATAAGAATGTACCCCTCTCTGGGAGAACACGAGTAGCTTTGTGGTCAGAGCGGTTAGGGTTGGGGTCTCCCTCTACCCCCCTTTGGCCTCACATGTACACCTTACCAATACATGGTGTGTTAGCGGACATACAATGGAGGTTAGCACACTGGGCGCTTCCCTCCAATATTTTTGTCCACCGTATTAACAGCTCACTGCCGGAAACTTGTCCTTTCTGTGACCAGAAGGAGGATTTGTTTCATGCTTATGTACAGTGTCGTAGACTGACATCGCTTTTCTTGTTCCTTGAATATCTTTTTCACCAATTGTCCTTCTCTTTCAATATGCATATGTTTATATTTGGTGTGTCTTTCAGGCCCACATGTAGGGATGTGGGTGTTCTTCTCAATTTTTTGGTTGCTGTTGCAAAATATGCGATATATAAATCTCGGAAAATTAAAATAGATAACGGCTATGGCTCTGAGGCTATTTCTATTTTTAAAGGGTTTGTCTCAACACGACTCAAGCTAGAATTTGATTTCTTTGTCAGTAATGGAAACGTCCAACTTTTTGAGAGAAAGTGGTGTATTGGCAATGTTCTGTGCTCAGTCGATGATTCAAAAGTGGTAATTACTTTATAATTCCTGATTGATTTGACTTTTTTCTTTGGAACTGATTGCTTGCATATATGTTTCTTCCTGTGTCCTTGAATACATTTCTCTCTCTCTCTCTTAGTTTTTTCGCTTAATTTGCTCAATATATATTTTTTGTATATTTGCTGGTTTCTTTTAAATACCCTTTGCTCTTTTTGTGGTGCCTTCATGATCCTTATGCAATTTCTTTAAACTAGTTGCTGTGTTTTTTTTTTACAACTGCTTTGTGAAATGTGTTTTTTTTACAACTGCTTGTGAAATGGCTTTACATTGTTTATAATAAAAGGACACAAAAGTCAAGTCAAGTCTCTCTCTCTCTCTCTCTCTCTCTCTCTCTCTCTCTCTCTCTCTCTCTCTCTCTGTCTCTCTGTCTCTCTGTCTCTCTGTCTCTCTGTCTCTCTGTCTCTCTCTCTCTCTCTCTCTCTCTCTCTCTCTCTCTCTCTCTCTCTCTCTCTCGTGTTGTCCCCCCCCCCCCATTCCTTCCTTTCCTATCGCGCCTTTGTCGTGTCCTTCTTTACCACCTGTGCCCTTTCCCTCCCTTGAGAGAGTGAGAGAAGAGCCCAAAGGTGAGAGCAGACCCGTTCGGTTCAGTTTACCTGCTCCGTCGGTGCTGTTTACCTTACTCGCGTCGTGTGAACTTTATTATTCATTTTTTCATTTCGACTTTATTTATTTTGTGTCCTTTCCGCCTGGTCAAGGTGGAAAGGTGAGACATCGCCGTTATGGCGAGTGTTCGTGCACGGCAGGAAGGGTTTGAAACCCTAACAAGGAAGCATGCTTTCGTGTGTGTCCCTCCCGAAGGTGTTCCTACCGAGGACATTATCCTAGCTGTAGGGAATGTTATCGGCGATGAAAATGTCCGCGCCGCGTCGCGGATGAACCAAAAGTTTGTTGTTTTCGTGTCGGACGAGAAGTTCGTGCATGATGTTGTTAGTACCGGTCTGTCATTGAAAGGTGGGCAGTTCGTCATGGTTTCCCCGATGGACACACCGGCGATTAAAGTTATTATTTCAAATGTCGCTCCGTTTATCACAGATGATAAGTTAATGGCTGTTCTGACCCGGTATGGAACTGTTGTTTCCCGAATCTCGATGATTCCCCTGGGATGTCGGGATGAACGAATGAAACATGTTATGAGTTTCCGGAGACAAGTATTCATGGTGCTTCCTGATCGCGGCGACGATACAGGACTAAACATCTCGTTTAAAATTTCGGTAAATGATCGTCAATATCAAATGTACGCTTCGTCAGGCACCTTAACGTGCTTCCTTTGTGGAGCCTTCGGACACGTTAAAAGGTTTTGTCCCAAAGCATCTTGTACGAAGTGCGGCAAATTGGGACACACCAATGTGGGCTGTAAAAAAGAAAACGCCCCGACCGTGCTTCCTCATGCCTCGACCGTGCTTCCTCACGCCTCGACCGTGCTTCCTCACGCCTCGACCGTGCTTCCCAACGCCTCAACCGTGCTTCCTCACGCCTCGACCGTGCTCCCCGACGCTCAAACCGTGCTCCCCGACGCTCAAACCGTGCTTCCTGGCGCTCAAACCGTGCTACCTGAAGCCCCGACCGTGCTTCCCGACGCCCCGACTGTGCTTCCTGATGTCCCAACTGTGCTTCCCGAGGTCCCGACTATGCTTCCCGAAGCCCCAACCATGCTACCTGAAGCCCCAACCGTGCAACCCGAAGCCCCAACCGTGCTTCCCGAAGCCCCGACTGTGCTTCCCGACGCCACAACTGTGCTTCCCAACGCCCCGACCGTGCTTCCCGACGCCCCGGTGCTACCCAAACCCAGTGAGATGGCACTTGGTGATGCTAGTACTGCTGACGAACCCATGAATGAAGAACTTGTCATACTGACCAAAAAACGGAAAGCACCACTAACAAATAGCCCCGATGGTGCGATAAAGAAGGCTGTCTTGGGCAGAGACACTGTCTCTGCAAAAGAGGGCAAAACGTTTACAGCAAACGAAAATATCGAACGCCAAAGTGGTAAAGAAGATGTTACTGATTTCCCAGGCTCTGAGAATAAAGCCGACATTGATCCGAACAATGCGGCCATTTTTGAGCCTGAACGCGAAGCCCCACCGGTCCCCCCTCCAGTAGCTGAGCGGACTGGTGACCAAACAAATTGCTCTGTCTCACAAACAGAAATCGTAACCCCGGCTACGCAGAGATCTGCAGCCATTTGCCAAAGCACACATAAAGAAAGTAAGCACCAGTCTGCTCGTGAGTGTGTACCAGAGTACCCAACGAAATCTCAGGAGATGCCTCCAGAGGAGCTCGTGAGAGCTGCAAGTAAGGCCCAAGATCCAGGTGGGACATTATCAGACCTGTCAGAGTCTGAGGACGAGGTGGAAGTGACTGAGCTGTCACAGCATCTCAGTCACAGATACCCCCCCAACACATCGTGTCATTTCTAGCTGAAACGTACAGACAGCGTAACATAGTCATTAAAGACCATTTTGACGATTTGGCTGCATTCATCCACACTGCAAAATCCATAATTAAAACGCCTGAACAATTTGACCTGAATAAGTCACAATACCACAGGTTAAGAAAATTCATCACACGTGCAGGTGTAGAGTGTTCCCAGCCACAGGCTGATTTCATCAATACAGGATGAAAACTATAAAACTTGCAACCTTAAATATTAACGGTGGTGGTGCTAGACACCTCCGCCAGGTTCAAGTAAAAAACATATTTCAACGGAAAAAGGTGGATGTGATCTTACTTCAAGAAACTCACATCACACCAAGTGTAGAACATAACTGGCATCAACTTTTTAAGAGCCAATGCTATTTCAGCAATTTATCAGCCTCATCTGCTGGAATCGGCTTCTTGCTGAAGCCAGGCCTCGTGTGTGAGTCATGCCATTTTCAGGAGGTAATAAATGGTCGGCTTAGCTCTCTCAAACTAGTAAGCCATAACTTCCATTACACCATTTTTAATGTGTATGCGCCAAGTGATAGCGTAGAGCGTAAGTCCTTCTTCACCGCAATGATAAATCACTTAAGATCAGTTGATTTTGATCATTGTGTGTGTGTCGGAGGTGATTTCAATTGCACCTTCGACCCATCGGTTGACAGAAACTCTGCCGAACCCCATCCTGAGTCCCATGTACACTTATCCAATTTTTTTTTAGCACAATGGGCCTCGTTGATGTTTGGCGGTTGCACCACCCAAGCACATCCCAGTACACCTGGTGTCGATGCGCCAATAGTCGAGTATCCTTGGCAAGGCTTGACAGATGGTACATCAACGTACCCTTTAAAAATACTGCGGTTTCTTCAAATATTTTTCCTTCCGTGTTTTCAGACCATCATATGGTAACTTTAAACCTTTCCTTTCCTCAACCCGCAAGTAGGAGCGCTTATTGGAAGTTTAATGTTAGACTTCTAGAAGATGGTATGTTTAAGGAAGCCTTTCGTGTTTTCTGGGCAAGTCTAGTAGCAAAGAAATCTTCCTTTTCTTCATCCAGCATATGGTGGGATAACATGAAATCTCAAATTCGGGTTTTTTGTCAATGTTTCCAATCACACAGCACAAACGACAAGCACATTACAATGGCCCGGTTGGAATTGGATATTCTACATTTGGAGAATAAATTGGCTCATGAAAACAATGACGCCAATTACCGGTTATTGCTTGTAAAGAAAGCTCTTTTAAGGGAGTTAGTTCAAGAGAAAGCAGCCGGAACATTAATTAGACTTAGAATACAGAATGTAAAGTTATCAGACACCCCAAACAAGTCTTTCTTTCATTTAGAATCCTTAAGCAAGCCATCACGGCTAATCTCTTCTGTTTTGGACTCAAGAGGCAACGTTGTTGTCAACGAGGATGATGTTAGAATAAACATTATTGAATTCTTTACAAAACTTTTTGAGGAGCAGACTGTTTGTAATGATACAATGATGGATTTAACCTCTCACCTCCCCTCCCTAACTGAGGCTCAACGGTTGGAGCTTGACCTACCAATCACCCTCCTTGAGCTAACCTGTGCTCTTGCTGCCATGGATTCAGGGAAAGCTCCGGGTATTGACGGTCTACCTCCCGAATTCTTTCTGACATTTTGGGACCTTTTAGGCCCTGAGTTGCTGAATGTTTTGGACACTTCTATACAGACTGGTATAATGCCGCTGAGTCTAAGAAGAGCCGTAGTGTGCTTGCTCCCGAAAACTGAAGATCCCCGACTTTTGGTGAACTGGCGACCGATCTCCCTGCTGTGCACGGACTACAAGCTTTTTTCAAAAGTACTAGCTAATCGACTAAAAAAGGTTATTGGTGATCTAGTACTGCCAGAACAGAGTTACTGTGTTCCTGGAAGATCCATCCATGATAATATTTCTTTAATCAGAGATCTCATTGATGGTAACCGTGTTAAAGAAGACTTTGGAATGATGTCGCTTGATCTTGAAAAGGCATTTGACAGTATCGACCATAAGTTTATGCATCATGTGTTACAGGCATGCGGCCTCGGAGCAAACTTTCGTTCCTACATTTCCTTGCTATACACGGATGCATTTAGTTTAATTAAGATTAATAATGTGCTGGCTCCCCCCATCAAGGTTCGGAGAGGGGTCCGGCAAGGGTGCCCAGTCTCTGGTTTATTGTTTGCTCTTTCTTTAGAGCCTCTTCTCAATCTACTGAGAAAGAAGATTTCTGGAATAGCACTCACTCCCATGAGTGCACCGCTAACCCTATGTGCTTATGCGGATGACGTCTGCATCTTTGTAAAAGATAAGGATGATATCGATATCGTTGTTGAGTGCCTGTCAAAGTTTCACGCTGCCTCCTCTTTAAAAATCAATTGGAACAAGAGCAAGACGTTATGGATACCCTCCCTTTATCGCAACCTTCTTCAGCCTGTACCACAGCCGCACCCATCCCTCCCCGCAGGGTTGCTGTGGGGAAGTGAGGGAATTAAGTACTTGGGCATATTCCTTGGTTCCCCACAGTATGCTCAAAGAAATTGGGACGGGGTAATTGAGCAAGTGGGAGAAAGATTGAACCGATGGAAAAGGGTTTTACCTCATTTGTCCTTCAAGGGCCGTGTGCTAGTGATCAACAACTTAGTTGCCACAATGTTGTGGCATAGGTTCATCTGCCTGCAACCGCCGGAGGCCCTACTCAAAGCACTCCAGGGCAAACTGGTGGACTTCTTCTGGGGAGGCTACCACTGGCTACGACCCGATGTGATATGTCGCCCCTCGGCTGAGGGTGGCCACAACCTCGTCGACATCAAAGCCCGCCTAATGGCCTTCCGGCTGCGGTCCATTCAACGTCTCCTCTACATGGAACATCTGCCAGGCCGGCTCCCTGCACGCCTTGTACTACAGCGAGCGGGTAGGCTCGGGTACGGGTTTGAACTCTTTCAAATGAACCTCCAGCATGTCGACATATCGGTTCTCCCTGCTTTTTACCAAAGCCTCTTAAATGCCTGGCAGAGCCTTTCTGTGAGTCGTCAGGCGGACACATATGTAACGAAAATGCTGGCACACGAGCCTTTGTTCTATAACCCTCTCTTTCCCGACATTCCAAAGAGTCGAGATTTTTGCCAACACTTTATAGCAGCTGGTATTGTGAAGGTGCGGCATCTCCGACATGACTCAGGGTATGGTTGGAAATCCGTAAGTGAAATCGCCGACCTGACAGGGATTTGGTCCCATAGGATGATTGCAAAAATTTTGAGGAAAATGATTCAGTTGGGACGGCAACTTGGCCTAACTTGGACTCGAGGTACAGAAGAAGATCTAAATGAGCCGACAGTGCCTAAATTAATTGTTGAACCCATTCAAAACGATTTGCCCCCTGTTAGCGATGGGTCAAAGCTTTTCCAGACAATGGACAGCAAGGGCATCTACAAGATGTGCCTCAAGCTGTTAAATGGGAACCCTTCGTTAAATGGAGTTACCCGATGGAAAGGATTGTTACCCGGAGGACCCCCCTCCGAACCTATCTGGGAAGCCATGTATAGTGAGCCCACATCCAAAAGAACAGGTGATCTCCAGTGGCATTTGGCCCACTGGATTGTTCCCTCTAACACGTTTATTAGACATTTTTCTCCTGTATCTGTTTGTTGTCCCTTCTGTACAGTCAATGAGGACTTGTTTCACGCATTCATAGACTGTATCCGATTATTTCCTTTGTTTCATTGGTTGAATTACATTGCACATGAAATGCATGTTACTTTTTCTTTGAGAAGTTTCGTCTTTGGTTTTGCCCCTAAACAGAATCCTGCATCTAAACTGTTTAGTTTCCTAATAGCAACTGCGAAGCTTGCTGTTTATTTAACAAGAAAAGACAAACTATCTGGCAAACCGATAGAGCACTGCAATATCATGTTGTGTTTGAATGCATTAATCTCAGCGAGATTGAAACTGGAATTTACCCTGTCCAACGAGTCCGGAAATTTTCATAACTTTGTTGATACTTGGTGTGTTGGTGGGTTTTGTGAGGTTAAAGAAAATGAATTTAGAATACTGTTGTGAGATACTGATTGTTTTTTATTTGATGATCATTGGGTGCTTCTTCTTTTTCTTTTTTTCTTTTTGTTGGCATTATTGATTTTATTGCAAAACGTGTATATTGTTACTTTTATATTTTTGTAATAAAAGGACTAAAAAGTCAAAGTCTCTCTCTCTCTCTCTCTCTCTCTCTCTCTCTCTCTCTCTCTCTCTCTCTCTCTCTCTCTCTCTCTCTCTCTCTCTCTCTCTCTCTCGCCCCCTGCTGGCCGTTCGTGTGTTGGGCGTGGCAAGATGGCGGTTGTGCAGTTCGGGGAGGTGTGAGTTGCTCTGGCTGTCGAGTGTTCCGGCTGTTTTCCCTTATTATTTCAACCTTTCCCTCGCCCCCACGACCCCCCTGTTGTTCTCATATCATTACTTCATTCGTATTCGTGTTTCCTCCCCTGTGCTCAAACCTTTCCCCTGTATTACCTTTTCCCTCCCTTCCCTTTCTTGAGACGAGAGAGAGACAGAGCGCATGCGGTGGGTGATGGTAAGTGAGTTTGTTGCCTTCCATTGCATCCGCATGTTCTTATCGCTTCGTGTAAAGTGACGAGAACTGTTTTTTTGAGTTAACTACATTCTCACTTTGCCGTCGCCATCCTTATCACGGCCCAGGCCGGCATGACGAGCGTCCGTTCTCGCAGTACCGCGTTCGGATCGTTAAGTAGGAAGCATGGCCTCACATGCGTCCCTCCAGCTCATGTTGCGGTCGAGGCGATTATTATCGCCGTCGGTGAAATTATCGGAGCTGAAAATGTTCTTGCAGCTTCGAGAATGAACAAGAAAGTTGTTGTCTTCGTGCTACAACAAGCAATGGTTGCGAGTGTTGTGGAATCGGGTTTATCCGTCGAGCCCGATATTTTCATCCCAGTTTCACCGTTTGACTCGCCATCAGTAAAAGTTCTGGTTTCCAACATTCCTCCATTTTTGGAGGACGAAAAAGTCGAGCTTGCTCTTCGTAATTTCGGCACAGTCGTGTCCCGCATTTCAATGGTTCCCTTACGGTGCCGTGACGATCGTTACAAACACGTTTATTCCTTCAGACGTCAATTATTTATGATTTTGAACGAAAACCGTCGTGACCTTGATGTTAAATTCACGATAAAACATGATAACTACAATTATCAAATGTATGCAACAACAGAGGTGTTAACGTGCTATGCCTGTAATCAGCATGGACACCTGCGGAGGGATTGTCCGAATAATCTCCCTGATGCCAATTCAGCGTCCAATCAGAACACCACACCACCTGAAGGACAGGATTTTCTTCCTACGCCTGAAAGACGGGACTCTTCTTCTTCACCTGAGGGACAGGAATCACTTCCTTCGCAAGATGCTCACCCAGGAGGGACGAACGATGCAGATGATGGTTTCACAGTTGTAACCCGGAATAAAGCACAGAAGCGAGCAATTGATACCAAATTAGATAATCAAGTGAAACCCAAGAGGTCTCCTTCCTATGCGCAAGCGGTAAGAACACCTGCCAAACACTCACCTGAACCCATTCCTATAGACTCACCTCCTGAGCAGCCCTGCACTCCTGTTGTGAGTACACCTGAAACTGTTACTCCCACTGTGCTTGATGAACCGGAGATCCCTCGTGGAGTCGATGAGACCCTCTCCCAACCCCCACCATGCACAGATGCCACAGTCAAAATCGATGCACCGGATGTACAAATTGATTGTGATCTGGAGGTGGCTGTACCTGCAGCATCTGAACAAATTGCTCCTGAAGAACCGCAGGAACTTGTGGTTGACAACATGGGTTACGAGTCTGATGGAACATCTTCTGTTGCTTCGACCTTAAGCGACACAGGCAGCGATGTCCCTCCTCACAACCTTGAGGTTGATTCCTCAGTATCTCCCGATGCCGTTCACGCCTTCTTACACAAAAGTTTTCGCAAAAAGGGGGTCAAAATTAAAGACCATTTTCTAGTCCTAGAAGATTTCATTCAAGTGGCTCGACTAATGATTTCTAGACCGGATCGGTACAACGTTGCAGACCCTCAACGTCACCGGTTAAGGAAATTTCTAAGTCGTGCTCGGAGCGAGCTCAAAGACAATGGCTGATGTCCTGCCGGTGCCCCATCACAATGAAACTACGCATTGCCAGTCTTAATATCAACGGTGGTCGCACGTCTCTTCGTAAAGTGCAAGTTAAACAACTAATCGAGTGCAACAAGGTTGACATCTTGTTGTTGCAGGAAACTCATTCTACCGAAGGTTCTTCAGCTGAGTGGGAGTTGTTTCTCAAAGGGCATTGGTTCTTTAGCAATCTATCAAGCCCAATTGCTGGGATAGCCATCTTCTTTCGGCAAACTCTTCCCTTGACTTCGGTATCCTTTAAAGAAATTGTGAAGGGATATTTAGCCTCGCTGACTTTCTCTGTTGGTCAGCAGCTTTTCACAATAATCAATGTGTACGCACCAAGTACAAATGCTGAAAGATCTTCCTTTTTTGACTGTCTCGACTCGTATCTTGCTGGTGTTCCCCCTGACCACCTTCTATGTCTTGGAGGAGATTTCAATTGCACACTTAACCCCTCCCTTGATAGGAATGGAGCTGAGCCACATGCAGCCAGTACAAGACCTCTCGTTCGCTCAATCTCAAGATTCAAGCTGACAGACATTTGGAGATTGCAACATCCGATGCAGCAACAATTTACTTGGTGTCGCTGCTCTAACAACTTAGTGTCGCTAGCTCGACTTGATAAATTGTACGTTTCTGACCATTTCCTCAACCTCGTCTCAAACACCTCTATTCTCCCATCTGGGTTTTCCGATCACCACATCATCACTATGCATTTTCAGTTGCCACTCATAAAGGTGGTGAGCCCTTATTGGAAGTTCAACACAACTCTTCTTCAAAACGAATTCTTTGTTGCATCCTTTAGGGCCTTTTGGGCACATTACATCACGATGGATAAAGAGTTCTCGTGTTTACGTCAGTGGTGGGACAACGCTAAAGCTCAAATTAGAGTTTTTTGTCAAAATTTCTCACGACACAGTACTCGGGATCATGATGTAAATATAGATCTGGTGAAGACACAAATTCTTCACTTGCAAAACAAAGTGTCATCCTCTTGTAATAGTGGGCAGCAGCAGATGCTGTATGAAAAGAAAGCCCTGTTAAATGAATTACTGGCCGAACGTGCAAAAGGTGCACTCCTTCGGATGAGAATGACTCATTTGCAACAACTAAATACTCCGAGCAGACTTTTCTTCAAGCTGGAAACTGCCTCAAAAAAACAAAAACAAATATTGTCCTTGCGTTCTGCTGGCGGAAGGATTTTGACTGATCCAAGTGACATCAAACTTACTATTAAGACTTTCTTTTCTCACCTCTACTCCTCTAAGCACACTTTCTCAAACCACATACATTCATTTACCGCATCCTTGCCTACACTTACTGAGACACAGAATTCGACTGCTGAAGGT
Source organism: Myxine glutinosa (assembly GCF_964187855.1). Lineage (NCBI taxonomy): Eukaryota > Metazoa > Chordata > Myxini > Myxiniformes > Myxinidae > Myxine > Myxine glutinosa. Next base: position 22,510,694 of record NC_136272.1, read on the forward strand.
GAAATAACACTGGACGAACTCACTAGTGTTTTAAAGACCTTGCCCACCAACAGGGCACCTGGCTTAGACGGGTTGCCAGTGGAATTCTACAGCACCTTTTGGGATTTGCTGGGACCATGTCTACTAATTGTCTTCATAGAAAGTATACAAACTGGCGAACTTCCCTTGAGCTGCAGACGTGCCATCATTTCATTAATCCCTAAAAAGGGAGATCTTCAACTTGTTGAGAACTGGCGCCCGATCTCTCTACTCTGTACTGATTACAAAATCCTGTCTAAGTTACTCGCTAATCGCATAAAGACCTTAATTGGGCACGTTGTATCCCCCGACCAGTCTTATTGTATTCCCGGCAGATCGATATTTGATAATATTTTTTCTGTTCGTGATTTGATTTCGATTTGTCATTGTCAGAATGTTAACACCGGGCTGATCTTTTTAGATCAGGAAAAGGCCTTTGATAGTGTTGACCATTTGTATTTACTTGAAGTTTTGAAGGGGTTCGGGTTTGGCTCCTTCTTTATTTCTTGTATCAAGCTGCTGTATCACAACAACTTTAGTTTGGTGAACATCAACAACAGTTTATGTTCACCTTTTCCTATTCAGCGAGGTATTAGACAAGGCTGCCCTCTTTCCGGGTACCTGTATTCACTTTCTATTGAACCCTTGCTGATTCACTTACGCCACAAACTTTCTGGGTTCTTGGTGACACCTCTTGCTAATCCTGTTAAGGTGCTTGCGTATGCTGACGATTTGTGTGTGATTGTTAACACTCAGTCTGACATTGCTGCCCTCACAAGTGCTCTATGTGAATTCAATTTGGCATCCTCTGCTACTGTCAATTGGAGTAAGAGTAAAGCCTTGTGTCTTGGTCCTTCTGGGTTATTTACCCCACCTTCCCTGCCTAATGCTTTGCAGTGGAGGTATGATGGTGTTAAACATCTCGGTGTGTTTCTTGGAAATGAGACCTTTTCCTTAAAGAACTGGGATCAGATGGTTGATCACACCTCACATATCCTTAATTGTTGGAAAAGATTGTCCAGCCTACTGTCTTATAGAGGTCGAGTGCTGATAATTAATAACTTGGCTGCTTCCAAACTCTGGCATCGGATGACTGTCTTACAACCGCCCAAATCGCTAGTCATTAACTTGCAGCGTATCCTTGTTAATTTTTTCTGGAATGGTATGCACCGACTCCGAGCTGATCTTCTAAGTGTCCCCTTGGATAAAGGAGGTCAAGGACTTGTGGACATTACCAGTAAAATACTGGCTTTTCGACTAACCACCTTGCGCCAACTTCTCTACAAGGAAGTCCTGTCTTGGCGGCCCCTGGCTTCTTGCTTGTTGCAGCAAGCGGGTAAGCTCAGGTGTGGCCCCGAGCTCTTTCTACTCGATCTGCAGCGAATAGACATCTCCTTGCTGCCCTCCTTTTATCGAAGTCTCGTGAATGCCGGTCAGTGCCTCCTCCCAGTACGAAACAAGGGTACATACAAATTTTGGAATTTAATGTGTGAACCCGTTTTCTACAACAGCCTATTTTGCCATGATTGCCAAAGTAGGTCCCTAATTCAATCCTTTATCGAATCTGGTTTTTTCCTTGTCAAGGATTTTGTTAATCATACTTATTCTGGATGGCAGACCCCTAACCAGATTTTGGAAGTTTGCAATGTTACTTCAGCCCGACTAATTGGACAACTTCTTCGTTCCATTGTTAAAGTGTTCATCTCTTTTAATTTATCATGGCCTCTACTGCATGATGTTCAGAACACAAGAACAATGCACCCTGACTTCCCTGATTTTTGTTTTTCTGGTGCTCCTTCCACAAAGCCTCTACAAGCCTGTGCAAAGGCTACTTTGTACATGCAATGTCTTAATGTTGTCATCTCTGCTAACCCCAATAGCCCACTGACCACCCACTGGAAAGAGCTTCTACCTGCAGGGGCTCCATCCTCTCCTACCTGGTCGTCGATGTACGCGTCACCTGTGTCTAAACGTGCCGGTGATATACAGTGGAGGCTTGCACACTATTCTTTGCCTTCTAACGCGTTTCTTAAACGACTGAACCTCGTGACATCTGATGACTGCCCTTTTTGCCATCACTCCGAGGACACTTTCCACGCATATGTCGGATGCCAAAGGCTGGCTCCACTTTTTCAACTCCTGAAATATGTTTTTCAGAATTTCGGTTTTTGTTTTTCTTCTTATATTTTTGTGTACTGCATGCCTGTGTCTAACGAGAATGTCGGTTCTCAAATCGTTAACTTTTTACTTGCCGAGGCGAAACTCGCGATATATATTACGCGGAAGAGTCGGGTCTCTGGGACAAGCTCACCGGAATGCAGAATTTTGTTAGCCTTTAAAGGCCTTGTGTCTGCCCGCCTTAAAATTGAATTCAATTTTTACCGAGAGAGTTCTCGGCTTGATCACTTTGTTCAAAAATGGTGTAAAGCTGAAATCCTGTGCAAGGTGGAGGGAGATGAACTTTTTTTGCTGCTCTAATTATTATTTAATGTCATGTTTTTCAATTCCTTGATTTAATTATTTTGTTGACTGCCATTGAATTACTTGGTTGTTGTGCTTTTTTTTATACTTTTGTAATAAAAGACCTTAAAAGTCAAGTCTCTCTCTCTCTCTCTCTCTCTCTCTCTCTCTCTCTCTCTCTCTCTCTCTCTCTTTCTCTTTCTCTTTCTCTCTTTCTCTTTCTCTCTTTCTCTTTCTCTTTCTCTTTCTCTTTCTCTTTCTCTTTCTCTTTCTCTCTCTTTCTCTCTCTTTCTCTCTTTCTCTCTTTCTCTCTTTCTCTCTTTCTCTCTTTCTCTCTTTCTCTCTCTCTCTCTCCACAGCTGTTGCCCACACACGTGTAATCACAGTTTCCCAGTGCTCAGGATCTCTGTCGGTTCGCGTTGTGTGTGCTGTCTTCCCCTTTCCATCCTGTTCTTTCTCTCTCCATATCGTCTGAGTTATGGTGTCCTCCTTTCTATCACCTTGTCTGATCCTTTGAGAGAGAGAGAAGAGCATTCGACGGTTTCTCGGTACGTTGTTGTTTTCCGTTCTGAGCGGCGTCTTCTATCGATCGATCTACCGTTGTGTATAATTAGTTTATCGCGTTTATCTTATTTCTATTTCTTTCTACTCATACCCTTTCTTTTCGTTTATATCGCTTTCATTTTCTCACTACCTGTCAAGGTTTGAACGGTGGTAGCTGCTTTATTTTCATATATCCGTCCATTGAATAATTATGGCGGGTCAAAGTTCACATTACGCTTCCTTTGAAGCACTAACCCGAAAGCACGGGATCGTGTGTGTTCCTCCGTCGGAGATCGACATGGAGAAGCTAATCTTTGTTGTTGGCGAGATCGTCGGCATCGAGAATGTTAAAGCGGTTTCGCACATGAACAAACGTATTGTTTTTTTCGTCTCCGAAGTTCGGAGGGTCGCGCAAGTCGTGGAGCGCGGGGTTTTTTTCTACCCCGATAATTACGTCCCCTTTCCCCCCCTGGATACTCCTGCAAAAAAAGTTGTGATTTCGAATTTACCCCCCTTTGTTAAAGGTGAACAAATCACATCCCCATTAAAAAAATACGGAACGGTTGTGTCTCCGATAACGATGATTCCGTTTCGAAGTCAAAACGACAAACTGAAGCACATTATGTCGTTTCGCCGAATTCTCTACATGATTCTACCTGCAGGTGTTTCGGCGTTTCAGGCGATACTCCCCTTCAAAATCGACGGGCATACTTACATGGGGTATGCTAATACGGAAACCCTGGTGTGTTTTGGTTGTGGTGAATTCGGCCATGTAAAAAGATCATGCCCCAGAGAGATGCCAAATCAAGCTGCCAACAAAGGTCCCTCAACCCAACAACTCCCAACTCCCTCAGGTAACACTACCAACATGGAGCCAGCAGCTTCAAATGAAGCACCTGCTCCTACAACCAAAAGTACCAAAAGACCCCTTTCACCCTCTCAAAGCACCGCTGAACCTGGATCGAAAATTCTGGCTGCTCCAGCCGCCCTTCGTTCCTTTGCTCAGGTGGTCGCAGGTGCTCGCCCCATAACACAGGTCCCATGTACTTCTGTGTCGTCAGACTGTCCCTCCTCCGAGTCATGTGTCACCTCAAAAGTATCATGTGGTGACGCTAATGATGCACCTTCCCTTTCCCCTCTTTCTGTCCCCCCTCCTCCCCCCCATCCCCCCTCCTTGCCTCCTCCTACCCCTTCTCTTGCCCCCCCCCCTCTTGCTCCTCCTCTCCCTCCTATTCCCGACATCCCTTACCCTCCTATCCTTGCTCTTCTCCCCCCTCCTCCTCCCCTTCCCCTTCCCTCTGCTTCTTCTTCTTCTTCTTCTTCTTCTCCTGCACCACCTCCTCCTCCACTTCCCCCTCCCCTCCCTGCCCTGCAACCTCTAACTACCACTACCAGTGTGCCCCTTTCTGAGGGTACCACCCCTACACTCTCTGAGTTACTTCGACCTTGCAGTACCTCTGCTAAAGATAACATCGCCATTGTTACAACTATTGACCCACCCAAACATGTAACCGCTGAGTTTGTTGCCCCTACTGCACCCTCGGTTTCCCCCTCTGAAACAACCATGGACATCAAGCAAATGGGTGAAGGCCCTGAGGATAATGAGGGCTATGATTCAGACGGTTGCTCCTCTCTGGCATCAAGTGCATTTGGTGAGGAGCCCCCCCCCCCCCCCCCCCAGACAGTAGTCTCGACGGTACAATTTCAACCTCTGATATTTTAGTTTTCTTGAAAAAAACCACTCGTAAGAAACGAGTAAACCTGAATGATTTTTTCCCCAATGTGCGCGCTTTTGTTCAAAATGCGCAAATCATTATTAAGAATCCAGAAACTGTTGCAAATTCCAGCGCTTCTTGTAAGCAACTGAAAAGACACATCGTTAAAGCAAGGAAACTTTTGAATGAATAATCATCTTTTGTGGGCCACTCTTCTCATCATGATAATAGCAAGTTTGAACATAAACGGCGGGCGCAATCCCCTGCGCAAAGTTCAAACGATGCAGCTGATAGAGAATGAGAAGGCAGACATTCTTCTCTTACAAGAAACTCGCTCGACTGCGAGTTGCATGGCAGATTGGAGGCTGAAGCTGAAAGGCACCTGGTTTTTTAGTAACACGCCCTCAGTTAGTGCTGGCGTTGCTTTCTATATATTTGCACATCTTCCCATCTCCTCTCTTGTTTTTAAAGAAACTGTACCTGGATATCTAGCTTCCATTGAATTTTTATATCACCACCAGCAGATGGTAATTGTCAATGTTTATGCCCCAAGCGACAGCACAGCCAGGACGGCTTTCTTCACCGAATCCTTTACCTTCCTTAATCATCTTGCCCCTGATACCCTTTTGTGCTTAGGTGGTGATTTTAATTGCACATTAGACCCAGCCAAAGATCGGAACAGCCCTGAAACCCATCCAGCTAGTGCTAGGCCCCTGTCTGCACTTCTGTCTCGGAACGACCTTGGTGATGTTTGGCGACTGCAGCACGGGAACACTCAACAATTTACTTGGTGTCGTTGCCTGCTAAACAACTTGTCGCTTGCTTGATAAATTTTATATCAACCTCCCCTTTTTAAACCTTGTCAGTTTTACTGATATTACTCCTTCCGGGTTTTCTGACCATTTTTTAATTAAAATGCGTCTTTCTTTCCCTAGCCCTCAGAGGCATACTTCTCATTGGTCTTTTAATATTTCTCTTTTAAATGACCACTTTTTTAAACTATCCTTTAAAAATTTCTGGCTTCGGATTCTAGAATCACGGAATGATTTCACCAATCTTTGCCTATGGTGGGATTATGTAAAGGCACAAATCCGAGTCTTCTGCCAGCAATACAGTAACAATTTTACTAATGCAAAGCAAGCCAGGATATGCATTTTAAAGAAAGAAATTCTTGACCTGCAGGAAAACGTGACCAACATTGACGAGGTACGATGCCATCGGCTTCATGAGAAACAAGCCCTACTGAATGTTTTAACTAAAGATGATGCTCTCGGGGCGCTAACACGACTCCGAGTAAAAGGTTTATCTACCTCAGAAACGTGTTGTAAAGATTTTTTTAGCTTTGAAAAAGCCGCAAAATCTAATAGGTTGTTGCTAAGCTTACGTTCAAGTGATGGACAAATTATTGAGGAGAATGCTCAGTTGAAGTGTCTTATCAGAGACTTCTTCAAGAACGTTTTTACTGCAAAGGAAAGTAATGATCAAGAAATGTTTGATTTTACCCAAAATCTACCACAATTAGAAGAATCGCAGCAGCGCTCTCTAGAACAAGATTTTACAGGAGGTGAACTTTTAACAGCTCTTAATAGCCTTAATGATAATAAAGCGCCTGGCTTTGATGGCTTACCCGTGGAATTTTATAAAGCATTCTGGGACTTGCTCGGTCCGACACTTTTAGACGTTTTCAAGTATAGTTCACAAGAGGGTGTGTTACCTCTAAGTTGCCGCCATGCAATTGTGTGCCTTATCCCAAAGAAAGGAGACTTACAGTCTTTACAAAATTGGCGGCCTATCTCTGCTTTGTGTGGATTACAAAATTATTTCCAAAGTCCTTGTAAACTGCATAAAGCCTCTTAGTTTTTTAATACATTTTGATCAATCCTTTTGTATTTTAAATCGGTCGATTCATGACAATATTTCTTTAATTCGGGACTTGTGGGATGTCTGTGCTGCACAAAAACAGAATGCTGGCCTAGTTTTACTTGACCAGGAGAAAGCATTTGACACTATTAGCCATGAATATGTTTTTCATACCCTAAAACAGTTTGGTTTTGGGGCAGCCTTTATTTCTCACGTTTCATTGCTGTACAATCATGTTTTTAGCATCATTAAAGTCAACAACAGTTTATGTGCACCACTAACGGTTGAAAGAGGAGTCCGCCAAGGGTGTCCTTTATCGGGCATTCTCTACTCCCTCTGCATTGAACCTCTACTAATCCGCCTTCGTGCTAGTTTACCAGGTTTTCCTGTGCTGCCAACTGAAAGGCCAATTGTCACCTCAGCATATGCTGATGATGTGTGTGTTGTGGTGCATAGCAGTGATGATGTCACCATGCTACTAAATAATCTGGAAAAATTTTCCTCGGCATGTACAACTGCAATCAATTGGAACAAATGTAAGCTTTATGGATTGGCCACCCCCCCACCCCGCTGTTGGTTTGCCTTGTCTTCCCAGAGGCTTGAAGTGGGAGAAGGAAGGCATCCTTTATCTGGGTGTGTACATTGGCGCACTCCAGTGTTCATGGCAAAGAACTGGGTTAACACAGTTAATAAAATCTATATAATAATACCGTAAGGACTCGACTTTGTTATCCCTTTTACACTGCACCCAGTGACCCGATGCCCACGGCACTGATGGATTTACGATCTACGAACCGCGCTCTTTGTTTATCACGTACAGCCAGACTCCTATTTACATCGAGAGAGATGGGTGATGGGTTTGGGACTAAGGATTTTGAGGCAAACACAGAGTTGAGGCATTCGGCTTTGTCACGTGCGATGTCAACTGTGTGGCCATTTGAGGTAAGGGAGGGGATGGAGGGGGAACAAACACCAGAAACGGATTTGACCAGACGCCACCAGGATTTGGAGGAAGGAGACAGGTTTGAGAGTTCATTCTTGAGTGAGGAGAGATAGTGCTTCCTGGCACTCCTGAGGGTAGACACACACTTGTTCCGAGCTTGGTGGAAGGCATCCTTTATCTGGGTGTGTACATTGGCGCACTCCAGTGTTCATGGCAAAGAACTGGGTTAACACAGTTAATAAAATCTATATAATAATACCGTAAGGACTCGACTTTGTTATCCCTTTTACACTGCACCCAGTGACCCGATGCCCACGGCACTGATGGATTTACGATCTACGAACCGCGCTCTTTGTTTATCACGTACAGCCAGACTCGAAAAATCTGAATTAGTCGACTTTGGGGCCCAAAAGCATCCGATTAACGGCCGATACGACGCCATCTTTCGACGCCATCGTATTGGCGTCTGCTGGGCGAAGGCAATGCGAGCCGTCTGCTGATTGGACAGTCGAGTGGTGTCATTAAATAATGGGCCGTGCTTACTGCTTACTGATATTGATCTGAAACTTGCAAATGGGCATGTATTGCAAAGCAATTTTCCTTCTTATATTGTCCAAGTCTAAAATACACACCCACACACACACATAAATCAGCTGATCGTCAAATCTGCATTCCCTACAACCAGTGATTACAGGTTTAAAAAATGATTTTTTGACGTATTGACTCAACGATGTAAATAGGAAAGCATTAATTTAATTATTTCCTTCTTATTCTGTAAAAGCGGCCTCGACGGTATAGTGTGCGATTGCCCAAAGCTGGTTCTTATTTTGACAATCGTTAGTCGTACAATAAATACTTACGGAATATTAAATGAAAAAAAATGTTTCTTTCTTGAATATTTTAAAGCATTTTGTTTTTCATTCCACATGGTGTGTTTCTTCCCTCCCTCTGTGGACAACCAAGTGCCAACTTCCGGTGGTAGTATAATCCTCTGTAGCAGTGTAGGGCTTTATGAGCCAATGATTATGGTGCGGCGCATGTCGAGTCACAGCAGGATTTTATGAAACGCCATTTGAAGTTGTGAAAAAGGTCAGAGTACCTGCTAACATGTCAAGCTAGAGCAGGGCGGCGCAGGTCAGTTATAGTTAATCAACGGATCAATGAGAATGTCCTTTACTGTACGTACTGTACTTTACCACATCGGTTAGAAACGCTCCCGCAGGAGATATCCGATGGTCTTTACTTTAGCTTCTGTTTTGGATTCGGTTCCCGCCTCCTGATACCTCGCAGGTGTGACGTCGCATCAGAGGACGTTAAGCCAGCTGTCTCATCTGATTGGACAGTCGAAGGCGACAGCAAGCCGTCCACTGAGTGGACAATCCAGAGCATGCATTTGTGCTGGTGTCGGCGATCGTTGTTCATATATGCACTCTTCATTCTCATCTTTCTTCCTAACTCTTACTCGGACAAGCAAATCCCCTATGCCATCCATAATGGTACACTCTATCCATACACCACATCCTCCCTTCCGTGGATGTTCCACGGGTTTCAGCTAGTTGATAATAATAGGCTAGAGAAGTGGCGAGGAATATTATCTACATTGTCATACAGAGGACGTGCCCTAGTAATTAATAATGTAGTGGCTTTCTTGTGGCACAAAATGATTGCTTTGCATCCTCCTTAAGCACTGCTGCTGACACTCCAGAAACACCGACTGGATTTCTTCTGGGGCGGCAAGCATTGGGTCAAGCCTGAAGTCCTTTACCTTCCATTGGCAGAAGGTGGCCATGGCCTCATAGACATTGTCAGCCGACTAATGGCTTTTCGAATCGCCACTGTTCACCGTTTTCTTTTTTTCACTTCGCTGCCGTGGCGGCTCACTGCCAACTACCTGTTGAAAATGGCTGGCATGCTTGATTTCAACAAGGAACGTTTTCTCATGGACCTGCAATATGTTGACATCTCCCCATTGCCTCCTTTCTACCAAGACCTGCTGCAAGCCTGGCAGCCTCTCGTGGTGCACCGAGATATGGCTCATTACAACACCAACAACTTCCTCGACGAGCCTATCTTTTACAATGCACTCTTTCCCAACATACTTCGATCACGTGCCTTTGTGCAATGTTTCACAAGTTCTGGTGTGCATGTCATACGAGACCTGCGGGATAACCGGAATGAAACTTGGCACTCAGCAGGACATATTGCAACCGCCGTTGGAATGCGCTCTGTAAGAGCTGTCTCCCAGCTCATTCAAGAAGTGCTGCATACCTTCAGAGGACTGGGTCTTCATTTTGATGCCAACAACAATGACCCTGCAATGCATGTTCTCTCCCTTCATCAGGTGCAAATATCATCAGCTGCATTAACAGAATCTGTGTGCCTGTCTTCCTCTCCACTTCCTAGCGCTGAAAAAAAGTTCCTGTACCACCTCTGTGTTGCCATTCGGCATCCTTACGTATGCAAGGATAGGTTTGGATCCCGATGGACAGGGATGTTACCGCCGCCCCCCCCCCCCCTTGCCCACAATGGGCCACCATGTATGCTCCACCAATTGTAAAACGGACTGGTGATATCTCTTGGAGAATTGTACATTTGATTTTACCTACCAATGTTTTATTACACCGTTTTAGTGTTTTAAATTCTGTTTCATGCCCCTTTTGTACGGCCTCTGAAGATTTACATCATGCCTATGTTGACTGTGCAAGGCTGACCCCACTTTTTACTTTGTTGTCACAATTGTGCTGCCATATGAATGTTTCCTTTTCTTAACGTATGTTTATTTTTGGTTTGCCATTGAATCCTAAGAATGCTGCCGTATCTGTGCTCACCAATTTTTTAATAGCTGAAGGGAAGCTAGCAATTTATAAAACAAGGAAAGCTAAACTTCTTGCCAACCCTGATGCTGGCTGCAATGTTTGAACAGTTTTTAAGGCCCTTACCGTGGCCAGGCTACGTGCAGAGTTTTATTTTCACCAAAACGGAAATAATTTAGATCTTTTTAAACAAAAATGGTGTTACAAGAACGCACTGTGTAAAGTAGTCAACAATGATCTCACCTTTTCTTTTTAAATGTGCACTTGTAGTATTTTTATGCTTTATTTTTTTACCTTCCTTTTATGATTGCTGTTTGTTGGCTATGTCTAGCTGTTGTTTTCTAACCTTGCTTAAATAAAGGTATACAAAAGTCAAAGTCTCTCTCTCTCTCTCTCTCTCGCCCCTAAACTTCATAATGGTTTGTTAAATTTTTTATTTTAGTGTTTGGTGTTTTTATTGTTATTGTTCGGCTGCACATGTTTGGAATTGCAGTGGCTTCATTATTTGCATGACTTGTGTGGTTTTCTTACCTTTATAATAAAAGAGCTTCAAAAGTCAAAGTCTCTCTCACCCCCTGCCTGCTGTTGCGATTTGGGTGTGGCGTCATGGCCGCCGTATGCAGCTGCTCTGTTTTGTGGTGAGCCCTCTGTGTGTTTTTCGCCTCTCCTGCCCTCCCCTGCCCCATCCCCCTCCCTCTCCTTTTCCATCCTGTGTGCTTTGGCATTTTGTTTTCATCCCTTCTACACCTCTGTCTTCGAGAGAGAGAGGATTGAGAACGGGCCCATTTTGGGTGCGGCCTACAGGCTTTGACGGCGCTTTCTAAGCCTGTTTTGTGCTTATAATGCACGTTTGTTATTTATTTTAGTTCAATTTATTCAGGTTTGGTACCTTCTTGTCCGGTTCGGACAAGTGGGGGGTGTTAATTCGCTGGTATGGCGAATACACGCTCTCGGTTTATAGAGGCGTTCGACAGTCTAACGAGGAAGCATGCATTTGTGTGTGTTCCACCAAGAGACCTCACTGATGATGTGGAACTCGCAGTGGGGAAAGTAATCGGGTGCGAACATGTCCGAGCTGCCTCACGAATTAATCAAAAAGTTGTTATTTTTGTGTCCGAAGAAAATTGTGTTCACGACGTCATGAGTGCAGGTTTAACCACAGAAGGTGGTGTTTTATGTTAGCGTCCCCCATGGATACGCCAGTGATGAAAATCGTCGTATCAAATGTAACACTGTGGTGGACACGAAAGCTCACTGGCGTGAGGGTGAAGGAGCCGGGGCTCCCACGTCGATCGGAAGAATGGACGCGACAAAAAGCTAGAATTCATCTGAGTTGCTTTAATGAAATCAAACACTCAGGCACTCTGAAAAACCGTTTATCAGTCAGCAATATATATCTATTCCGCCAGGGGGTTTGCCCAGGCCCGGCGCCAGGGGGCGTGGCCCAGCGTCCTGGCTGCGGCCTGGCAAGTTGAGCGTGGGCCTGGGCGTCCTGGACGAGCCCGGCATGGTGATCGCTCCGCGTCCTTGATAGGTGCAAGGCGATTGTGAAAACTCAGCGGCAGCCGCTACACACGTCCCCCCAGAATCGACTTGCACCGGCAGGGTCAATTTGAGGGGGGTCCTGATGACCCGGCCGAAGCGACCCCTGGCGGGTCGTGGGAGGGGGTCCGGTGAGGTGGTGGGCGGTCGAGTGGGGGGCACCGTGGACGGGGGACGGCCTCGCCGCGGCGGAAGGGCCACCCGTGGTGGGTGGTCGACGTCCACGTGCGCCGGCTTGAGGCGGTCCACAGCAATCCGGTCCGACCTGCCGCCGATGTCGATGACGAACGACTTGTCGTCCCGTCGCAGCACCCGGAAGGGCCCGTCGTACGGCGGCTGGAGTGGCCACCGATGTGCGTCGTGACGCACAAAAACATACTCCGCTGTGCGGAGTGCTGGGGGGACATAGGACTGGGGGTCACCGTGGTGGGATGTTGGCATGGGGGCAAACCGTCGGGCGGCCTCCTGGAGGTCCGAGCGCTGGTGAGCTGCGGACCAGGGACTGGTAGCGTCGGGCACAAATTCGCCCGGGACGCGTAGCACCTGGCCATAGACAAGCTCGGCGGTGGATGCCTGGAGGTCCTCCTTGGGGGCCGTGCGAAGGCCCAAAAGGACCCACGGCAGCCGGTCGGCCCACCCGACGTCTTGAAGGCCGGCCATGAGCGCGGCCTTCATGGAGCGGTGGAATCGCTCGCACAACCCGTTTGCTTGGGGGTGGTAGGCCGTAGTACGGTGGAGCTTGATCCCCAGGTTGCGGGCGACCGCGCCCCACAGCTCGGAGGTGAACTGTGGACCGCGGTCTGACGAGATGTCCGCCGGTGCGCCGAAGCGGGCGACCCAGGTGGCGATGAAAGCCTGCGCCACGTCGGCGGTGGTGGTGGAGACGAGGGGAACGGCCTCCGGCCACCTGGTGGTCCTGTCCACCATGGTGAGCAGGTGTGTGAACCCCCGTGACGGGGGGAGGGGGCCCACCAGATCCACGTTGACGTGGTCAAAACGTCGTTCGGGCACGGTGAAAGGTGCCAGCGGGGCCTGGGTGTGTCGGTGGACCTTGGCCCGTTGGCAGGCCGTGCAGGCGCTGGTCCAATCGCGGACGTCCCGACGAAGGCCGTGCCAGACGAAACGCGCCGACACCAGCTTCTGGGAAGCTTTCCGGCCCGGGTGGGAAAGGCCGTGGAGGGAGGCGAAGATGCGGCGTTGCCAGGCGACGGGCACGATGGGGCGAGGCTGGCCTTGGGAGACGTCGCAGAGCAGGACAGTGTCCGCGCAGGGGATGTCGACCAGGCGGAGGCCCGTGTCCGCCGCCCGGAGGGCTTGCACCGTGGTGTCGGTGGTTTGGTCCGCCGCCATAAGCGCAAAATCCACGCCCAGGTGGACCGCGTTCGCGCTGGCCCGGGAAAGACAGTCGGCCACGGCGTTGTTTTTGCCGGCGACGTGCCGGATGTCCGTGGTAAACTCCGACACGGCGGAGAGGTGGCGCTGTTGGCGGGCCGACCATGGCTCCGTGACCTTGGCCATGGCGTAAACCAACGGCTTGTGGTCGACGAACGCCGTGAAAGGTCGGCCCTCCAGGAGGTGGCGGAAATGGCGGACGGCCAGGTGTAGACCGAGGAGCTCCCGGTCAAACGTGCTGTATTTGAGCTCGTTCGGCCGGAGCTGCCGGCTGAAAAAAGCGAGTGGCTGCCAAACCCCGTTCACCCATTGCTCATGTACGGCGCCCACCGCGTAGTCGGAGGCATCCGTGGTGAGGGCGATGGGAGCGTTGAGCACCGGGTGAGCGAGCAGTGTTGCGTCGGCGAGGGCCCGCTTTGAGCCTTGGAAGGCCGCATCCATTGCTGCGGACCAGGCGATGTCGTGCTTGGCCGGCATGCCCCGGAGGGCTTCGTAGAGGGGCCGCATGAGCTGAGCAGCGCGGGGCACGAAGCGGTGATAAAAATTCACCATTCCCAGGAATTCCTGCAGGGCCTTTATGGTGCGGGGACGCGGGAACGTGGTGATGGCCTCGACCTTGGTTGGCAGCGGCATGGCCCCGTTCTTGGTGATGTGATGGCCCAAAAAATCAACGGCCGTCGTGCCGAAGTGGCATTTGGCCGGGTTGACGATGAGGCCGTGCTCGCTGAGGCGCTCGAACAGCGTCCGGAGGTGGAGGAGGTGCTCGGCCCGGGACGTGCTGGCGACGAGGATGTCGTCCAGGTAAACGAAAAGGAACGGCAGGTCACGCAGCACGCCGTCCATCAAGCGCTGGAACGCCTGAGCCGCGTTCTTGAGACCAAACGGCATCCGCAAGAATTCGAATAAGCCGAACGGCGTGATGACTGCCGTTTTAGGGACGTCGGCCGCCCTGACAGGTACCTGGTGATATCCCCGTATGAGGTCAATTTTCGAAAAAATGACCCGTCCCGCCAGACGGGCGGAGAAGTCTTGGATATGCGGGATCGGGTACCTGTCGGGGGTGGTAGCGTCATTGAGACGGCGGTAGTCGCCACACGGGCGCCATCCACCCCCCGGCTTTGGCACGATGTGCAGTGGCGAGGCCCACGCGCTATCGGAGCGCCGCACGATGCCGAGGTGCTCCAACGCGTCGAATTCGGCCTTCGCTACGGCGAGCTTGGCTGGGTCGAGGCGGCGGGCCCTGGCGTAGACCGGCGGGCCCGTGGTTGGTATGTGGTGCTCGATCCCATGCCGTACTGCGACGGCCGAAAACGTCGGCCGCGTGAGGGCCGGGAACTCCGTGAGCAGGCGAGCAAACTCGTTCGCCGCCGGGACGGCGCATGCCAGCTCGGTCGGCGCGGAGCTGCTCAATGTGCATACCAGGGAGCTGAAGGTTTCAGCGTTGATTAAACGACGCCGTTGGACGTCCACCAGCAGTCCGTGTGCGCAGAGGAAGTCGGCGCCTAGCAGAGCCACGGGCACGTTGGCGGTTACAAACGTCCAAGCAAAGCGTTGGCCGCCGAAGCAGAGGGTGACGTTGCGCGGGCCGAAGGTGCGGATAGTCGATCCGTTGGCCGCAACTAAGGAGGGGCCGCAAACCGCGGATTGCCTGTCCTGGTCAGAGGCGGGTATGACGCTCAGTTGGGCGCCGGTGTCGCACAGGAAGCGCCGTCCGGACGCTTTATCCGTGATGAACAGTAAGTTGCCCGTGTGGCCGGCGCTCATGGCTGGTAATGAACGCCGGCCCGGCCGTTTCCCGGCCTGCCGAAGGTGCACGGGGGTCGGCATGTCCGGGCCTTCTGTCCGAACCTGGCATGATAGTAACACCACGCTTGGTCAGGTGGAGGCCTCGGTCGTCGTGCCGGAGGTGGTCGGCTCGGTAGAGCGGCCGCCAATGGCGTCGGCAGTTCGGCCGTCGACCGTGCCGGGTGCTCGGGCGCCCTGGGTGTTGCGTCGGACGGCGGTGGGTCCCATGTCGCCGCTACGATGCGCTGTCCTGCGGCGGAGATCTTGTCGGCTTCTCTGGCAAGGGCCCGGGGATCTGTGATCGTCGTGCTTGCCAGGGCGAGGCGTACCGGGTTAGGCAGCTGACGGAAGAACAGCTCCCGGAACAGGAATGCCGGAGAGTGCTCGCCGAGCAGTGAAAGCATGTAGTCCATGCGCTCGGAAGGGCGCGTGTCGCCGAGCTCAGGCAGATCGAGCAGGCGCCGTGCGCGTTCCGCCGATGGGAGGGCGAAAGCATCGAGGAGCAGCTTCTTAATCGCGCCGTATTTGTCAGCGGCTGGCGGGCTTTCGAGGAGGCTCAGGGCGCGGGCCGCGGTAACCGACCCGAGCGCAGCTACCACATGGTGGAAGCGGGTGTCGTCGGCCGTGATGCCTCGCAGGGCGAACAGGGACTCTGCCTGTGCGAACCAAACCGCCGCGTGAGCCTCCCAGAAGGTAGGCAGTTTAAGGGCGACTGCCGTGTCCATGTCGATAGGTCACCAATGAAGGAGCCGGGGCTCCCACGTCGATCGGAAGAATGGACGCGACAAAAAGCTAGAATTCATCTGAGTTGCTTTAATGAAATCAAACACTCAGGCACTCTGAAAAACCGTTTATCAGTCAGCAATATATATCTATTCCGCCAGGGGGCGTGGCCCAGCGTCCTGGCTGCGGCCTGGCAAGTTGAGCGCGGGCCTGGGCGTCCTGGACGAGCCCGGCATGGTGATCGCTCCGCGTCCTTGATAGGTGCAAGGCGATTGTGAAAACTCAGCGGCAGCCGCTACAAGGGCATCATTCCATGCACCAAGTGGGCGGCGGCCACGCCCGAGGGGTAGGCATGGCCACGGGATATACACCGGGCGCGCAGCCCGGAGCGCGCCAGTGCTACAGTTGAGCTCGTTTAATAAAGACTCTTAAACTCACCGCTTTGTCCGCTTCCTTCTTGTTGTACAAGCAAGCGCGCGTAGCACCGTGCTTCATTGGTGACTCCGATGTTCTGGTCAGCCGTCGCTGACCACCTGAATACGCCATCGCAATGGCAAACAACGCGGTCCAAATGAAACTCCCCGAGTTCTGGGAGACGCAAGCCGAAGTCTGGTTCCTGCAGGCAGAAGCCCAGTTCTGACTTCGAGGCATCACGGTGGACGAGACCATGTACTGCCACGTGGTCGCTTCCCTCAGGCCCGGCACGGCCGCCCGCGTCCTGTCGGCCCTGAGGAACCCACCGGCCGACGGCAGGTACGAGGCGATCAAGCGTCTCCTCCTCGCCACGTTCGGCCTCACGGTGGACGCACAGGCCGACCGCCTCCTGGACCTCCCCGAGCTCGGTGACACGCGACCGTCGGTCCGCATGGACCATATGCTGTCATTGATGGGCGACGAAACCCCGAACGCTCTTTTCCGGGCGTTATTTCGATGCCAGCTGCCGGCACGAGTCCGCCTCGCGTTGGCCGGTTCTGTGACGACGGAACCCCGAGCTCTCGCTGCCGAGGCCGACAGGTTCTTCGTGGCTTTGGATGCGCAGGCGAGTTTTGGCGCGGCCGCCGCGCATCCCGAGGCTGACCTTGATGCTGATGCACCACATCTCGGGAATCCCGAGGCTGACGCACGCCGCGTGGCCGCCGCCACGCCACGCCCACCACCACCGCGAAAACTGCGGCCTCCGCCTTCGCCGCAAACCTGGTGCCATTTCCACGCCAGGTTTCGCCACAAGGCGAGGAATTGTTGCCCGCCGTGCTCCTTCGGCAAGTCGGGAAACTACAAAGCCGGCGCTCGGTAGTGGCCCTGAGCGTCGGCCATTCCGGCAGCCTTCTTTTTTATAACGGACACCTTGTCCGGGCGCCGTTTCCTATGCGACACGGGGGCACAGGTGAGCGTTATCCCTGCCTCTACGTCCGACAAGCACACCGCGGGCCGGGGCCCCGCGTCGCTTGCCGCGAACGGAACACCCATACGCACATTCGGGAAGCGCTGCCTCTCCCTGCGGTTCGGAAGGCAACGCTTCGAGTGGATGTTCGTAACTGCTAGTGTCCCCATGGCACTACTCGGTGCGGACTTCCTCTGTGCACACGGGTTGTTGGTAGATGTGAAGAACAGACGTCTCGTCCAGGCTGAAACGTTCAGCTCGCTTGCTTGCGCGCTGAGCGGCTCACCGAGCGGCTCGCCAAGCAGCTTGCTGAGCGGTTCGGTCCCGGCGAGGTTAGTTTGTACGCTTCCGGCAGCGGACGACTTCACCCGCCTCCTCGCCAGCTTCCCGGCCCTTATGCGGCCCACCTTCTCGGCAGGGGCCGTCAAGCACGGGGTGGAACACCACATCCCCACTGCCGGGCCACCGGTCTACGCCCGGGCACGCCGCCTCGAGCCAACGAAGCTCACGGTGGCTAAAGCGGCGTTCGCTATGCTGGAGCGGCTCGGCATCGTGCGGCGCTCCGAGAGTGCTTGGGCGTCGCTGCTTCACATCGTGCCAAAGCCCGGCGGGGGATGGCGACCGTGCGGGGACTACCGGCGCCTCAACGACGCCACCACCCCCGACCGCTACCCCGTCCCCCACATCCAGGACTTCTCCGCCCGGTTGGCGGCCATGTCCTTCTTTTCGAAGGTGGACCTCATGCGCGGCTACCATCAGGTCCCCGTCAGGCCAGAGGACATCCCGAAGACGGCGGTCATCATGCCATTCGGACTGTTCCAATTTCTTCGGATGCCCTTCGGTTTGAAGAATGCGGCTCAGGCGTTCCAGCGACTCATGGACAGCGTCTTGCGTGACTTGGATTTTGTGTACGTATACCTGGACGACATCCTCGTCGCCAGCGGGTCCCGCGAAGAGCACCTTCACCATCTCCGCACGCTCTTCGAACGTCTGGGCCAGCATGGCCTCATCGTGAACCCCGCTAAGTGCCGGTTCGGCGTCGCCGACATCGATTTTTTGGGGCACCGCGTCACCAGACACGGGGCCGTCCCCCTACCGGCCAAGGTGGTGGCGGTGAAGGGGTTTCCGTGCCCCCACACGATCAAGGGGCTCCAGGAGTTCCTGGGCATGGTAAACTTTCACCATCGGTTCCTGCCCCGCATCGCCCAGCTCCTGCGCCCCTTGCACGAGGCCCTCTGAGGGAAGCCGGACAAAGGTGACGTTACCTGGACCGAGCAGATGGACGCGGCGTTCACAGGCGCGAAGTTCGCCTTGGCTAACGCCACCATGCTCGCGCACCCGGCGCCCGATGCACCGATCGCCCTCACCACCGACGCCTCGGACTACGCGGTGGGCGCGGTGCACGACCAATGGGTGCATGGTGCTTGGCAACCGCTGGCGTTCTTCAGCCGGCAGCTTCGCCTGCCCGAACGATGCTATAGTACCTTTGACCACGAGTTGCTCGGGCTTCACCTGGCGGTCAGGCACTTCCGCCATCTGCTCGAGGGCCGTGCGTTCACGGCCTTCGTCGACCACAAGCCACTGGTCTTCGCGATGGGCAAGGTCACCGAGCCGTGGTCAGCCCGGCAGCAGCGTCACCTCTCGGCCGTGTCCGAGTACACGACGGACATCCGGCACATCGCAGGGAAGGACAACCCGGTGGCGGATTGCCTTTCCTGGTCCGTCGCCCACGCAGTCCACCTTGGCATCGACTATGCCCGGATGGCAGCGGATCAGGCCGCCGACCCCGGCGTCCAGGCCTTGCGGGCCGCCGTGGCCTCCGCATCACCGAGGTGCCGTTCGACGGCGTGGCCCTCTTGTGCGACGTCTCCCTCGGGCGGCCTCGCCCCATCGTGCCCGCGGGCTGGCAGCGCCAGGTGTTTGACGCCATCCACGGCCTGTCCCACCCGGGCACGAAGGCCTCCCAGAGGTTGGTCGCCGACAAGTTTGTCTGGCATGGCCTCCGGATGGCCGTCCGCGGCTGGACCAGGACGTGCCTCGCGTGTCAGCGCGCGAAGGTGCACCGGCACACCCAGGCCCCATTGGCCCCGTTCACGGTGCCGGAACAAAGGTTTGACCACGTACACGTGGACCTGGTGGGACCTCTGCCCCCCTCGCGGGGTTTCACCCATGTCCTGACAATGGTGGACCGCACCACCCGGTGGCCGGAGGCCGTGCCTTTGGCAGCAACGACAGCAGCGGACGTCGCACAGGCGTTCATCGCCACCTGGGTCGCCCGGTTCGGCGCCCCCTCGGACATATCGTCCGACCGCGGCCCCCAGTTCACCTCGGAGCTCTGGGGGGCGGTCGCGCGGGGGCTTGGGGTCCAGCTGCACCAAACCACGGCCTACCACCCCCAGGCCAACGGCCTGTGCGAGCGGTTCCACCGCTCATTGAAGGCCGCGCTCCGGGCCACCCTCCGCGACGGCGGCTGGATCGACAGGCTCCCCTGGGTCCTGCTGGGCCTCCGGACGGCGCCCAAGGACGACCTGCGCGCATCCGCGGCGGAGTTGGTCTTCGGACAACCGCTGCGGGTGCCGGGCGAGTTCCTCCCCGACCCCACGGCACCATGGTCCGCGGCGCAGGAGCGCTCCACGCTGCAGGAGACAGCCCGGAGGTTCGCCCCGGTGCCAACGGCACACCACGGGCACCCGCCTACGCACGTCGCCCCAGAGCTTCGCACCGCGGAGTATGTCTTCGTCCGGCACGATGCCCACCGGACACCACTGCGGCCCCCGTACGAGGGGCCTTTCCGCGTGCTGGAGACTGGGGTGAAACACTTCACCTTGGACATCGGCAGTACTCCCGACCGCATCTCGGTGGATCGCCTCAAACCGGCCCACCTCGACGTGGACCACCCACCGCCGGTGGCTCGGCCCCCGCGTCGGGGCCGCCCCCCTGTGGGCGGACCCCCGGCACCACCCAGGCCCGCCGGCATGCCGCCCCCCGGTCCTGCACCCATCCCGGGCGCAGCCGGAGGCATCCCAGCTGGCATCCCTGCACCCCGGACGCCGCCGGTCGCCAGAGGGCGCTTCGGCCGGGTCATCCGTTTGCCCCACAAACTGGCCCTCCAGGTGCGCGGGAATTCTGGGGGGGGCGCGTGTGGCGGACACGAAAGCTCACTGGCGTGAGGGCATCATTCCACGCACCAAGTGGGCGGCGGCCACGCCCGAGGGGTAGGCATGGCTGCGGAATATACACCGGGCGCGCAGCCGTTTTTTCATTATTTCCATTTCACATTATTCAATGTGTACGCAGCAAGTGAGAGCACAGAACGGAAAGCTTTCTTTGTGTCTGTGATTAATCACCTGCAGACAGTTGATCTAAACCAATGTGTGTGTTTCGGGGGTGATTTTAACTGTAGGCCTACCTTTGAACCTGTAATGGACAGGAACTCGGCAGAACCTCATCCTGAATCATGTATGGATTTATCCCTTTTCCTTTCTCGGGTGGGTTTGCTAGATGTATGGAGGGTACTTTTCCCCAATGAACCTCAGTTCACCTGGAGCCGCATCACCAGAGGAAGAGTGTCCTTTGCGAGACTCGACCGATGGTATATAAACTCACCTTTTAGAAACGCTATAGTCTCTCCGGATTATTTTCCGTCAATATTCTCAGACCATCATTTAGTAACCATGGGGTTTCTTTTTCCTCAGTCAATAAATAAAAGTGCATACTGGAAATTTAATAGCAGTCTTCTAGAAGATGGTCTATTTAAAGAAGCCTTCCAAGTTTTCTGGGCTAATCAAATCCAAAGAAAGCCCTCTTTTTCTTCAGTAAATCTTTGGTGGGACAATACGAAAACCCAGATTCGGGTGTTTTAACAACAGTTTAGAGCAAACATTACAAATGTTAAGAATATAACAATGACTTGTTTGGAAGCTGACATTGTACAGCTCGAAGGTAAACTTGCTAAAAATAATAATGCAAGAAACTTCCAGTTATTACTAGAAAAGAAGACTCAGTTGAGAGAGTTAATCCAGGAGAAAGCAGCAGGGTTGTTGCTCAGACTAAGGGTTAAGAACTTAAAGGTTTAAGATACCCCTAGTAAAGCTTTTTTTCGTCTGGACTCTGTCAGTAAAGCACCCAAGAACATTTTTTCTGTAATTGATCCTGGCGGAGCTGTTGTTGTAAATCCCAGAGACAGACGGTTATGTGTTCAAGATTTCTTTTCCAAACTGTTTTCAAAACACGTTGTTTGTGATGAAACAATGAGACTTTTAACCTCTCACCTCTCCTCATTAACTGAGCCCCAGCGGCTGGATAGGGAGTCGCCAATTACGCTTGAGGAGTTAAAGCAAGCCCTGGCTGGAATGGACTTGGGAAGAGCCCCTGGAATCGATGGTCTGCCGGCAGAATTTTATGTAGAATTTTGGGAACTGGTAGGTCCAGAACTGATGCATGTTCTTGAATCATCACTGACTCATGGAGAATTGCCTTTAAGTTTGAGAAGAGCGGTGATGTCCCTTCTTCCAGAGGCTGGTGATTTGCGACACATGAAGAATTGGAGACCTGTTTCTCTACTATGCACTAATTATAAAATCCTTTCAAAAGTTTTGGCGAATCGAGTTAAAAAAGTAATTAGCGATTTGGTTCACCCTGATCAGAGTTATTGTATCCCAGGTAGATCCATGTATGATAACATATTTTTCATTAGAGATCTGATAGATGGCAACTGTGGGCAGAATGACTTTGGTATAATTTTTCTTGATTTAGAAAAGGCTTTTGATAGCATCGATCACATCCTTTTGAATCATGTGCTTGAAACTTGTGGATTTGGAGCTAATTTCTGAACTTATATTGCTTTATTGTACAACAATATATTCAGTTTAGTCAAGGTGAATAATGAGCTTTGTTCTCCCATACGGGTTCAAAGGGGGGTAAGGCAAGGTTGCCCTGTCTCCGGCTTACTGTTCACCCTTCTAATGGAATCACTTCTCGTGTTACTAAGGAATAACGTTTCTGGAATGAGTATATCTCCTGAACATCCTCCAGTTGTCGTATCGGCATATGCTGATGATGTTGCAGTTATTGTTAAAAACAATAACGACATTGCAGCTCTTGCTAAGTGCCTACATTTGTTTGGTTTAGCTTCCTCGTTGAAGTGCAACTGGGAAAAGAGCAAAGCGTTATGGGTTCCCTCTGTCAGGAACAGTGCATCTGGAATGGCGCAACGTCTGCCAATACACCTTCTTGCAAGTTTAAAGTGGGTGGATGAAGGTGTTTGCTATCTTGGAGTGTTTCTTGGATCACCACAGTATGGCCAGAAGAACTGGGAAGGTGTTGCTGAACACGTAAAAAAGAGATTGAGTAGGTGGAGGAGAGCCCTGCCTCACCTTTCGTATAAGGGCCGAGTTTTTGTAGTCAAGAATCTAGTCGCCTCCTTCTTGTGGCACAGATTCATCTGCCTACAACCACCAGAAGGCTTGATGAAGGAAGTGCAAAGGCAACTGTTGGAGTTCTTTTGGGGAGGTCATCACTGGTTATGGCCAAACGTTGTATGCCGGCCATTGGCCGAGGGTGGCCAGAGTATGATAGATGTCAGAAGCCGCATAATGGCCTTTCGGCTATGCTCTGTGCAAAAACTTTTGGCGAAAGAGCAATTACCAAACCATGTTTTGGCCACCCACATTTTGCGGCAAGCTGGCGGGCTGGGATATGGCCGCGAATGTTTCTTGGTCCTGCTTCAACAAATTGACATATCTCCTCTTCCAGTTTTTTATCAGAGTGTGTTGAATGCTTGGCAGAACCTCAGTGTGCCATCAAGAAGACAACTACGACATCCATATGTTTGCACAAGAGCCTTTGTTCTGCAATCGGCTTTTCCCTAACATGCCCAAAAGTAGGGACCTCTGCCAGCATTTCATAATTGCCGGCATCACAAAAGTGTGGCACCTCCGGCAAGTTTCAGGTTGCGGGTGGAAATCAGCTCGAGAAGTAGCCGAGCTAGCAGGAATTCGGTCCGAAAGAGTGACTGCAAAAGTGTTGAGAGAGGTGATACGAATAGGGGTATGGCTGAGAGTATGCTGGTCCCACGAGATCGAACCGTTGCACGATGTGTGGGTTTTTCCTGGGTTATTGGTGCACTTTAAGTCGGAAGACTTACCCCCGGTTAGCATGGGGTTAAGCCCCTTTCAAGAGACTAGCAGTAAAGAGCTATACAAGTCATGTGTCAAGTTACTGCTGGGGGATATGCCGCTAAATGGAGTAATCCGGTGAAAGAGACTGTTGCCTGTGGGACCCCCCTCTGAACCTGTATGGGACTCCATGTAAAGCAAGCTCGTAAGTAAAAGATCTGGTGATCTCCAATGGAGACTGATCCACTGGATAGTCCCCTCAAATAAGTTAATCAACCATTTCTCTCCTACATCCACATGTTGCCCGTTCTGCATATGTATGGAGGACGTGTTCCACGCCTTCATTAATTCCTTTGTTTCGGTGGTTTAATCTTGTGGCACACAGAATGAATGTTGTTTTCTCGTTGCGTTCTTTTATTTTTGGCTTTAATGCCAAGTCAAGCAAGGAAAATATGTTAATGAGGTTTCTTGTCGCAACAGCCAAGCTGGCAATATATCTCTCAAGAAGGGAGAAATTGAATGGTAAACCTGTCGGGGAATGCAATGTTATGTTGTTTTTCAATGCCATCATGTCAGCAAGACTTAAACTAGAGTTTTGTTTCTATAAGGATGCAAACAATCTTGATGAATTCACCAATACTTGGTGTCATGAAGGGTTGTGTGAGGTTCGTGAGAACCAACTGTTAATATTTTTGTAGTTTTTGTAGTTTGTATAAAGTTAATGGTTTATTTTGGCAATCTGTGTGCCGTGATACTTCTGGAACCTTTTTGTTTCATTTCTTTTCATGTATTTATGGTTGGTGTAAATATTATTTTTTTTTTAAAATTGTATTATTTTGATAATAAAAGGACTTCAAAAAGTCTCTGCCTCTGTCTCTGTCTCTGTCTATCTCTATTTTTCTCTCAGTCTCTCTCACCCCATGCTGGCTGTTGTGATTTGCGTGTGGCGTCATGGCCACCGTATGCAGCTGTTCTGTTTTGTGGTGAGTCGTCAGTGTATTGTTTTTGTCCCTACAGCCCCCCTCCCCCATCCCCCATCCCTTCTCTCCTTTCTTGTTACATCCTATGTGCCTCTGGCATTTTGTTCTTTGGTTTTCAACTCCTTTGTGTTTGAGAGAGAGAGAAAGATTGAGAGCGGGCCTATTTTGGGTGCGGCCTACCTGGTTTGATGACGCTTTGTAAGCCTTGTTTATGCTTGTAATGCGTTTTTGGTTTTTCATTTTAGCTTGATTTATTTAGGTTTGATACCTTCTTGTCCGGTTCGGACAAGAAGGGGGCGATAATATCACCGACATGGCGAATGTAGCCTACACTCTCGATGTGAGGGTTTCGAGGGTTTAACCCGGAAGCATGCATTTGTGTGCGTTCCTCCCGACGGAGTTCCTGTAGAGGACATTATTCTCGCAGTTGGGGATATTATTGGTGATGAAAATATACGTGCTGCGTCACGTATGAATCAGAAGGTAGTTGTTTTCGTTTCAGACGATGAACTCGTCCATGACGTTGTAGGTGCCGGAATAAGCACAGCGAGTGGTCATTTTATGATGGCGTCACCGATGTTGACTCCCGCGACGAGAGTTGTTATATCAAACGTACCTCCGTTTATTTTCAATGACAAGATATGGCCGTGTTATCGCGTTATGGCAAAATGGTATCTCAGATATCCACAATTCCTCTTGGTTGTCGGAATGAACATGTTAAACATGTCATGAGTTTCCGAAGGCAGGTGTACATGGTCCTACCAGACCGTGGGGACGATACGGGCCTCAATAAATCGTTCAAAATAAACATGGAGGACACGAACTACCAGCTGTATGCATCGTCCTCCACCTTAACGTGTTTTCAGTGCGGAGTGTTTGGGCATTTAAAACGCTTTTGTCCCAAAGCCTCGTGTGTCAGGTGTGGGAAAAAAAGGTCACACTGTGTAAGGAGGACTTACCGTGACTCCACAAATTAACATTCCTATTGGGAAGGAGGTTAACGTTACTACACAAATTAACATTCCTATTGGGAAGGAGGTTAACGTTACTACACAAATTAACATTCCCAACGAGGAGGAGGTAAACGTTAATCCACGGCTTATTATTCCCAATGAGGGTGAAACCAGCAGCTCAACCTCCAATATTATTCCTCCTCGGCAAAGCGTTGCTATGGATACTGAGTCTAAGTTGTTGTCTAGTAAACGAAGAGCACTTGAGTCGTTAACACCAGGTGCTGTTAAAAAGGTTGTGCTCTATGTGCAGACCTTCGGTGCAAAAACTCTTCAGGATACTCCTGAAATCTCAGTGCAAAACGTGGACCAAATAAATGAAACGGAACACCTGGAGAAGTGTAACAGGATTCAAATGGTACAACAAAGTGGTTCATTTCCCGCACGGACGAGGGTGATGACGTAAATATGGCTGACAGCGAGTCAGTGAATGATACGTCATTGATCCGACCACATGAATGTGATCAAACTATGGTCCAACATAATTATGCCCATTTAGCAAATGAGGGTTTAAACACAAATCCACAGGAGTGTGGAAACAAAGATTTGACTCCATTTGGGGAAAGTCGTAGTCAGTCTGCCGATGTTTCCCCAACCCAACACTCTGGGGAACCCCCAGACCCTGACAGACTTGTTCATAAAACAGGAATGGCTGAGGGTATTGACCCAGACCCCTTTGGGGCAATGTCTGACTTATCGGAATCAGAGGAGGAGGTGGATGTGACGGTTGTATCACAATCAATGGTAGATCAGCCGCAAGTCCCTCCTCATCTTGTTCTCTCGTTTCTCAATGAAACTTACAGACAACGGAATGTTGTCATTTTTGATCATTTCCCCGACTTGGCTTCCTTTATTCAGGCTGCAAAACTGGTCCTAAAAAAATCTGAGGAACTAAACCAAACAAAATCACAGTTTCATCGACTAAAGAAAATAATAACAAAGGCAAAGTTTGAGTTTTCTCAGCGTCAGACAAAATTCACCAACAAATATGAAGACTCGCACTTGCAACTCTTAATATAAATGGTGGTGGGGCGAATAACATCCGCCAGATCCAAGTAAATAGTTTATTCAAACAGAAACAAGTTGATGTGATCTTACTGCAGGAAACTCATATCATTGAGAAGGTTGAACATGACTGGAGCAGCATTTTTTAAGGTAAATGCTTCTTCAGTAACATGTCGTCTGTATCTGCTGGAGTTGGGTTCTTGTTAAAACCAGGACTCGTACCTGCCTCTTGCCTCTTTCAGGAGGTGATAAAGGGCCGGTTTGCTTCCCTGCAACTGGTGATTAATAACCTAATTTTATTATTTTTAATGTATATGCACCAAGTGAAAGTACTGACCGCAAAACTTTCTTTACTGCAGTGGTAAACCAATTAAAATTGTTTGACCTCAATCAGTGCAAATGCATGGGGGGTGATTTGAATTGCACGTTTGAGCCCAAATTGGACAGGAACTCACCAGAACCACATCCCGAAGCCCATGGTGACCTCTCCCATTTCCTTTTCGTTGTGGGTTTTCTTGATGTATGGTGCTTGATACACCCAAATGACCAACAGTACACATGGTGTCGATGTTCCAATGGTCAAGTGTCCTTCGCGAGGCTTGACCGATGGTACATCACCCCGCGTTTTAAGAATATGATAACCTTCTCAAATATTGTCCCATCTATCTTCTCTGACCACCACATGGTCACTATGGGCCTATCCTTGCCTCAGTTTAAGCATACTAGTGCCTATTGGAAATTTAATACAAGTCTTTTGGATGATGCCTTTTTTAAGGAAGCCTTTCGCAATTTATGGATAGCAGTACTTGAAAAAAGCCCCGCTTTGCTTCCATTAACCGTTGGTGGGACAATATGAAAACCCATATAAGGCTGTTTTGTCAACAGTTTAATTCATATGTCACTCATGAAAGTCGAGTCACATTGGCTCGGCTAGAAACTGAAATTCTAAAACTGGAGAACAAACTGGCGAAACAAGAGAATGTGGCAAACTATAAGTTACTCCTTGAAAGAAAGACCCAACTTAGGGAACTATTGCAGGAGAAAGCTGCATGTTTATTAGTTAGATTAAGAATTTAAAATATTAAAGTATCAGATAGCCCTAGCAAATCCTTTTTCCACCTTGAATCTGAAATGAAGCCACCTCGGCTTATCTTATCAGTTATGGACCCCAGTGAAAATATAATTGCAAATTCTGATGGGGTAAAAAATACCATTAGAAAGTACTATTACTTTTCAGAACTGTTTGCAAAATAAGATGTTTGTGAGGATAAGATGAAGCTGTTTACCTCCCATCTCCCATCCCTGACTGAGACTCAACGTCTGGAGTTGGATGTGCCGTTAACCCTTCCTGAATTAGAATGTGCTCTGGTTGAAATTGAATCTGGAAAAGCTCCAGGAATTGATGGCCTACCAGCTGAGTTTTACTTGGAATTTTGGGACCTTTTAGGTCCAGAACTCTTATATGTAATCCAAGAATCCCTGCGAACTGGTGCAATGCCATTAAGCTAAGGAGAGCAGTGG
Source organism: Myxine glutinosa (assembly GCF_964187855.1). Taxonomy (NCBI): domain Eukaryota; kingdom Metazoa; phylum Chordata; class Myxini; order Myxiniformes; family Myxinidae; genus Myxine; species Myxine glutinosa. The sequence continues at coordinate 22,538,501 of NC_136272.1, forward strand.
TGAGTCTCCTCCCAAAGTCAGGAGATCTCCGGTGGATGGAGAATTGAAGACCAGTTTCAGTATTGTGCACCGACTACAAACTGTTTCCAAAAGTGATGGCAAATCGTTTGAGGAAAGTCATTGGTGATCTGGTCCTACCCGATCAGATCAGACTTTCTGCATTTCCCCAGTCTATCCATTTATGACAACATTTTTTTAGTTCGGGATTTAATGGGCACTTACCACGATCAAAATGATTTTGGGATAATGTTTCTAGACCTTGAAAAAGCCTTTGACAGTATTGATCCTGTTTTTTTGTGGCGTGTTCTGGAAGCGTGTGGCTTTGGTGTTAATTTCAGAGCCTTCATATCTCTATTGTACACTGACATCTCTAGTGCAATTAAGGTAAACAATGAACTCGTTTCCCCCATACAGGTTCAGAGAGGGGTATGGCAGGGTTGCCCAGTCTCAGGATTGCTTTTTGCATTAGCAATGGAACCATTACTTTGTACACTCAGGGAGAATATCTCTGGCCAGACGAGTTTCCCAAGGAGTCCACCACTGACTATATCAGCGTATGCAGATGATGTGTGCGTCATAATCAGAAGCAAACAGGATATTGACGCTCTTGTTAAATCCTTGAGAGCCTTTTTCCAGGCTTCTTCCCTGAAAGTTAATTGGAGGAAAAGCAAAGCTATTTGGGTAGTTGATAAGGTATTAAGGTATTAAGGATAAGGTATTAAGTAATTAAGGTATTAAGATACCTTAATAGTTGCCTCCCTGTCTCGACACATCTACATACTCTTCCGGAAAACTTAGAATGGAAGGCAGATCCCTAACCCTAACCCATCGACTACCTTGGTGTGTCCCTTGGTTCCACACAATTTATGAAAAAGAATTGGGAAGGCTTGATTGGAGAAATGGAGAGGAGATTGAACCTGTGGAAAAGAGCCCTTCCTCTTTCATTTAAGAGTCATGTCTTAGTTGCCAATAACTTGGTTGCTTGAACCTTATGGCATCGATTTATTTGCTTACAACTGCCGGAAGTGCTGCTTAGAATGATCCAGGCCAAACTTGTCGACTTTTTTGGGGAGGCCATCATTGGCTGCGGCCAAACGTGTTATGCCATACTTCATCTGAAGGGGGCCAAGGCCTTGTTCACGTGAAATCCCGCCTCATGGCTTTTCGCTTGTGCTCAATTCAGCACATTCTATATTTTGAGCACCTGCCAAACCATCCATTGGCCTGACATATTTTGCAACAGGCAGGCAGACTCGGCTATGGTCTTGAAGTATTCCTGACCCACCTCAAGTATGTGGATACATCAACACTCCCTATATTCTACCAGAGCCTTCTCAATGCCTGGAAAGGTCTTACAGTGAGTTGCAAAGTGGACACATACTCCCCAGGGATGTTCGAAGTTGAACCTCTGTTTTTCAACCATCTCTTCCCTGATGTAATCAAGAGCCGTGATTTGTGCCAACACTTCATTGATGCAGGCATGAACAAAGTATGGCACCTACGGCCAAACTCTGGTATGGGGTGGAAGATTGTGGAGGAAATTTCAAATACGACAGGAATTCAGTCCAAGAGGACAATCGGCTTAATAATGAGGAAAGTCTTACAAAAAGGTCATCAGCTATGGTTATTATGGACTCAGAATACAAATGGACATCCTGATGGGTCATATTTCCCGAAACTAATTTTTGACTGCTCTTCCAGAGAACTTCGACCTGTTAGCACAGGAACAAATTAACTACAAGCTGCAAGCAACAAGAGCCTGTATAAGTGTTGTGTTTCTCGAATTCTCGGTGTTTCTCCATTAAACGGAGTAACACGCTGGAAGAGACTACTCCCTGCTGGGCCCTCCATTGAACCTGCATGGGAATCGATGTATTGTAAGCTAATCACCAAAAGAACAGGAGACCTCCAGTGGCGCGTTGCCCACTGGATCATCCCATGCAACACATATGTGATTGCCCACAATATCTGCATGCTGCCCCTTTTGCTCTGTAAATGACGATGTATTTCATTTTTTTTATTGGCTGTGAAATACTTTTTCCATTATTTAACTGGTTAAACTTTGTGTCACACAAAATGAATTTCAGATTTACTTTTCGTTCCTTTATTTTGGGGTTAAAAAAGGAATATCAACATAACAAAAAGTATGAACTGTTGTGTTTTTTGTAGCTACAGCAAAACTTGCTATATACTTGTCCAGAAAGTAGAAGTGTATGGCAAAAAGACATCAACATGACAAAAAGTATGAACTGTTGTGTTTTTTGGTAGCTACAGCAAAATGTGCTACATCCTTGTCCAGAAAGGAGAAGCGTAACGGTAAACCGCTTCACCGATGCGATATCATGATGTTTTTCACTGCGCTTGTTTCTGCAAGGGTAAAACTTGAATTTAATTTTTCCAAGACCATGGCTGAACTTGATGTGTTTGTGGGAAAATGGTGTTTTGGCAATGTCTGCAAAATTCGCCAAAATGAGTTGGTATTATCTCTTTCTTAAATAATCAAGTCTTTCTATATTTTCGTAGTATTGCTTTATTTTATGTTTTTGTAAAAATGAACTGATTAATTGTTCTACTCTCGTTGTTTCTTCGCTTTCATATTCTCTCCTATTTTGTTGGGATTTTTGATTTGTAAATTCTACATACACACACTTTTATAATTTTGTAATAAAAGGACCTCAAAAGTCAAAAAAAAAAGTCTGTCTCTCTCTCTCTCTCTCTCTCTCTCTCTCTCTATCTCTCGCGCCCCCTGCTGGTCGTTTGTATGCTGGTTGTACTGTCATGGCGTCTGCTTGTGGAGGCCTGTGAGTGCTCTGTGTTGTTGCTCCATCCCCCCCCTCCCCCCTCCCGTTTTCCCCCCTCTGTGTCCTTGTACCTGTTCGTGGAGTCTTCCTGGTGATTCCCATATACGTTGAGACGGGAGAGAGAGCCGGAGAGCACAGGGTGATCGCTGGTAAGGGTTCGCCGTTTTTGGGCGTCGCCCGATCGGTGTTTGCTCCTTCATCTTAAACCTCTATTTCCTTTTTATCTTGCCAAAACGAAGTTTTTGCAAGATGTATCAGTCAGCTTGTATGTTTGTTTGTTTGTTTGTTATCTTGCCAAAACGAAGTTTTTGCAAGATGTATTAGTCAGCTTGTATGTTTGTTTTTTTGTTTGTTATCTTGCCAAAACGAAGTTTTTGCAAGATGTATTAGTCAGCTTGTATGTTTGTTTTTTTGTTTGTTTTTTTGTTTTTTTGTTTGTGGTTAATCATTTTTTTTCACGTTTAGATCACTCTGTAGACCACAGTTATTATTGGAAACTCCTGTAACTTCGCATATCAGAGTCCTATAGAGATACCCTTCAGCACACAAAATTTTGAAGGTCAAGGTCAAAGGTCAAGGTCACTTTGTGGTCAATCATGGAGGTCGACGAAACCCTTATTTTTTGAGTAACTTTGATCGGATCGTCTCCAAACTTCATGGGAATCTAGTATATGGTCCGGCGCTCAGCTGATTAGTTTTTGGTGGCGATCGGCCTTGACCTTCATGGTTAGCGCTGGAGGTCGAAAATTATTGACCCCAAGGTCAAATGTTGAAACCCTTATTTTTTGAGTAACTTTGATCGGATCGTCTCCAAACTTCATGGGAATCTAGTATATGGTCCGGCGCTCAGCTGATTAGTTTTTGGTGGCGATCGGCCTTGACCTTCATGGTTAGCGCTGGAGGTCGAAAATTATTGACCCCAAGGTCAAATGTTGAAATCGTAGGTACCATATCTTCGCATATCTTCGCATGTAACTTCGCATATCAGAGTCCTATAGAGATACCCTTCAGCACACAAAATTTTGAAGGTCAAGGTCAAAGGTCAAGGTCACTTTGTGGTCAATCATGGAGGTCGACGAAACCCTTATTTTTTGAGTCACTTTGATCGGATCGTCTCCAAACTTCATGGGAATCTAGTATATGGTCCGGCGCTCAGCTGATTAGTTTTTGGTGGCGATCGGCCTTGACCTTCATGGTTAGCGCTGGAGGTCGAAAATTATTGACCCCAAGGTCAAATGTTGAAATCCTTATTTTTTGAGTAACTTTGATCGGATCGTCTCCAAACTTCATGGGAATCTAGTATATGGTCCGGCGCTCAGCTGATTATTTTTTGGTGGCGATCGGCCTTGACCTTCATGGTTAGCGCTGGAGGTCGAAAATTATTGACCCCAAGGTCAAATTTTGAAATCGTAGGTACCATATCGAGTAATACCTCATATGAATGCCCTTGATGAGTGCTTCCCAGATCTGTAAACAGTTTGACGCTATGACGTCATTTGATGACGTCATGACGAAAAAACGGAATTTTCATGAAAAAATTATTTCCTCAGTTCTCATCAAAATCTTTCAATATTTCATGTGCGTTGGTCATGAAGACATACTATTCACCATACGAAATTATTAAGGTCAAGGTCAAAGGTCAAGGTCACTTTGCGGTCAATCATGGAGGTCAACGAAACCCTTATTTTTTGAGTAACTTTGATCTTATGATCTCCAAACTTGGTGGGTATATAGGGTGTGGTATGGTGCTCAGTTGATTAGTTTTTGGTGTCGATCGGCCTTGACCTTCAAGGTCATTTTGAAGGTCATTCAATTTTGACCAAAAGGTAAAATTTTCAAGTTTCAGTTACCATATCGAGTAGTACCTCAAATTGAAGCCCTTGTTGAGTGCTTTCCAAACATATAACAAGGTCACTTTGCGCTTCTAGTGGATAGCAGTTCTGTTCACCTCACTGTGACCTGAAGCAAGTCACTCATGTTCACATTTTGGCAAGATACGGTTCACCCTGTCGGTGACATATGTTCATTTGTTTTTTTGTTTGTTTTTTTGTTTGTGGTTAATCATTTTTTTTTCACGTTTAGATCACTCTGTAGACCACAGTTATTATTGGAAACTCCTGTAACTTCGCATATCAGAGTCCTATAGAGATACCCTTCAGCACACAAAATTTTGAAGGTCAAGGTCAAAGGTCAAGGTCACTTTGCGGTCAATCATGGAGGTCAACGAAACCCTTATTTTTTGAGTAACTTTGATCTTATGATCTCCAAACTTGGTGGGTATATAGGGTGTGGTATGGCGCTCAGCTGATTAGTTTTTGGTGTCGATCGGCCTTGACCTTCAAGGTCATTTTGAAGGTCATTCATTTGTTTGTGGTTAATCATTTTTTTTCACGTTTAGATCACTCTGTAGACCACAGTTATTATTGGAAACTCCTGTAACTTCGCATATCAGAGTCCTATAGAGATACCCTTCAGCACACAAAATTTTGAAGGTCAAGGTCAAAGGTCAAGGTCACTTTGTGGTCAATCATGGAGGTCGACGAAACACTAATTTTTTGAGTAACTTTGATCGGATCGTCTCCAAACTTCATGGGAATCTAGTATATGGTCCGGCGCTCAGCTGATTAGTTTTTGGTGGCGATCGGCCTTGACCTTCATGGTTAGCGCTGGAGGTCGAAAATTATTGACCCCAAGGTCAAATTTTGAAATCGTAGGTACCATATCGAGTAATACCTCATATGAATGCCCTTGATGAGTGCTTCCCAGATCTGTAAACAGTTTGACGCTATGACGTCATTTGATGACGTCATGACGAAAAAACGGAATTTTCATGAAAAAATTATTTCCTCAGTTCTCATCAAAATCTTTCAATATTTCATGTGCGTTGGTCATGAAGACATACTATTCACCATACGAAATTATTAAGGTCAAGGTCAAATGGCAAGATACGGTTCACCCTGTGGGTGACATATGTTCATTTTCCTTTCGTTTATCTTTCCTTCAGTTTGTTTTGTTGCCTCCCTTTTCCGAAGTTAGGGAAATCGGAGAGGTCTGATTGCTTCCCATTCCCGGAGTTCGGGTAGGGAAGATTGTATTATATATTCACCCTCCCCGAGTTGGGGAGGGGTTGTAAGTGCAGCTGTTCCAGCATGGCAGCTGCACTATCTCGATTTACGGCCTTTCAGAGCCTGACCCGTAAGCACGGGTTCTTTTGTGTACCTCCGGAACGTGAGGTTAGTGTCGAGGACGTTGTCCTCGCAACCGGTCGTGTTGTCGGGATCGACAAGGTTGTTGCCGCTTCACGGATGAACAAGCGGATCGTTATTTTTTTGTCCGACGTGGATTGTGTCCCGCAAATTGTCGAACAGGGTTTGACAATCGATCCAGATTTATTTGTAATGATTTCCCCACTAGATAGCCCAGCGATAAAAGTCGTGATATCAAATTGCCCCCCATTTGTATCCGACGATGTACTAATTAAAGAGTTGTCCCGATACGGTACCATCGTGTCTCGTATCTCCATGATTCCCTTTGGGTCACGAAACAACGATTTAAGGCACGTGGTTTCATTCCGGCGGCAAGTGTTTATGATTTTAAAAAATTCCCAGAAGGATTTAAACCTTATAATAAAATTAAAACATCAACAGAACGAATATACAGTGTACGTGTCCACCAACGTTCTAAAATGTTTTGGCTGCGGACAATTTGGGCATGTTAAGCATGACTGCCCCCGAAAAGAGAATTCTCCACAAGTGCAACCTCCCCTCCGAACCGGGAATAAGCAACCCCCCCACCTTCCCACCACCGGTCCAAACCCTTCCACCACTGACCCAAGCCTTCCCACCACCGAACCAAGCCCTCCCGCCGCCGAACCAAGCCCTCCCACCACCGACCCGAACCTTCCCACCATCGACCCAAGCCTTACCACCACTGATCCCAATCTGTCCACCACCGACCCAAGCCCTCTTACCACCAATCCAAACCCCCCCGCCGTACCCCCTTCCCCTCCCCTTGAAACAGGGGCCCCTCCCTCTACTGAAGGATCTAATTGCAGCCATCTCCTGTTAACTATAGATCTCACCCCCCAGGCGACATCGTCCAATCACAGCTTGTTGCCTGCTATAACTGATCCTACCTCTCCCGCCGTGGTAGCCGATGGGAATCCCCTCCCGATGATCACGTCCTCCCTCCCCCCCCCCCTCCCCCCAAACCCTTGCAATCTCTTCCCACTAACCAGGACGAGTTTCAATTAGTCTGCCCAAAAGGAAAAAGACATCTGCAAACAACAGATGAAAACGGTCATCTCTTTAAAAAACCTACAACTGAAAACCGACAGCCCCCCCTCTCTGGCCTAGATTTGTCCCTCGTCACAGAAAATCGTTTCTCGGTATTGGAGGACATAGATGTGGATGAATCCTCGCCCTTGTCTACTGACCTAGAAACTGATATGGTTGAACCGCAAAAATTAGTACCCCCCCCCCTGCTCCCCTGAAGATGCCCTCCCCGTCCCCCCCCCTCTATGGACTATGCCCCATCCGATAACGTGGAGGGATGTGATGACGGTGAGGAGATAAATGATGAAAACCAGTGTGACACACCATCTGAGCCATCTGATATAGATGACTCTGTTAGTGAATGTGGTAGCCTCAAGGAAGAAGAAATCCCTCCAATCCCTCCCTCCGAGATAAAAAGGTTTCTTAAGGCCACATTCCGAAAAAGGAATGTTGTAATAGAAACCTTTTTTCCGGAGCTACCTGATTTTATACATTCCGCTAGACTGATGGTAAAACGGCCCCACGTTTTTAATTTTAATTCCTCCCAACGTCACCGTTTAAAGAAGTGGTCGCAAAAAGCTAAGAATGAACTGCTATCAAAAAATTGAGTGGTGGTCACTCCTCCTTATAGCTGTAATGAGTTTTTCCATTTGTAGCTTGAATATTAACGGAGGATGTAGCTCTGTCCGCAAAGTTCAAGTAAGGGATTTTTTATTACAGAAGAAAGTTGACATTGCCCTCTTACAAGAGACCCATGCCAACGACTACTGTGTCGCAGAGTGGTGTAGGCTCTTCCCCGGCCTGTCCTTCTTTAGTAACGGTGACTCCCGCAAAGGCGGTGTCGCAATAATTATTAGCCCCTCCTTTTCGCCTTCATCGCTTAAATTCGACGAAATACACAAGGGATCCCTAGCATCCCTAGAATTCCACTACTGTGGAAAATTCTATACTATTTTTAATATCTATGCCCCAAGTACGCCTGTAGCTCGGCGAGTTTTTTTTAATGACCTTGGGACACACCTAACGTCCCTCGACAGCCAAAACGCCCTAAAAAACCGAGACAATCATGTTTGTATTGGTGGAGATTTTAACTGCACCCTTCAACCCCAACTAGACAGGAACAGTGCAGAGCCCCATCCTGCCTCCACAATCCCTCTCACCAAATTTTTAAAACAAATGAATTTGACAGATATATGGCGGGTACAGCACCCATCAATCAGGCAATACACATGGTGTCGATGCATTCAGGGTAATATTGTACTTGCTCGCTTGGACAAGTTTTATATTAATCCTCCACTTGAACGCCTCGTTCTGTCATACAAAATTTGCCCATCAGGATTCTCGGACCACAGCGCAACATTTCTCAAAATTTCTGCCCCCTGCCCGAAACACAAGAGTGCTTTTTGGAAATTTAATAACAACTTACTTGATGATAGTACCTTTAAGGACATTTTTCCAGAAATTTGGAATATTCTGGTTGCCTCCCAAGGGAATTTCTCAAACCTCAGACAATGGTGGGATAATGCCAAAACGCACATCAGACTATTCTGCCAACAATATCGTGCGTATGGTGTTCAAGAGGAAAGAAAAACCACAACCTTACTTGAAGATGAAATCCTGGAATTACAGGAACAGCTTCAGGGAACCGCAAGTGTGAGCTACCAGGGAATGAGGCAACAAATCCATGGAAAAACGGCCTTACTGAATTCCATATCCGAAAGGCGAGCACAAAATGCTTTATTGCGCCTGAAGATGAGGTACATACACGACCTTGATGCCCCAACCAAATTCTTCTTCAGCCTTAAAAGGGGGGCCTCTTCGTCAATGATTACACGCTTGCTCCATGATGGGGAACTCCTTTATGAAGATGGCAGAATCAGGGAATGTGCCCGGAAACATTTTAAACAACGGTTTATGCGGCATGACATTAACCAGGATGCAATATCGGAACTTGTTTCTAACCTTCCAACATTGGCGGAGGATCAGAAGCAGCAGTTGGAGGATCCTCTTAGGTTACCTGAGCTCACTGCTGCCTTGAAGGCCTTAGAACCTGATAAAGCCCCTGGACTGGATGGGCTGACAAGTGAATTTTTCCAGTTTTTTTGGGACACCATTGGACCTCACCTACTGCGGGTATTGAATGAATGTTTAGAGGATGGACAACTGCCGTGGAGTTGCCGGAGAGCAGTCACCACCTTAATTCCTAAGAAAGCGGACACTCAACTTATAGAGAACTGGCGTCCTATTTCTGTTTTATGTACGGATTATAAAATTTTAGCCAAGGCCTTGTCTAATCGAATGAAACCTTTTATGAATGTACTAATAGGAGAACATCAATCCTTTTGTATTCCTGGACGTACTATTTTTAATAATATCTTTCTTATCCGTGATACCATTCGGTTTTGTAACAATTTTAATATGAATGTTGGTCTGTTTTTTATTGACCAAGGAAAAGCCTTTGACTGTATTGACCACATGTACCTTTTTAGAGTTTTAGAGAATTTTGGGTTTGGACCTATTTTTATCTCGTACATTAAACTTTTGTATTGTAATATATCCAGTGTTCTTAAAATTAATCAAGTATTGTGTAGCCCCATTGCTGTACAACGGGGAGTACGGCAAGGTTGCCCGCTATCTGGACTTTTATACTCTCTTGCCATCGAACCTCTTCTGCTCCAATTACGTACGCACATTTCTGGCTTCACTGGATCAATTCTTACCACACCGCTAAAAGTCTCTGCCTATGCAGATGATGTCTGTATTTATATAAAAAATAGTGCTGACGTCACTGCGGTGGCTCAAGCACTAAAAACATATTGTCAGGCTTGTTCAGGCCAGGTAAACTGGAAGAAGAGTGAAGCCCTTTGGATAGGACCTGGAGATTGCCCGCCAATTGTCCTACCAGTAGGAGTGAACTGGCAGAAAAGTGGCATTAAATACCTCGGTATTTTCCTCGGAGACAACACCTTTGAGCAACAGAACTGGGTGGGATTACCAGACAAGGTAATGGCAAAACTGGCCCGCTGGAAAGGACTTCTTCTTCAACTTTCGTACCGCGGAAGAACTCTCGTCATTAACAATCTTGTCGCCTCTATGCTATGGCATAAGATGATATGCCTACAACCGCCCGGGAGCCTTCTTATTACACTGCAAAAGAGCATTGTCGACTTTTTCTGGAGCGGGAAACACTGGCTCCAACCCCCCGTGGCATACTTACCACTCACTGAAGGTGGCCAAGGTCTTATTGATATCCGCAGCCGGATTATGGTCTTCCGGCTTCATATCGTGCGCCAACTTGTATATGGAGATGAAGCCCTACTCTGGAGGCCTCTGGCTAACTGCATATTACAGCTTACATGCAAGCTGGGTTACGACCGAGAACTTTTCTTGATGAACCCTCATCAAATCGATTCATCCTTGCTGCCCACCTTTTACCAAGGGGTGATGAACGCCTGGCAAGCCCTGTCCTTTTCCCGTGAAATGGCAACATACAACATGGAAATGTTGATGAATGAGCCCCTATGCTACAACCCCTTCCTGGAAAACAGCTTGAATAATAGGGGACTCGTTCAACGCTTTGTTGATGCCAAGCTGCTGCGAGTGAAAGACCTCATGACAGAGTCTGGGAGTTACCGGCTGAGTGCTGCCGCTGTGGCACAAAAAACCGGAATAAAATCTGTCAGGATCATCTCTCGGTTCCTTCAAGGGATATCCACAACGTATCGTAATACCTGCGAGGAACTTGGCCCTTCCCCCGAGGAAACAGCGGGTGACTTCCCCAAACTCCTAATCTTCAGCCCGCCACTTAATCTGTCCCCTGGCCTGAACAGCCCTGATGATACTGCATTATCCCTTCCCGCCTTTCCAAAGAAAACTTTGTACAACGCGTACGTTAAAATTTTATACGCAAAAACATTTTCTGGGCACCCGAGGCTTCGATGGCGGGATGTTTTACCCCCAATACCCCCCAATTGCCCCAATTGGCGAAGTTTTTATCTTTTGCCTACTCCAAAGTATGTTGGAGATATTCAATGGAAACTTGTACACTGGATTTTACCTTATAATGTTTTACTGAACCGGTTTTCTACTGCTAACTCTAATCTATGCCCTTTCTGTGCATCCATTGAAACCCTACCGCATATATACCTTGAGTGTGAACGATTGCAACCTCTTTTTACATTCCTTCAGGAACGCTTTGTGAAGCTTGGTTCCCTCTTCAATCACAATGTTTTTATTTATGGTGTTTTAGGACCGTCTTCCCTTAGGAATGTGGTTTTAATGAATTTTTTAATTGGCCAGACCAAGTTTGCAATTTATAAATCCAGAAAGAAAAAAATGGGAAACGCTTCTGACTCGTCATATGATGTACTGCTCACCTTTAAGGCTCTTGTAAATGCAAGACTAAAGCTAGAGTACCGGTTTTTTAAAATGAACAAGAATTTAACATGTTTTAAAGAAAAGTGGGTTTTTAATGATGTCATATGCACACTTGATGATGATGATTTGATAATAATTTTTCCTTGAGACCATTTTTATTGTGCTTTGTTTCTTTATGACTGAACATTACTGATTTTTTGTACTCTTGTAATAAAAGGAAGAAACAGTCAGTCTCTCTCTCTCTCTCTCCCTCTCTCTCTCTCTCTCTCTCTCTCTCTCTCTCTCTCTGTCTTTCTCTGTCTTTCTCTCTCTCTCTCTCTCTGTCTCTCTCTAACTCTCTAACTCTGTCGTGGCCCCTGACTTCCTGAAGGTGGAGGTACACCATCCTGGGAGTGGGGGATCTTTGGTTCGCTCCTGGGAGATCGATCGGCTGTCTGTGTGCCGCGGGCTTATTCAAGAGAATTGTCTGGGGCTATACAACAACAACCCGGACTAGAAACATCAATTGCGAACAAGTTATTCCCTTAGCTTCCCTGCATTTGACCAAAACATTAAACAAAAGGGGCATGCGAAAAAGGATTGTGAGAGGCAGGAGTAAAGGATCACAGGAGGAGAAGGAAGTGTGTATTTCAACAGTCAGCACCCTATCCATCATTTGAGTTCATCCCGTTATATTCTTCATCATTCTAGAAAAATTGAGGGATACGTGCATCACATAGTGAACATTAAGCGAACCCACAACGGTCAAAATTGTTTCTGAAGTTGACGAATGAGAGCCTAGACGACGGATTCACTCCCAGCTAATTATCAAGTCAGGTTAAAGAAGTGTATATTTTCAGACAATGTCATTTTCAAGATAGGATGAAAGTCCTCGAAGTGTTCAGGCTTAGTGAAGAATGTATTTGGGTATGCGTATAGTTTGGAATTCGTTCAACTGTAATATTCGCAATTAATGTTTTGAAGGACAGACAACCCTATCCCTTAGTCCGCAAGCACCATTGTCAGGCATTGTTTCGTCTGTGAAACCAATGCTTGACCTCTAAGGCCATCCATATAATTAAAGTACAAGTTCTGCAGCTAGGCTTCTGGCCAAGTCCCTAAAAATCCCATCATCTCATGAGTGCGCTGAATATTTCCCCAGAAAGCCCAGCCCGGAATAATTTATCAGCCTCTTATCATGTCCTCCCATGCGGGTGATGGACACACCATGCGTCGTACAAACGACAGATACGTGCTGCTTTCGGACATAAAACCCAAGCACAGCTGTCGAGCGCAGAAATTTATACATACATCCCACACTCCTAGTGAATTTACACACACAGCCCCCGCACAAGGTGTTGGATGCATGAGAAGTCGGAGAATACATTTGGAAAGACGCATTTCAATAGTACAGGTAGAGATCAGTTGAGGCAGCATAAACAATTTTCTCTGAACCGAGCACAGGAAAATTGGTGAAGCTTTGAAGAGATAATTTGATTGCATTATCCGATATTATGGCCACTTATCCTCCTTCCATACTACCCGGTTCTTAATTTTGATGAATTGAAGAGTTTGATGTGTGATGTGATGATGTGTGTGGCATTATTTGTGTCAGAGAGCCTTGACCCTTGCATTTTCTTTAGCCGACCTCATCATCGATCGTGGACGTAAAAATCCCAGGTATCTGTGGTTAAGATTGGCCATTGTTAGCGAGGAATGCCTGGGCGAACAGAGAGACGCTCACTGCACTGGTGCGGTAATTGAATGGGTTAATGGTGAATGAACCAGGATAGCAATTTCAATGTATCATCTGCAACTGCAAGGTGTGAAGTTAGTGCAACTGCAAGGTGCGAAGTTAGTGCGACTGCATGGTGTGAAGTTAGTGTAAATACAGCATGTGAAGTTAGTGCGACTGCAACGTTCAAAGTTAATGCGACTGCAAGATGTGAAGTTATTGTGACTGCAAGGTGCGAAGTTAGTGTGACTGCTAGGTGCGAAGTTAGTGCAACCGCAAGGTTTCTAAGTTAGTGCAAATACAGCATGTGAAGTTAGTGCAGCTGCATTGTGTGAAGTTAGTGAAAATGCAGCATGTGAAGTTAGTGTGACTGCAACGTTCAAAGTTAGTGCGACTGCATGGTGTCAAGTTAGTGCAAATGCAGCATGTGAAGTTAGTGCAACTACAACGTTCAAAGTTAGTGTGACTGCAAGGTGCGAAGTTAGTGCGACTGCAAGGTGTGACATTAGTGTGACTGCAAGGTGCGAAGTTAGTGTGACTGCAAGGTGCGAAGTTAGTGTGACTGCAAGGTGTGAAGTTAGTGCGACGGCAAGGTGCGACGTTAGTGCAAATACAGCATGTGAAGTTAGTGTGACTGCAAGGTGCGAAGTTAGTGCGATGGCAAGGTGTGAAGTTAGTGCGACAGCAAGATGCAAAGTTATTGCGATGGCAAGGTGCGAAGTTAGTGCGACTGCAAGGTGTGATGTTAGTGCGACGGTAAGGTGCGAAGTTAGTGCGACTACAAGGTGTGACGTTAGTGCGATGGCATGGTGCGAAGTTAGTGCAAATACAGCATGTGAACTTAGTGTGACTGCAAGTTGCGAAGTTAGTGCGATGGCAAGGTGTGAAGTTAGTGCGACAGCAAGGTGCGAAGTTAGTGCGACTGCAAGGTGTGATGTTAGTTCGACGGCAAGGTGCGAAGATAGTGCAACTGCAAGTTGTGACGTTAGTGTGACTGCAATGTGTGACTGCAAGGTGCGAAGTTAGTACAACTGCAAGGTGTGAAGTTAGTGCAACTGCAAGGCGTGACGTTAGTGCAACTGCAAGGCGTGACGTTAGTGCAACTGCAAGGTGTGAAGTTAGTGTAACTGCAAGCTGGGATGTTAATTGTGTTTCTCCATGCATTTGTCTTGTTTGTGCAGAAAGCGGAAAAAGGGTTTTCAAGTGGTGCAAAGACCATTTCCAATAAATTGCCCTGTGGATTAATCGTGTTAGGTCACGACTATCATTAGGTGTCAAGATCCACTGGTAATACTGGAGAAAAGATTTTAGGAATACTTTTGTCGAGGATCTTCTTCGTTCCTTCCCTACGTGGTGCCATTGCATAAAGACACGGATGAAATTGCGTAAAGATGGAATTGCTTTGGGATCAAAGCATCATTGCTTCACTGAAAGAAATCCATTGATGTTTTCGAGACGACAGTGCAAACACCTTCACCGATTGCATAACAGTTTAACGTAGACCTTATGTTACATTACCACCACAAGCGTGAAAACTCAATCTCATGAGGAATCCGAGAGAACAATCCCCTACCTACCATCAGGCATCAACTGCAAAAGTTTTGGAGAGAATATTAGTTGAGAAACGAACATTCATGTATTCTGAATTGGCCTATTTGATGCTCCCATCTGGGATCCTGGGTTAAAATCCCATATTCCAGGTTAAATTGTCTTCTGCCTACTGATGTGGTTGTGCTACATGTGATATGCGAGTATGTACAGCTCCTGCATGAACCTTGTAGACTTCCCTCCCTTAAAAAGAAAGCAATTACAGCATATGTCATCACCAAACTATACCCAGTCAATACCAGAAGCCTTCAACTCCTGACCGGAAGGTTGTTTAATATCCGATAATTACCTCCGACAATGAAGGTGGTACATGTAAAAACATCTACAAATCAAAATTCACTAGTTGCAAAAGTATTCAGCCCCTGAAGTCAGTACTTGGCAGAAGCAACTTTTGCAGCGATGACTGATACGAGTCTTTCTGGGTAGCTAGTCTCGACCAGATTTTCACAGTGAGACGGTGAAATATTTGCCCATTGTTCACGTGAAAATTACTCTCGTTCTGCCAAGTTTGATTGGGATCGTCGGCAATCTTCAAATCTCACCATAAATATTCAATTGGGTTCAAGTCAGGACATTGCCTGGGCCACTCAAGAACATTTATTTTCTTATTGTTCAGCAACTCCAGTGTGGCTTTAGCTCTGTGCTTCGGATCATTGTCCTGCTGAAATGTGAATCTCCCACCCAGTTTCATATTCCTGGCTGACTCAAGCAGGTTTTCATCAAGGATTCTCTTGTACTTTTCACCGTCCATTGTCCTTTCTATTCTGACATGCTTGCCAGTCCCTGTTGATGAAAAGCAGCCCCATAACATGATGCCCATTATTAAGGTTCAAAGTTGCGAACCAATTTGAGTCCACAACAGCATCGACGTTATCAATTCTACGCAGGGGATAGCGTTAGGGTTGTAGGGTTAGGATAGGAGTCTTTAAGTGTCATGATGTTAAGCTGGCGATGGTCTATGCAAAAATGCGTGGTCCCATCCTTCTTTTTAACCAGCACAACCGGTGACGTGGAAGGACTTCCCGAAAATCCCGCCTTTGTCCTGACTCCAACCATTGACGTAATTAAACTGTACCAGAAACGCCTCCAGGTCACTCTTGACATCATACAGCGCCAGAAGCACCGCCCGAGCTCCCAGGGTTTTAACTTCAAATGCCAGCCCTGGTAAGGCTGCCGCTGCATCCCCCTCAACCCCTTGATGGCTCGCCCTCAAGGGGCTCGCCCCTGTTAGTGTCGGCGCTCGTTCTGGCATGCTCTCCATTCTCCATGCACTCACCACACAGACTGCTTCACTCACACGACCAACAAAGCCCGGGGAATTTATTTAGTCATAAAGAAGCATACTCTCATTCGCACCATGCATTCGGTCTAGCTCACACCTCCTCACCTTCACTGGAACCGCTCTGCTGTCGATTGCCTCGAGGGTCTGTATCATTTCCTTCTGTACCTGCAATGCATTAAAGGGGAACCCAAACGCAAATTTCTTTACATGAAAACCATTAATCATGCTCTAATTTGAAGAACCACCTTCAGAGGCCATTTTTCCCCGCAGAGCGGGTGTTGGCCTTTTTCGGGCACCATGGTCCCCCTTTTTTCAAGCAATGTTTTATGGCCGGATGCCCTTCCTGCCACCAACCCTGTTAGTCGCCTCTTGCGACACTGAACGACAGTGAACGAGTCGACAGTGAACTGTTACTCAATGTGCTGATCTCGGAAGGACGACAGGCTGTCAACCCCCCTGGCGTTAATTCGGCGATCGACCAGGATTCGAACCCAGGATCCCAAGCCGGCACCCTAACCGCTAAGCCAACACTAGGCCTTACGCTCTAATTCGGAGTAACATTTTTGATTTTTTTTTTTGCCAATCAGTGCTCAAGTGCCAGAAAAAGCCCTAAAGTGTCAATTTTCGATTTTGCCAGTGATGTCACACTCAAAACCCACCTTAATCCTAATGGTGGCTTTCATAGAGAAAGTCCATGTTGAGCTCGGATTCCCATATTGGTTCCACCGTCATTGGCAACTCTGAAGATTCTCAGTATGTTGAAACTGATTAGTTTGATTTTAAAGAAACTATTGGAGACAAAATTTGTGATGGAAATGCGTTCAGGGGATTTATAGAGTTGTATCTTTTTAAGCCTTATGCGAGCAATTCAGACCAAGATGGCGACAATGGAAGTGTTAGTGAAGATGAAAAAGCCGGTCGCATGTTCACGACAGATTGGCAGGTTTTGTTTTTTTCCGTTCAATTGACGGTTTATAAGGAATTTGCATTAACTGATAAATCATAAATCGCCTGAATATTATTCCAGCAGAAATCGCCTGACAGCCGACACCACCCAGGCACACTAGGACACCGCAGCCAAAGTGGGCAACAAAAATGCTTTGTCCCACCATTGCAGGCTGACCAGGTGTCTTGCATATTATGGGATTGTCCCGTTTCATACTTTCCCGGGATAGCATTTGTGTCTGTGATCGTGCAACATCCGTGCGACTGCGATGTCCGTGTACGAGGCGTGGCTGTGCTTTCTCCACGTGTGCGGTGCATGTCCGTGTCATGCCTTGCCAGCCATACCATGCCGTGTCGTGTCAGTGTGTGTCGTGCCATGTGTGTCGTTCTGTGTCCGTGCTGTGTCGATGTGCTGCCTCAGTGGAGGGGGAGTAGTGCTACGGGGAAAGGGGGGTGTGGGGTGGTGGTGGGTATTGTGGGAGTGATGGTTGATGGGGGATTGTGAGGGGAGTGGTACTAGATGGTCTCACAATTTTGAGCGATGGCTGTTTCTTCCACTTAATTGTGGGGATGGCATTCCTCAATTGTGGCATTTAACCACGAGATCTCGCCATCACTGTTGTTTCATAACTGTGCTCTCTAAAATGTTCCGAACACACAAGCGAACGTTTTGTAGGCCCGATCCCCCCTCGGGTATTTCGGACAAACCTCGTCCAATTTCTGGAAAACTTAGGATCTTTCGGCCATTGATGTAGCACGAAACCATCTTCGCTTGTATTACTACGACCACGAAGGACACATCGATGAGGTATATATGTGGAAAATCGGAAATTATTCGCCGTTTGACTTCAATCGTACCGTGATGTAACCCGTAGACAATACGAAAATGGCGGTCGACTTCTGAGTGTGACGTCACGGCTAAGCATGAAAAAGAAGATTTCGACTTGTAATTGCAAAATTATCTACTTTTTAAATTGCAAATTGGAAAAAGACATCATATCTATTTTGTAGGGTACCAAGGGGTCTGAGTGTTTGGGTTTTTTTTGGGGGGGGGGGGGGGTTTGTATACAAGATCGAGGCTCGTGAAAGAGCTAACATTAATCACACAGAAAGTCAAACCGGCACATAAAACACAAAATAAGGGGAGCGGTAGACAAGATGGAGAGAGAGGGGGAAGGACACAAACACAACATTTGAGAGCAGGGACATCGGGAGAAATGTGGGAGGGGAAGGGCTTGGGTGGAGGTGGGAGAGGTATAAAACACTTGGACACTGCAAGGACTTCCACGAAACAAGGTCGAATTTCAAAAAAGTGTATCTGGGGTGAATTAGTGGGGGTAGAAAAGATGAAGGTTTTGGATGGGGGAAGATAAGAGATAGTGGTGAACAGCTATTTTAAAGAACTGGAGGGAGGAGTGGGATTGAAGGGAGTGGGTGAGTTTGTTCCAGAGGCGGGAGTAAAGGGGAATGAAAGAGTGAAGGTGAGTAGCGTCTTGATTTTGGCAGTTTAACCATAAGAGGGTTGCAGGCAGATCTTGTAAGACCTGTAGGAATATTTGGGGGACAGAGCCCAGAGAGAGCTGGGGGAGCAAGGCCGGAGAGGATTCGGGAGAAGACAGAAAGACCACCAACCTGCCTGCGGTGAGCGAGTGAAAGGCCCTCGGAGTTGACTACATCGCGGGAGATTCCAATGATTCTGAATCATGATTCTGAATGAATTCTGAATTCTGAAATGATTCTGAATTCTGAATGATTCTGAATGGTTCCCCTTTAATGTTTCTACACATGCCAGTAAATCCTCTTCTACCTTCCTCACTTCCTTTACCGTTTCTCTCTGTTCCTCCTTATTTTACTCCACCTCCCCTATAATTGTCTTAACCTCTTCTACTGTTTCCCTCTGTTCCTCCTTCTTTTGTTCTACCCGTCCCTCCATTCCTTTTATCTCCCGCTTTGTTCCCGCCAGTTCTTGTCCTACTTTCGCTTTCTCCTCTACTATCCACATTTTCTGCCCTCTTTCTTCCATTGTCTGATTATCTAGATCCCTTTATTTATTTCTGTGCAATTTTAACTCCCTTATTGCTCCCATATTTATTTTGATTGTTCCTTTTAACTCCTGCGCATTTCTAAGCTTCTGTTGTCATTTCTCCCACCCCACTGTTGTCAATCCAGCAATTCTTCATTTTAACCCATTTATTTCCCCTCCTAATTTATCTTCACTAGTCATCATCTCATTCCACACAGTCACCAAGCTCTGCCAGTACAGACAGCGTCCAGTTTCCCACCAAGGTCCACCAGCCCATCCTTTGCCTGTGTCTGAGCCACTTGTATGTCACACCTCAACTCGGCCTACCCCACATCCATATTTGTCTCCATGCCCTTCATGTCCTGTAGCCTGTCCCACTCGCACATCCCTCATTTCACTGATCATTTGGCCAAACATCATTGCCCAACAGGTCCGTGTTTGGCCGTACCGGTGAGGCCAACCTCCGGCCTTGTGGAATTTGCTCCTGCTCCATTGTGAGCTCGTACCAGGCTGACTGATGGGGGATAAAAAGGATTGCCATGCAGTGGGGATGGTTCTACTGGCAATCCTTCAGTGATGTCCAATTCGGTCGCAGCAGCATTGAACCAACTAGCACCCACCTGCTGCTGTCTATCCTGACCCAAATATCGATGAGCTGCTAGAAAAAAATTCACCTGGCATACTCTGCAATTTAGCTCTGAGGCCTGGCACCAGTGTGATGGTTTTGGGATGTCACCTCTGGATAACTCCATGAGGACAGCGTGTTTTTAAGAAACCACGATCGCCAGTCGCCCCAGAACTTCCCATTGGATCCCACGCCCAAAGTCGTGTCACCATATGCAAAAGCCCGAGTGCAAGTGGGTACCGTGCCAGTGGTTACGTGACAGACCTTAGTCAGTCGGCCGAGCGGAATCAACGTCACCTAACCGTAATTGAGATCAAACTGAGATAACGAATCTGGGCCAGCCAAACGCCTCAGCAGCCTTATGCCGCCATCAGGGCGAACAGAATAAGTCAAGACACGTTTTCTTAAAGAAATGGCCTTTAGTGGCGGAAACAAATATGCAAGTATTTACAATGGCAAGCAAACAGGTTTTCACAAGGAGAGAAAGCGACGGAATATCATATTAATTGAACAACAATTACAGCACTTATACATTCCCTCTTATCCACTATGCGACAGACCTGCCTTCAGAACCTTATCAATAACTCAACACTCTACAGTACAAAGCACTGGCATCATGCATCCGATGTGGAAGGGAGAGATGTGTGATTGGTAAAGAATTATGGGATGAATGATTAGCGAAAAAGATGAGATGAGATAGAAAGAAATAGATGCGGACGGGACGGACACCCTGCACGCCTTACACTTGTGGACTCTGGTTCCCACGTCCTGACTAAAACTGGGAGTCTCTGCACTCGCTCCCCTTATATACCTTGCACAAACACAGCACTGATGTTTCCCTATGCTGTAGTATTTCCACTCGTCGCACATATCGAAGGCGTCTCCTGAAGGGGCGTTCAGGCATCGTTGAGGGGGCAGAGGGTCCAGCAACGGATTTATAGGATGTGGGAACGCGAAAGCGAAGGTATGCTATGGCAGAAGGCAAAGAAATAAGGAAGAGAGCGAACGGATGGGGACAGGAAATGCAGGAAAGAATAAATGACGAAGACAAATGGCCTGACGAGAAACGAACGGAAAAGTACGAAGTATCAAATAAATAAATGCGAGCGAACAAAGCAAAGCGAAAGGAATGACAGAGAGAAGACCGCAAAGAGGGACAGGCGAGGGAACCTCGTATTCATGCGATAGTAATAAAAAGCTCCCTAAAGTCTGTAACCTTCTCAAACTGCAAAACTCTGCGCTCCTTCTAGTCTGTTAACACCCTGTTCCTTTTCACACAGCCCTTCTTTTTTTTTCTTTTTTTTTTCTATACAGAATCGAGGCTCGTGAAAGAGCTAACATTTATCACACAAACAAATCAAACAGACAAACAAACAAAGTATATAAAAAGGGGAGCGGTAGACAAGATGGGGAGAGAAGGGGAAGCACATAAACACAACATTTGAGAGCAGGGACATCGGGAATGTGTGGGACGGAGAGGGCTTGGGGGGAGGTGGCGTGGGAAGGGGGGGGGGGGGAAGTATAAACACAAGGACACCAAGGACTTCCAGGAAAGAAGTTGGTATTTCAATTAAGTGGATTTGGGGTGAAATTAGCGGGGGTAGAAAAGATCAAGGTTTTGGATGGGGGAAGATAAGAGATGGTGGTGAACAGCTGTTTTAAAGACCTGGAGGGAGGAGTGGGATTGAAGCGAGTGAGGGAGATTGTTCCAGAGGCAGGAGAAAAGAGGAATGAAGGAGTGAAGGTGAACAGAGAGTCTTGATTTTGGCAGTTTAACCATAAGAGGGTTGCAGGCAGATCTTGTGCGACCTTTAGGAATATTTGGGGGACAGAGCACAGACAGAGCTGGGGAAGCAAGGCCAGAGAGGAGTCGGTAGAAGACAGAAAGACCACCAACCTGCCTGCGGTGAGAGAGAGAAAGGCTTTTCGAATCAACTTCATCGCGGGAGATTCCAATGATTCTGAACGCTTTGGTTTCAACAGCGTGAAGACGAGCTAGGTGCGAGGCAGGAGCACCAGCCCAGAGACGGGAACAGTATTCCATTGAGCTGCGGATGAAAGCCTTATATGTGGTGAGGAGCTCAGGTGTGCCAAGGAAGGACTTCGCACGACGGAGGACTGGCTTTGGAGGCCAGATTTGAAATGTGGTTTTCCCAGGAAAGATCATGGCAGATAGTGAGACCCAAAAGCTTGAGTGACAGAACTTGTTGGAGAGGATTATTCAGAAAGTGGATGGGAGGGTTGTCCAGTCGGGTCTTTTCGGAGAAACATCATAAGAGTGTGAGATTTGTCAGGATTGAAAGAGATGTTCCACTTGTTTGCCCAGTCTGTGATTTTGTCCAGGTCTGCAGAGAGTGAGGAGGCTGCAGACTGCCGATCTGAGGGATGAGGAATGGAGCGGCAGAGAGTGGAGTCATCAGCAAAGAGATAGAGAGGATTTTCAAGAGAGTCGGAGAGATCATTGATGAAGACCAGAAAAAGCACAGGGCCCAGAACACTGCCTTGAAGACGTCCTGCCTGAACAGGAAGAGGAGATGAGAGAAACCCATTCAGGGCCACACGTTGACTACGACTAGAGAGGAAGTCCGCCAGCCATGCGTGGAGATTTCCATGGATACCAAACGAGGAGAGTTTGGTGATCAGAGCAGGGTGCCAGGCTGTATCGAAGGCATGTGATATGTCAAGGGAGACAGCTCTAATTTCCTGTTTGGCATTGAGGACCTCCATCCATTGTTGAGACAGCAGAAGCAGCATGTCCAGAGTAGAGTGACCTGGTCTGAAACCAAATAGATGATCAGAGATCAAGCCATTGGAGAAGAGGATAGATTTCATATCCGAAGCAATCATGGATTCCATGACTTTACTGATAAATTGGGAGAAGGCTGATTGGTCTGTAGTTGCTAGGATCTGTTTTTGCACCTTTTTGTGTAAAGCGGTGATATTGGCTGATTTTCAAGCAGATGGCAGATGACCTTGAGCAAAAGAGAGGGTGAAGAGAACAGAGAGAGGGAGTGAAAGAGCGGAAGAACAGGATTTTAGGACCCGTGGGCTGATGCCGTCAGGTCCAGTTGCAGAATCAGAATCAGAGTCGAGGGTTGACAGAAACTTTTCCACCTTGTCAGGAGGAAAGGACACAGAGTCCAGGAGCAGCTGGGTACGATTGGGTATGGTGGGTACAGAGAGGGATGGGTTTGGGACACAAGATTTAGAGGCAAACACAGAGTTGAGGCATTCAGCTTTTTCACGTGCGGAGTCAGCTGTGTAGCCATTTGAGGTAAGGGAGGGGATAGAGGGGGAACAAACACCAGAAACAGATTTGATCAGACGCCACCAGGATTTGGAAGAGGAAGACAGATAAGAGAGTTCGGTCTTGAGAACGGAGAGATATTGTTTCCTGACCCTCTTGAGGGTGGAGACACACTTGTTTCGGGCTTTGTGAAAGGAAAAGAGATTTCCTTCTGTTGGATTTGCTTTCCAGGAGACGAAGGCAAATTGTTTCTGGGCAACAGCCTCACCACAAGATTCCGTGTACCATGGACGGGAGGAAGGGTATGACAACTGAAGACGAGATGGGATAAATCTGTGCCTGAGAGAGAGCAACTTACTTTGGAAGAATTCCAAGGATGAGTTGATGTCAGAGGCGGTAGAGATGGGAGACCAGTCCAGATGATTGATGGCTGCTTGAAGACCATGCCAGTTGGCCTGAGTGAAATGCCAGACTCGTCGATGCTGAGGAGGCTCCCTGAGAATGGTCATAGAGATGTCCACTTTAACAAGCACATGATCAGATGAGTCGTTTGGAGCAGAAGAAGAGCAGCAGACATTTTCAGGGAAGTTAGTCATAACCAATTCCAGAAGAGAAGATGCTCCGTCGACTGAGATCCGGGTCGGGAAATTGACAGATTGTGTCAGTCCCAGTGAGTTGCAGAAGTCCTTTGCTGAGGAGCCATGGCTGGTGAGAGAGGTACCCACACCCAGCCAACTGGCATGGTGACAATTGAAATCACCACATATGAGGAAGAGAGAGTTTGGATGAGTAGATGGAAGTTGGTCCATATTATCAGACAGTGAGATGTAGATGGAGTCATCACTGTTTGGTGGACGGTACAACACACATATGAACAAAAGGTGGGAGCGAAGGGGAAGCCGTAGCCAGAGGTATTCCTGGGGGTGAGGTGGAGAGAGGGCAGTGCAGGGCGAGTGAGAAAGAGAGTTTTTGATAAAGATAGCAACCCCACCTCCAGGATGAGGCTCAGGTCTATCATACCAGAGGAGCGAGTAACCTGGGAGAGATACTAAGGAATCAGAGACATCATGAAGGAGGAATGTTTCTGTTAAGCAGATCACGTCTGGTTTGTCAGAAGCAACCTGCATGGAGAGATCAGTTAAGTTTGAATGAAGGCCCCGGATGTTTGAGGTCCATGCCGTTAATGAAGAGGAAGGGGGAGCATTGGATACAGAACAGGGGGGGGAGGGGTAGGGTAAGATGTGGAAAATGAGGAAGAGGTAGGGAGAGCTGTTGAAGGTCTGTCAGAGATTTCAGAATAGCTTGGAGAAAGGGAAGGATGGGGTGGACAAAAGGTTTGATGGTGATTGGGTGAGGCACAGTGAAGTTTATTTGAGGAGGGGGAAGAGCGAGGCAGAAGGTTGGGAGAGATGGAGGTGAGAGTTGAAAGGGGGAAGAAGCGGGGAGGACGCTTTGAGGAGGAGGAGTGAGGGGAGAAATGGACAAGAAATGAGGGTGGGGAGATTTGACGGGAGGGGTGAGGGGGAGTTTATGAGGGGAGGGGTTAGGGGGGAGTTTAGGAGGGAAGGGACAAGGGGAGGGATTTGAAAGGGATGGGAGATGGGGGAGATTCGGAGGGGAGGGGTGAGGGGGGAGTCTAGGAAGGGAGGGGTGAGGGGGAGTCTAGGAGGGGAAGGGTGTGGGTGGAGTTTAGGAGGGAAGGGGGGAGATTTGAAAGGGATGGGTGATGGGGGAGGATTTGGAGGGGAGGGGAAAGGGGGAATATTTGAAAGGGATGGGTGATGGGGAAGATTTGGAGGGGAGAGGTGATGGGGAGGATTTGGAGGGGAGGGGTGATCAGGAAGATTTGGAGGGGAGGGGTGAGATTGGATTTTGGAAAGTGTACGATTAATGGGAAACGAACATTTAATGCAAAATGAGTTTCTTGTGACCTTCGAGTCAAAAATATGTTTGAGGATGCTGGAGGGGGGGGGGGGGTGTAGTGCAGGAGAGTTTAGGGAATGTATGAAAGAGGCACTGTAAGAGATGGAATTTATTTTTGGAATGAATAGATTTGGTGAGCAAGTCGAAAGCAACATTTTAAAGAAGAAGAAGTAAAAGGTGTTATAATACACCACAGAATACAGTACTTCAGGGGAAAGTTTAAACATTTTAAAGTTTAACAGTGAAAACTATGGGGAAATGGGGGGGTGAAACACGTGGTCGAAAAACGAACAAACGAATAAACGAATAAGAACAATGAATAAGAACAGAGAAGGAAATGTTTTTTTTGTTTGTTTTTTTTTTAGTTGAGATCTTAAACAAGGAAGTGGGCTATGGGGTGAAAAGACTGGGAAAAACAGAGAACGAAAGTAGTTGGAGCACAATCGACGGACCGCTGAGAGAAAAACAAAGCCTCAAGGTAGGACACGGTACAAGGCCTCAAAAGACACGACACGAATTAACATGATTTTCTATACAGGTATGAGAGATTAACACCGAGAATTTTCCTAGGGACCCACTGTAGGTACACACACCATAAAATAAATACAGTTTTGACGAAAATACAAATGGGAACAATTACTTAACTTCGATAGTGGACAGCTTCGAAAAAACGGAAACTCGCCGGCAAGACCGGAAGCGGAAGTCAATATATATTTGAATTCCCCCAATGCTTTGCTTAACCTCCTCCACTCATTCATGTGCAAAGCTGCCTTCGAACTGGATCTGGGCATGAGCTTCTTTGGTAGGCGCTCACGAACCGTGCCCAAAAACGGCCCTAGGGGCACTCGTGAAGAGCATCGGCTAGCGAACCGCCAGTTTTGGCACAAACTTTGTTACAGGCATTCATGAAGCGGTTTGAAACAGTTTCTGGGCCTGCGAGGTTAATGCATTCGGGTCTGAGAAAAATATGCAGCAGATGGTGTGTAGAAAAGAATGTGGAGTGACGAAAAATGATATTTGGCATTTCCAGCGACACAATCGCTACGCAGATCGATCAACACAGACTTTAGACATTTAAACCCAGCAATCAAGCAATATAACCATGAAATAACTGCTTTGAGGATCACTTGTGACCCATGAAAACCACAACCATATCTATGTGTATATATATATATATATATATATATATATATATATATATATATATATATATATATATATATATATATATATATATATATATATATATATATATATATATATATATACATATATATATATACACATATACACTCATGAGTTGAGTCACCTGATCAAGATCGGGTAATTTAGACTACTAAAACATCAGGATCATTGTTGGTCAGCCAAATGACCTCCTCTTTCTTTGTTTAAGGTCTTACAGGAGTGTGACAACTTCTTACACTTAGGGTATTCCCGCAGAAACTGTGGACACTTTGTCTCGGTTGTATTTGTATTAATTAACTGGGTATCAGGGCAGATGTTTTTCAGCTACCCCAGGGAGTGACATCCCTGCCCTTATGTGAGTCCCGGGCTCAGCTGGCTGCAGCTAACAGTACCTGGTATGGGCCGCTTGTCCAGGGTAACGAATCCCCTCTGCATTGTGGGGGAAACCTCCTTTAGGCTAAGGCTATTAGAAGAACACTCGGATATCAAACCACATCTATAGGTCAGCCTGGGCAGTGTGACGTCGTGGATAAATATGCCCATGAAAGTCAGTGGTGGCACCAATTTAGGGATCACTGCGGAGCATCTGCAGACAGCTGTGTCCACTTTGGACATCAATGGCAGCCGTCATCATACCGATGAGCTGGCCAGTCTTCTGCGCCGATGTGCATCAGACTTCATGTTGTATTCACTGCACCTGCAGCCAACTATGCTCATAGGAATAGGGAGTGGCAGAGGGATAGCACACACCTCTATCACTTTAATCGCGTCTCTGTGCAGGTTTAAAAGATTCGTCGAAAGCGACGACTCACACCATCATCATCATTAATTCTTATTCGGCATACTGAATACATCAATATTTTAATGCAAAGATCGACATCGATCAAGAGGAATTTAACCGAGCCATAAACAGAAAGATAAACAATTTATTCATAATATATCACACAATCATGGCCCTTTATTGGTCCGCGCCTGCCCTTGATATCCACAGGGAATGCAGGTGCATATACGGCCCTCTAATTCACACCAAGCGTGACATTCTAAATGTGTCGGGAATGATTAACTATGCGAACCACACATGAATTCAACTGTATTCCATTTGTCAAATGATTCGTATATAATATTTCTGTACAAGCGCAGAACTGAAAACATTTCCGATGTATGGTGTATATAACATAACCAGTATGTGGGATCATCATGGGATAACACATCACATAGCACATCGTCACATAAGCAACTAAATCGGAGTTTCCATGTTGTCTAGGTTGGGTGTACTTCGTGGCTAACTAGCGAACTAAATCTGATTCAAACTCTCGATCTTTCGGACAGGAGGATTACTAACGGATGAACTGCACAATGATAAAAGCACAATGGAGGCGAGGTGAGCTACCCTTAGCCAACCATATCAAAAGGAGCCAATCTTACCTTCCCAGTGATGTTAATAACTTATCACGACTTTGTGTCCAGGTGTTACTTGCTGTGATCGATGTCATATTCCGACAAACGAAATATCTGTAGATGCGTGTTTTTCAATCTTCTGGGACTCGTTCGACGCTCTCTAAGCACTTCCGAGCAGTTGTACGGGATAGCAACTTACAACACTTAGTTCAATAAGGCAGTCAGCTCTCCGAGCAGTCCACCTTCGGCTCTCCAAGCACTTCTGAGCAGTTGTACGGGATAGCAACTTACAACACTTAGTTCAATAGGGCAGTCAGCTCTCCGAGAAGTCCACCTTCGGCTCTCCAAGCACTTCCAAGCAGTTGTACGGGATAGCAACTTGCAACACTTAGTTCAATAAGGCAGTCAGCTCTCCGAGCAGTCCACCTTCGGCTCTCCAAGCACTTCCAAGCAGTTGTACGGGATAGCAACTTGCAACACTTAGTTCAATAAGGCAGTCAGCTCTCCGAGCAGTCCACCTTCGGCTCTCCAAGCACTTCCGAGCAGTTGTACGGGATAGCAACTTACAACACTTAGTTCAATAGGGCAGTCAGCTCTCCGAGTAGTCCAGCTTTGGCTCTCCAAGCACTTCCGAGCAGTTGTACGGGATAGCAACTTGCAACACTTAGTTCAATAAGGCAGTCAGCTCTCCGAGCAGTCCACCTTCGGCTCTCCAAGCATTTCCAAGCAGTTGTATGGGATAGCAACTTACAACACTTAGTTCAATAAGGCAGTCAGCTCTCCGAGCAGTGTAGGTAGCTGGTCGAGATTTCAAAAAATGGCTGTAGAGACTTCACCGATACACGCTCACATTGAGGTGCTACGTGTGATGCACACACCGTTTCGCAGAGACAGACTGCCATCGTGGCATTCGGTCAGTGTAAGGACTGCAGGGTGGTGACTATGAGCTTCCTGGAGTGCGCCCTCTGCAGCTCTCAAAGGAGGAACCACCCGTTGTCGGCTCAAGTCGACCACGGGGACAACAGCTTCGATCACTTCAGCCCTGGGACCAGCTCTATGGCAGGGCTCTGCGGCACGGTAATCCAGAGGGTCTTCTCCTCTCCTGAGCCAGCGCAAGCACAGAATACGCTGGAACAGGCGTTTGAAGTTCTCCGATAGGAAGCTGTACAGGATGGGATTTGCACAGCTATTGGCATAGCTCAAAATGACAAAAGGATGCGTAATACGAGTGTCCACGTTTTGTAAAAACACGTTCATGAGCTGGATGACGTAGAAGGGCATCCAGCAAATGACGAACACAGCCACGACCATCATGACCATGCGGGTGATCTTGAGCTCGGACTTCTTCCGCTGCTGCCAGCCGGCCTTCAGCGCCACCACCCGCATTTTGACGATAATGAGGATGTAACACAGGCAGATGGACACCACAGGCAACAGGAAACCCAGGAGGAACGTATACACGACGAATGCAGAGGACCACAAAGATTTAGGGTGAGGCCACAAGAGGTTGCACACTATACCTCCATCATCTACGGTCTCTGTTCCCGCGTAGATGACTATTGGCATTATGACCACCAGTGAGATCACCCAGACCGCTGCGTTGATTATTTTGGCTACGGATGGTCTCCTGCAGAGAGAATGGGAGGAGGGAGATAGAACCAGAAAAACATTTCCTCCATTTCTTCCTCCTGAAGTATACAATCTGCCTGAAGATACCTATAAGTCAGATATTCCAACTGCCAAGAAGTTCCCAAAACATCCTTCAACATGACCTTGTTGAAGTTTCATTCTTTCCTCACGGTTTGGGTGATTTACTTTTTAAACCATCAAGTGTGGATTTGACATTACATGTATGACTAGACCAAGCCGAGCAGGTAGGTTATCTTCTTGTTGAAGGTCGTTAATGAGCTAGCTGGGTTTTTACTGTCAACGTAAAAGGGATGTGGTAATTCTCCTTAGTTTCCAGAAATAAAATCCTTAATTATGAGGAGCGTTGAATAAGTTATACAAACGAAATGCACACCAAAGTCCAAGGCACGCGAACAATTTTTTTAAATTATTGTTCTTCATTACACAAGTGTTTGTCTTATTTAATTAGCAAGAAAATATATAATGTATTTGTATTGTCCCTCACTAAACATTTTTTTGGCATGTCCCAGGATCCCAGAGTATCCGAGGAAGTGACGGTAGTGACGGCACTTCCCCCAAGCCCAGTGGCTGTGTTAGGTGTGTGTGTGTGTGTGTGTGTGTGTGTGTGTGTGTGTGTGTGTGTGTGTGTGTGTGTGTGTGTGTGTGTGTGTGTGTGTGTGTGTATCAGCTCTATTACGAGCCTCAGCCCAAGTATATAAAAAATACTTCTTTTGTATGTAACATAAGGCTGCGGGTTGGCATCATAGGCTGAGAGTGCAGCTGTGCGGGCTGATGCGGTGCCCTGTTCTGGTTAGGGCAGGAATTTGTAATTTGTTCAGGGTGCCGGCGATAGCTTGCCTACTCTCCGCGAAGGACGCAAACTAATGCCAACAGACGGAAGGCCCAGTTTGGCGTCCATTCGAGGGACGGCGCACACATTGAATCTCCCTGCCTGTAAAACACAGAGATGAGAGTTTATAGCAGGGCTGACATTCAACCCCAGGCTAGACAGGTTAGAATCAGGTGTGCACTCCTCCAGGTCATCCTGCCAGCCTATCATACATATATATTCGACTACTGTGAGTACAGTATATCGCTCGTATAACGTATTTAACACCCCCACACACATACTTCTGCCTTCAAAGAGATTTCAGCGTCTGCAGCTTTCAAAGAAAGACCCACATCCGCAAGATAGATGTACGTAATAACTGTCAATTACTTTTGGACTGCACTGGCTTCAAAATCCCTGACTTGTTGTACACCGCTCCTTTCCTATTCCATCTCCAGGCGCTGCATGACGTCATCGCTGGGCACGGAAGGGGGCCGAGCGATGACAGCGCTGAAAGGGAGTACTTAGTTTTCACTCCGTTTGTTTGTTTGTTTGTCCGGGTGATATCTCAGCCATCCTTTGAGCTAGGAAGCTGAAATTTCGGCACAATCGTGAGCAAGTGCTTTGGCAAAACGGTATTTTATATTTTTTGATCAATTAATTGATTAATTATTTAATTATTATCGATTTATTAAGCCCTTATTTATTTTCTTTCTCATCTGGGCAATATCTCAGGCACCTTTTGAGTTAGGAAACTGATATTTGGACATGACAATGACCAGGTGATTTGGCTGTAAAGGGGATTTTGATAAATTGATTAAACAACAAATTATCTACTTAATTTAAAAAATTTAAGTTACACATTTGAATGAAACGGTGGTGGTTTAGGTATTCTATTAGCCAAATGATTAATAATTTATTTATTTTACCATTATTATTTATTTATTTTCATTATTAATCACTTATTTATTTTCTTTCTCATCTGGGCAATATCTCAGGCAGAAGCTGATATTTGGACACGAGTGACCAAGTGATTTGGCTATAAATTATGTTTTTGATTTATTGATTAATCAATTCATCGATTAATTATTTATTGATTAATCAAGCAATCAAATAATTGTTTATTCTTTTTTCCAATGAAATTACTATTTAATTAATTTTCAAAAAGTTACAGCTTCAGATGAAACGGTGCTGGTTTAGGTATGCTATTAGCTAATTGATTAAGAAATTAATTATTTTACGATTACTATTTATTTATTTTAATTACGCAATTAATCAATCAATTATTGTACACCTCTCCCACCCAATACCGTCTCCATGTGCTGCATGGCGGCATCGCCGTGCGCTGAAGGATATGTTATTTATTTATTTATTTGGCATGGGGGCGGTGTACTTTGAATGTATCTGTACTTGTTTATTTTGTACACGCAGCGATCGACATTCAGTTTTGTCATTCATGTCACATTTCTGTCCATATAATTGTGCATATGTCGACCCTTCTATATTGTTTGTCTGTCTGTTGAATTATCCTCTTCGCACCGTCAGGAAGGTAAGGTTGCCCTGGCAGTGTCATTGGCTAGGGGGCACAATCTTAGATGGGTCGCCATTCTGACACAGGATAAAATCCAGACTCACCCCCCAGAGATTAAAGATGGCTGTTAACCCCTACCTTAGGTCATGATTTATATTCTACTCCCAAATTACTGCATTTCCAAGCATTTCCTTTTTCCAAGTTATTGTGATTTTTTTCTGGTACTCATTTTGCAAACCTCAGAAGGATGGAAGCCTGGGTCAACCTGCATGGTACAACCAGGGCTTGCACTGAGGACCTTAAGACCCCAAGCCAACCGCCTTAACCATTAAGCCAGCACAAATCCTAGAAGTCTCTCTGTGGGATTTTGCTAAATGTATCCACTCTTAGCTGCAGAACACCTATCCTTATACCAGTGGAAGAATGCGTCAATCTGCATGGTACAACCAGGGCTTGCACTGAGGGCCTTAAGACCCCAAGCCAACTGCCTTAACCATTAAGCCAGCACAAATCCTACAAGTCTCTGTGGGATTTTGCTAAATGTATCCACTCTTAGCTGCAGAACACCTGTCCTTACACCAGCAGCAGCACGGGTCGTGGATACACGTGCATCCTAAATCATACATGATGGGCTCTGCGCAATATCGCAGCATTAGCTCCCAGGGTGTACATATGAAGCTAGGAAGTTAACTTTTTGGCTTCATTCAGATGATATTAAAGGTGTTCATCACACGGTACTGTCAGAAACGCAAATGGCGCGTGCGCGATGAAAGACTGCGGGATACCTGTAGCGCGCGGACCGGATGGGGTGCACCACCGCGACGTAGCGATCGAAGCTGAGCACGGTGAGGCAGTAGATGCTTGTGAACATGTTGATGCCGTCCACCGTGAGTAACAGGCGGCAGATGAGTGACCCGAAGGGCCAGTGGTGGATGGCTGTGTAGGTGGCCAGCAAAGGTAGACTGAGCATGAAGAGCTCGTCGGCAACTGCCAGGTTCAGAATGTAGATATTGGTCGCGGTCTTCATTTTGGCGTACCTGAGGATGATGTAAATGACGAGGGAGTTTCCCGTCAAGCCGATGGCGCACACGATGATGTATATGCAGCAGATGACCACGGTGCTGGCGTCCGTGGTCCACAATTGGACCGCGGTGCCGTTTCGGTCTTCGTATTCCGAGTCGGAAATGGCGGGAGACCACTCGGATAAGTTCCCGAAACGCATCGTTGTTTGTGTGAGAGATTGATCGGCGACGACAGGTGAGACAGAAGATCAATGTTGGCAACTCGTCCGTTCTTGAAAGCCCTCGATCAGCTCGGCTGCCGAAGCTTCAAGTTGTCCGATGAGGGTGAGTGTGGACCCTTCGCTGCGATCCTTTCCACCGGAGTGTATCTGTTGCTACGTTGTCCAGGTGAAGCGCAGCAGTTGTCATGCACTCACCTTCTTCAAACTCTGGCTCGCTTCAGCAGATGAAGCGTCGGTGCGTGAGTCCTCGGACTTCTCCACCAGATGGACCGATACGAGTGCGTTCTGAGCCTTTGCTGCGGCCGATGCGTCACCCTGCACGAGATGGGGGGCGGAGGGGGGCACACCGCGTTCCGGAGCTCGGAGCGCGCACACAGACTCGATGCATCCGAGGCTCATGGAATTGCACTGCCTTTCATGGTCCCATTCAATGCGCTTGCCTCCAATAGCACAACATCCTCAGTGATACTCGAGGCGACATTTAAAAAATGATACTTTTGTGCGTACAATACAGATGCTTGCTTTCGTTCAAAATGTTCGAAGAACGACATGAGTTACAATGATCAAACTAGAAGGGCACTCAGTGGAGAGCAGGCCCCGCCTGGTTGGCCATTGCACTCAATGGTGAAGAATCACATAACAAATTAAATAATTCTCATATCCGAATACATATTCAGATCTTCACCAAAATCGAATCGATTCTTCCTTGTCACACACCCAACCTGTTCACCAAGATTAGTCCAAATCTGTCCACAACTTTTTGAGATATCCTGCTAGGTATCGTTTTTGGTCCTATCACCCAATGGTGAAGAATCACTTTAAAATTTCTAATAGCCGGATCCGAATCCGGATCTTCACCAAAATCTAATCATTTCGTCATTGTCACATACGCTACATCTCTGCCAAATTTTGTCCGAATCCGTCCACAACTTTTTGAGATATCTTGTTCACAAACAAACGGACAAACAGACAGGGGTGAAAACATAAGCTCCATCCACCTTTGGTGGCGGAGGTAATAAACGGGAAGCATTATTACCTGCAATGCAAAATCGAAGATTTTTCAAGTATATTGGTAGGTTGTGTTTGTGGTTCTGTCTGTTTGTCTGTTTGTCTGTTTGTCTGTTTGTCACCGGCCTACAGGTCACAATTTTCAACCGATCTTCACGAAACTTCACCAAATGGTAGCGTTGGTCAAAAGCAAGAAGCCTATTGTTTTGGGGTCAATAGGTCAAAAGGTCAACATAGGCCAAAGGTCACCAACTTTGCTAAATTTCTAAAATCCTCAATTTTCATCTGATTGATTTGAAATTTGAAGACGACTTGCATATCTGGTCACTAAATTCAACCACCAAGTATTTTTGAGGTCAACATAGGCCAAAAGGTCAACAAAGGCCAAATTTCTAAAATCCTCAATTTTCATCCAATTGACTTGAATTTTGAAGAGGACTTGCATGTCTGGTCACTGAATTCAACCACCAAGTATTTTTGAGGTCAACATAGGCCAAAATGTCAACATAGGCCAAATTTATAAAATCCTCAATTTTCATCCAATTGACTTGAAATTTGAAGAGAACTTGCAATCTTGCATATCTCATCACTGAATTCAACCACCAAGTATCTTTGAGGTCAACATTGGCCAAAAGGTCAACATAGGCCAAATTTCTAAAATCCTCAATTTTCAACCGATTGACTTGAAATTTCAAGAGGACTTGCATATCTGGTCACTGAATTCAACCACCAAATATTCTTGAGGTCAACATAGGCCTAATTTCTAAAATCCTCAATTTTCATCCAATTGACTTGAAATTTTAAGAGGACTTGCACATCTGGTCACTGAATTCAACCATTAAGTATATTTGAGGTCAACATAGGCCTAAAGGTCAACATAGGCCACATTTCTAAAATCCTAAATTTTCATCCAATTGACTTGAAATTTGAAGAGAACTTGCAATCTTGCATATCTCATCACTGAATTCAACCACCAAGTATCTTTGAGGTCAACATTGGCCAAAAGGTCAACATAGGCCAAATTTCTAAAATCCTCAATTTTCAACCGATTGACTTGAAATTTCAAGAGGACTTGCATATCTGGTCACTGAATTCAACCACCAAATATTCTTGAGGTCAACATAGGCCTAATTTCTAAAATCCTCAATTTTCATCCAATTGACTTGAAATTTTAAGAGGACTTGCACATCTGGTCACTGAATTCAACCATTAAGTATATTTGAGGTCAACATAGGCCTAAAGGTCAACATAGGCCACATTTCTAAAATCCTAAATTTTCATCTAATTGATTTGAAATTTGAAGAGGACTTGCATATCTGGTCACTGAAATCAACCACGTATTATATTTTAGGTAAACACAGGCCAAAAGGTCAACATAGGCCAAATTTTTCATATCCTCAATTTTCATCCAATTGACTTGAAAATTGAATAGCATTTGCACATGGAGTGACTAAATAGGGAAACTAACTATTTTTGAGGTCTAAAGGTCAAAGGTCAACTCAAGGTCAACCTTCCAAAATCATCATTTTTCATCTGAAAAATCGTCATTTTTCATCCTGTTGACCCGAGCTTTGATCAAGATTGTAAATTTTAATCTTCAAGAAATGGACAATTTGCTGTATCAATGGAAAACTTTTGGGGGGTGGGGAGGATTTTGCAAGTATCATGCTCCGCATGATGTCTTCTTGTTTATTTATTTATTGGATAAGTACATATACGTATATAGTTTCATGTGTAAGAAAAAAATCTTACCTATATTGCCTTATGTGCCGAAAATTGAAATAACTACATGTTGGCATGTCGTAGTACAGTCTGAGTTCTAAGAACATTTTGAACGCCCAGGTATATCACGTGCACACGACTCAAATCCTATCTTAAGAGTGAGACATTGTTGATACATTCCACAGATTTCGTTATACCAGTATATGATTTATATATATACTTGTTCACACACTCACACTCACACTCACAGATTTCGGGTGACACCGTCACAATTTCGGTCTTCGAGGCCGGCCGATAGGCACAGTGTGACCGGAAGGGACGAGGTTCTCCTGACCACGTGGCCCTTGACTTGGTTTGTCCGCACAATGTGGGCGCTTTCAGGATGAACTTTAGCCGGGGAGCGTTTGGGCGCACCGGTCTGATACTGCCGCCCACGCGCAGAACAACTTGTGAGTGCATATACTTCTTCTGGGCACTCATTCTTCTGGGAAGAATCCCGTGCACATGCTGGTCACACCTATAAGTCACCTAAGTCTTTATAAGTTCATCAAATACTGACACCGCGATTGACAATTGACATTCGCTGAGGTAAATGTTGATATGTCTTCTGAGGTTAAAAAAAAAAAAAAAAAACAGTTTAAAAGCATTATACGTATCAAACGATACATTTTATGAAACGGGGAAACCTAATACACACTTTGGTGGTTTTAAAATGACAGAATGTCTTTATTAGAAGAAAAAAGAAGACCCTTGAAGACGACGCTGCTAACAAAATACACCGCTCTAAAGCATAACCACGAGTTTAAACTACATTTACAACAAATATGAAAACTATTTTCATATCACAATGTTAAATATAGAATATATAGAAGATAATGTTTTTAAAAATGAGTCCTGTCTTCCAATGGTAAACAATCCTTCAAAAACTTCCTGGATCCGGAATAATATCCTGAGCTTCACCAAAAACGAATCAATTCTTCCTTATCCCAAGGGCAATCATCCCACCAACTTTCATCCAAATCCGTTCAGAACTTTTCCAGATATCTTGTTCACAAACACACGAACACAAACACACACCCGGACACGATCGAATGCATTACTCCCTGGCGGGCGTAAAGATTATCATTGAATCTGCAGAAAACCAACTAGTTGCTCTTGAATAATAACATATTGAAGGAACTGCGCTCCAACGCGAGTCGAAAGAATTGACGCGACCAAAGATGGAATTCGTCCGAGTTGCTTTATTGAAACAAAACAGCTCAGGTATTCTGACAAGCCCGTTTATCGGGCAGCAATATATATACACATTTATGTCGGGAAGTTTGCCCGGCAAAAGCTATACCGGGCATGCCCGGGTGTCAAGGGCGAGCCTTGGAAAGGCGAGTCTGGACCTGCCCGGGCGTGTTTGGCTGCGGCCTGGCAAGTCGAGGCTGGGCGTGCACGGGCGCTCTGGACGAGCCCTGGAAAGGCGATAGCGGGCATGCCCGGACGCTCTGGGCGAGCCCTGGAAAGGCGATAGCGGGCATGCCCGGACGCTCTGGGCGAGCCCTGGAAAGGCGATAGCGGGCATGCCCGGACGCTCTGGGCGAGCCCTGGAAAGGCGAGACCGGGCGTGCCCGGGAGGTTCGGGCGTGCCCGGGAACAGTGAGTCCGGGCATGCCCGGGAGAGGCGCGTCTGGCCGTGTTCTGGCCGGTGCAAGGCGATTGTGTGCATCCAGCGGTAACCGCTACACACGCCCCTCCAGAATCGACCTGCACCGGCAGGGTCAATTTAAGGGGGGTCCGGATGACCCGGCCGAAGCGACCCCTGGAGGGTCGTGGGGAGGGGTCCGACGTGGTGGTGGGTGGTCGAGCGGGGGGAACTGTGGACGGGGGGCGGCCTCGCCGCGGAGGAAGGGCCAACGGTGGTGGTCGGTCGACGTCCATGTGCGCCGGTTTGAGGCGGTCCACAGAAACCCGGTCCGGCCGGCCGCCGAAGTCGACGATGAAAGACTTGTCGCCCCGTCGCAGGACCCGGAAGGGCCCGTCGTACGGCGGCCGGAGTGGCCCCCGGTGCGCGTCATGACGCACAAAGACGTACTCCGCTGTGCGAAGCGCCGGGGGGACGTAGGACTGGGGGCCACCGTGGCGGGATGTCGGCACGGGGGCAAATCGTCGGGCGGCCTCCTGGAGGTCCGAGCGCTGGCGAGCGGCGGACCAGGGACTGGTAGCGTCGGGCACGAATTCGCCCGGGACGCGGAGCGGCTGGCCGTAGACGAGCTCGGCGGCGGACGCCTGGAGGTCTTCCTTGGGGGCCGTGCGAAGGCCCAAAAGGACCCACGGCAGCCGGTCGGCCCAACCGTCGTCCTGAAGGCCGGCCATGAGTGCGGCCTTCATGGAGCGGTGAAACCGCTCGCACAACCCGTTGGCTTGGGGGTGGTAGGCCGTGGTGCGGTGCAGCGTGACCCCCAACGAACGGGCGACCGCGCCCCAAAGCTCAGACGTGAACTGTGGGCCGCGGTCGGACGAGATGTCCGCTGGTGCGCCGAAGCGCGCGACCCAGGTGGCGATGAACGCCTGCGCCACGTCGGCGGTGGTGGTGGAGGCGAGGGGCACGGCCTCCGGCCACCTGGTGGTCCTGTCCACCATGGTGAGCAGGTGGGTGAACCCCCGCGAGGGGGGCAGGGGACCCACCAGGTCCACGTGGACGTGGTCGAAACGCCGTTCAGGCACGGCGAAAGCTGCCAGCGGGGCCTGGGTGTGGCGGTGGACCTTGACCCGCTAGCAGGCCCTGCAGGCGTTGGCCCAGTCGCGGATGTTTTGTCGAAGGCCGTGCCAGACGAAACACGCCGACACCAGCTTCTGAGAAGCTTTCCGGCCCGGGTGAGAAAGGCCGTGGATGGAGGCGAAGATGCGGCGCTGCCAGGAAACGGGCACGATGGGGCGAGGCTGGCCCTGGGAGACGTCGCAGAGCAGGACGGTGCCCGCGAAGGGAATGTCGGCCAGGCGGAGGCCCGTGTCCGCCGCACGGAGTGCCTGCACCGAGGCGTCGGTGGTCTGGTCGGCCGCCATGAGCGCGAAGTCCACGCCGAGGTGGACCGCGTTCGCGCTGGCCCGAGAAAGACAGTCGGCCACGGCGTTGTCTTTGCCGGCGACGTGCCGGATGTCCGTGGTGAACTCCGACACGGCGGAGAAGTGGCGCTGCTGGCGGGCCGACCACGGCTCCGTGACCTTAGCCATTGCGTAGACCAACGGCTTGTGGTCGACGAAAGCCGTGAACGGGCGGCCCTCCAGGAGGTGTCGGAAATGGCGAACGGCCAGGAATAGCCCGAGCAGCTCGCGGTCGAACGTGCTGTAGTTTAACT
Organism: Myxine glutinosa; assembly: GCF_964187855.1. Classification (NCBI taxonomy): domain Eukaryota; kingdom Metazoa; phylum Chordata; class Myxini; order Myxiniformes; family Myxinidae; genus Myxine; species Myxine glutinosa. The sequence goes on from NC_136272.1 coordinate 22,577,209, forward strand.
CGTTCGGCCGGAGTTGCCGGCTGAAAAAAGCGAGTGGCTGCCAAACCCCGTCCACCCATTGCTCATGGACGGCGCCCACCGCGTAGTTGGAGGCGTCCGTAGTGAGGGCGATGGGCACGTTGAGCACCGGGTGAGGCAGCAGCGTTGCGTCGGCGAGGGCCCATTTGGCGCTGGCGAAGGCCGCGTCCATGGCCGCGGACCAAACAATGTCATGCTTGGCCGGCTTGCCCCGGAGGGCCTCGTAAAGGGGCCGCATGAGCTGAGCAGCGCGGGGCACGAATCGGTGATAAAAATTCACCATGCCGAGGAACTCTTGGAGGGCCTTGATGGAACGGGGACGCGGGAACGTGGTGATGGCCTCGACCTTGGTCGGCAGCGGCACGGCCCCGGTCTTGGTGATGCGGTGGCCCAAAAAGTCAACGGTCGTCGCGCCGAAGTGGCATTTGACCGGGTTGACAATTAAGCCGTGCTCGCTGAGGCGACCGAACAGTGTTCGGAGGTGGAGGAGGTGCTCGGCACGGGACGTGCTGGCGACGAGGATATCGTCCAGATAGACGAAAAGAAACGGCAGGTCGCGCAGCACGCCATCCATCAAGCGCTGGAACGCCTGGGCCGCGTTCTTGAGGCCAAACGGCATCCGCAAAAATTCGAACAGGCCGAACGGCGTGATGACGGCCGTCTTCGGGACGTCGGCCGCCCGGACAGGTACCTGGTGGTAGCCCCGTATCAGGTCAATTTTCGAAAAGATGACCCATCCCGCCAAACGGGCGGAAAAGTCCTGAATATGCGGGATTGGGTACCTGTCGGGGGTGGTAGCGTCGTTGAGACGGCGGTAGTCACCACACGGGCGCCATCCACCCCCCGGCTTTGGCACGATGTGCAGTGGCGAGGCCCACGCGCTATCGGAGCGCCGCACGATGCCGAGGTGCTCCAACGCGTCGAACTCGGCCTTCGCCACGGCGAGCTTGGCCGGTTCGAGGCGGCGGGCCCTGGCGTAGACCGGCGGGCCCGTAGTGGGTATGTGGTGCTCGATCCTGTGCCGCACCGCGACGGCCGAATACGTCGGCCGCGTGAGGGCCGGGAATTCCGCGAGCAGGCGAGCGAACTCGTTCGCTGCCGGGAGGGCGCACGCCAGTTCGGTCGGCGCGGAGCTGCTCATCGTGCACGCCAGGGAGCTGAAGGTCTCGGTGTTGACAAGGCGACGACGTTTGACGTCGACCAGCAGCCCGTGCGCGCAGAGGAAGTCGGCGCCCAGCAAAGCCATGGGGACGCAGGCGGTCACAAAGGTCCATTGAAAACGCTGGCTGCCGAAGCAGAGGGTGACGACGCGTGGGCCGAAAGTGCGTATGGCCGAGCCATTAGCAGCGACCAAAGAGGGGCCGCAAACGGCGTCCCGCCTGTCCTGCTCGGAGGCGGGTATGACGCTCAGTTGGGCGCCGGTGTCACACAGGAAACGCCGCCCAGACGCTTTGTCCCGAATAAACAGCAAGTTGCCTGAGTGGCCGGCGCTCATGGCTGGGAATGAACGCCGGCCCGGCCGTTTCCCGACCTGCCGAAAGTGCACGGGGGCCGGCACGTCCGAGCCTTGTGTCCGAACCTGGCGTGGTAATAACACCACGCCCGGTCAGGTGGAGGCCCCGGCCGTCGTGTCGGAAGCGGGCGGTGCGGCGTGGCGGCCGCCAGTTGCACCGGCAGTTCGGCCTCCAACCGCGCAGGGCGCTCGGGTGTCGTGGGCGTCGCCTCGGACGGCGGCGGGCTCCAGGTAACCGCGCCGATGTGCTGGCCCGCCGAGGAAATCTTATCGGCTTCCCTGGCGAGGGCGCGGGAAGCCGTGATCAACGTGCCAGCCAGGGCGAGGCGTACCGGGTGAGGCAGCTGGCGAAGGAACAGCTCGCGGAACAGAAAATCCGGAGAGTGCTCACCGAGCAACGAGAGCATATAGTCCATGCGCTCGGACGGGCGCGTGTCGCCGAGCTCGGGCAGAGCGAGCAGGCGCCGTGCGCGTGCTGCCGGTGAGAGGGTGAAAGCGTCGAGGAGGAGTGTCTTCAGCGCGTCGTATTTGTCAGCAGCCGGTGGGTGCTCGAGGAGGCTCAAGGCGCGGGCCGCGGTGGCGGAACCGAGCGCCGCCACAACATGGTGGAAGCGGGTGTCGTCCGCGGTGATGCCTCGCAGGGCGAACTGAGAGTCCGCCTGAGCGAACCAAACAGCCGCGTGAGCCTCCCAGAAGGTAGGCAGTTTAAGCGTCACTGCCGTATCCATGTCGGTAGGTCACCAATGAAGGAACTACGCTCCAACGCGAGTCGAAAGAATTGACGCAACCAAAGACAGAATTCGTCCGAGTTGCTTTATTGAAACAAAACAGCTCAGGTATTCTGACAAGCCCGTTTATCGGGCAGCAATATATATACACATTTATGTCGGGAAGTTTGCCCGGCAAAAGCTATACCGGGCATGCCCGGGTGTCAAGGGCGAGCCTTGGAAAGGCGAGTCTGGACCTGCCCGGGCGTGTTTGGCTGCGGCCTGGCAAGTCGAGGCTGGGCGTGCCCGGGCGCTCTGGACGAGCCCTGGAAAGGCGATAGCGGGCATGCCCGGACGCTCTGGGCGAGCCCTGGAAAGGCGATAGCGGGCATGCCCGGACGCTCTGGGCGAGCCCTGAAAAGGCGATAGCGGGCATGCCCGGACGCTCTGGGCGAGCCCTGGAAAGGCGAGAGCGGGCATGCCCGGGAAAGACGAGACCGGGCGTGCCCGGGAGGTTCGGGCGTGCCCGGGAACAGTGAGTCCGGGCATGCCCGGGAGAGGCGCGTCTGGCCGTGTTCTGGCCGGTGCAAGGCGATTGTGTGCATCCAGCGGTAACCGCTACAATATCTTCTTTACCTCGTCATATTTCCTTTGACAATGTTAATATGGAGAATATGCAATCAACAACATTTTAGGCTAGTACTATTGATGTAAATCTGACATGGAAAATACATACAAATTATTTGAGTAAAGTACTTTCAACATATATTATTAAGTATTTACATAAGTAATTACATTATTTTTCAACACAAGTATTTCTGCCTTAGTACTACTTAGTATTTCAACATAAGTATTTACATATATTAAATTCTTCCTTAATGCTATATAGTTTAAATTCTGGTATTCTTGCTTGGGGCAACTCACGAAATCTCCAACTGAATAAAATCTTAATCATTCAGAAAATAACTGGAAGGATTATGTCGAACACGGGTTTGTGATCACACACTAATTGATTGTTGTGGCGGACACGAAAGCACTGACGCGGTGACATCACCCCGCACACCAAGTGGGGATGGGCCACGCCAGGGAGAGAGGCGTGGCCTCACGATATACGCAGAGCGCGCAGCCCTGAGCAGCTGAGTGCTGCAGTTTGAGTACTTTGAATAAAGACTCTTTTATGAACCGCGTTGTCCGCTTGCTCTTTGCGTAAGCATTAGCGTGCGCAGCATCGCGCTTTATATGGTGACCTCGACGTTGGATCTGCCGTAGCGATCCTTCTGAGCACGACGCCATTGCAATGGCCAACGACAAGGCAATGGCGATTAAACTTCCCGAATTTTGGGAGGCCCAGGCCGAAGTCTGGTTCGTTCAAGCCGAAGCCCAATTTCAGCTTCGGCGCCTCACCAACGACGACATGCGCTACTGCCACGTCGTCGCCTCCCTCGGGCCCGGCACGGCCGCTCGAGTTGTGTCCGTCCTTCGCCACCCACCGGACGACCACAAGTACGAGGCACTCAAGCGGCTACTCCTAGCCACGTTCGGCCTCACGGACGACGCACGGGCCGACCGCCTCCTGGATCTCCCCGAGCTCGGCGACACGCGCCCGTCGGTCAGAATGGACCATATGCTGTCACTGTTGGGTGACGAAGCCCCCGGTTCTCTATTCCGGGCGCTTTTCCGTCGCCAACTTCCAGCGCAGGTTCGCCTCGCGTTGGCCGGGACCGGGCTAACGGAACCCCGAGCATTGGCGGCCGAGGCGGACAAGTACTTCGCCGCTTCGGACACGCGGGCGAGAGTCGGCGTGGCCGTCACGGCCCTCGTGGCTGATGCTGCTAATGCTGCTGATGCTGCTGTTCCACAGCATCAGCTTATACAGCATACGCAGCATGCTGATACGCACCTCGTGACCGCCGCCACGCCCCGCCCACCGCCGCGGCGAAAACCGCCACCGCGGGGAAACCCGCCAACTCCACCGGCCTGGCAGAGCCAGCCGCGCTCCTCCAGCTCCACCACCTGGTGCTGGTTCCACGCCAAGTTTGGCCACGAGGCTCGGCAATGTCATCCGCCATGCTCCTTCAACAGGTCGGGAAACGCCCGGGCCGGCGCTCAATAGTGGCGATGAGCGCCGGCCGTTCGAGCAGCCTGCTGTTCATAACGGACACCTTATCCGGGCGCCGTTACCTGTGCGACACGGGAGCGCAGGTGAGTGTCGTTCCCGCCAGCACGTCAGACAAGCACGCCGCGGGCGGGGGCCCCGCGCTGCTTGCCGCGAACGGGACGCCCATCCGTACGTACGGAAAACGCTGCCTCTCTCTGCGGTTCGGAGGGCAGGTTTTCCGATGGACGTTCGTCACCGCCGACGTGCCCATGGCACTGCTTGGCGCGGACTTCCTGTGCGCTAATGGGCTCCTGGTCGACGTAAAGCGCAGACGTCTTGTCCAGGCCGAGACGTTCAGCTCGCTCGCTTGTGCGCTGCCCAGCTCGTCGATCAGCTCAACGAGCGGCTTGCCAAGCGGTTTGCCGAACGGTTCAGTTCCGGCCACGTTGGTCTGTACGCTTCCGGCAGCGGACGCATTCACCCGCCTCCTCGCCGGCTTCCCGACCCTCACGCGGCCCACCTTCTCGGCGGGGGCCGTCAAGCACGGGGTGGCCCATCACATCCCCACCGTCGGGCCACCGGTCTACGCCCGGGCATGCCGCCTCGAGCCGACGAAGCTGGCGGTGGCAAAAGCGGGGTTCGCTACCCTGGAGCTACTCGGCATCGTTCGGCGCTCAGAGAGCGCTTGGGCGTCGCCGCTGCACATCGTGCCGAAGCCCGGCGGGGGATGGCGACCGTGCGGGGACTATCGCCGTCTCAATGACGCCACCACCCCCGACCGCTACCCCGTCCCCCACATTCAGGACTTTTCCGCCCATTTGGCGGGCATGTCCTTCTTCTCGAAGGTGGACGTCATACGCGGCTACCATCAGGTCCCCGTCAGGCCGGAGGACGTCCCGAAGACGGCGGTCATCACGCCATTCGGACTCTTCAAGTTCCTGCGGATGCCCTTCGGTCTGAAGAATGCGGCTCAGGCGTTCCAGCGACTGATGGACAGCGTCCTGCGCGACTTGGATTTTGTCTATGTCTACCTGGACGATATCCTCGTCGCCAGCGCGTCCCGCGAAGAGCACCTACGCCACCTCCGCACGCTCTTCGAACGCCTGGGCCAGCATGGCCTGATTGTGAACCCCGCAAAGTGCCGGTTCGGCGCCGCCATAATCGATTTTCTGGGGCACCGTGTCACCAGGCACGGAGCCGTCCCCCTGCCGGCCAAGGTGGAGGCGGTGAAGGGGTTTCCGCGCCCCCGCACGATCAGAGGGCTGCAGGAGTTCCTGGGCATGGTGAACTTTTACCATCGGTTCCTGCCCCGTATCGCCCAGCTCGTGCGCCCCCTGCACGAAGCTCTCCGAGGTAAGCCGGGCAAAGGCGACGTTACCTGGACCGAGCAGATGGACACGGCATTCACGGGCGCGAAGCTCGCCTTGGCTAACGCCACCATGCTCGCGCACCCGGCGCCCGGTGCACCGATCGCCCTCACCACCGACGCCTCGGACTACGCGGTGGGCGCGGTGCACGAGCAATGGGTGCGTGGAGCTTGGCAACCGCTGGAGTTCTTTAGCCGGCAGCTTCGCCCGCCCGAACGCCGTTACAGTACCTTCGACCGCGAGTTGCTCGGGCTTCACTTGGCGGTCAGGCACTTCCGCCATCTGCTCGAGGGCCGTGCGTTCACGGCCTTCGTCGACCACAAGCCGCTGATCTTCGCGATGGGCAAGGTCACCGAGCCGTGGTCGGCCCGGCAGCAGCGTCACCTCTCGGCCGTGTCCGAGTACACGACGGACATCCGGCACGTCGCGGGGAAGGACAACCCGGTGGCGGATTGCCTTTCCCGGGCCGTCGCCCACGCAGTCCACCTCGGCATCGACTATGCCCGGATGGCAGCGGACCAGGCCGCTGACCCCGACGTCCAGGCCTTGCGGACCGCCGTCACGGGCCTCCGTGTCACCGAGGTGCCGTTCGACGGCGCAGGCGCGGCCCTCTTGTGCGACGTCTCCCTCGGGCGTCCTCGCCCCATCGTGCCCGCGGGCTGGCAGCGCCAGGTGTTTGACGCCATCCACGGCCTGTCCGACCCGGGCGCGAGGGCCTCCCAAAGGTTGATCGCCGACAAGTTCGTCTGGCATGGCCTCCGGAAGGCCGTCCGCGGCTGGGCCAGGACGTGCCTCGCGTGCCAGCGCGCCAAGGTGCACCGGCACACCCAGGCCCCGTTGGCCCCGTTCATGGTGCCGGAACGCCGGTTTGACCACGTCCACGTGGACCTGGTGGGACCTCTGCCCCCCTCGCGGGGTTTCACCCATGTCCTCACCATGGTGGACCGCACCACCAGGTGGCCGGAGGCCGTGCCCTTGGCGTCGACGACGGCGGCGGATGTCGCGCAGGCTTTCATCGCCACCTGGGTCGCCCGGTTCGGCGCCCCCTCAGACATCTCGTCCGACCGCGGCCCCCAGTTCACCTCGGAGCTCTGGGGGGCGGTCGCGCAGGGGCTCGGGGTCCGGCTGCACCAAACCACGGCATACCACCCCCAGGCTAACGGCCTGTGTGAGCGATTTCACCGCTCATTGAAGGCCGCGCTCCGGGCCACCCTCCGCGACGGCGGCTGGGTCGATAGGCTCCCCTGGGTCCTGCTGGGCCTCCGGACGGCGCCCAAGGAGGACCTGCGTGCATCCGCGGCGGAGTTGGTCTTCGGGCAACCGCTGCGGGTGCCGGGCGAGTTCCTCCCCGACTCCACGGCACCATGGTCCGCGGCACAGCAGCGCTCCGCTCTGCAAGAGACTGCCCAGAGGTTCGCCCCGGTGCCAACGGCATGCCACGGGCACCCACCGACGCACGTCGCCCCGGAGCTTCGCACGGCGGAGTACGTCTTTGTCCGCCACGATGCCCACCGGACACCACTGCGGCCCCCGTACGACGGGCCTTTCCGCGTGCTGGAGACCGGGGCGAAGCACTTCACCCTGGACATCGGCGGTACTCCTGACCGCGTTTCTGTAGACCGCCTCAAGCCGGCCCACCTCGACATGGACCATCCACCGCCAGTGGCCCGACCCCCGCGTCGGGGCCGCCCCCCTGCGGGCGGACCCCCGGCACCGCCCAGCCCCGCCGCCACGCCGCCACCCGGTCCTGCTGCCGGAGGCATCCCAGATGGCATCCCTGCATCCCAGACGCCGCCAGTCGCCAGGGGGCGCTTCGGCCGGGTCATCCGTTTGCCCCGCAAACTGACCCTTCAGGTGCGCGGGGATTCTGGGCGGGCGCGTGTGGCGGACACGAAAGCACTGACGCGGTGACATCACCCCGCACACCAAGTGGGGATGGGCCACGCCAGGGAGAGAGGCGTGGCCTCACGATATACGCAGAGCGCGCAGCCCTGAGCAGCTGAGTGCTGCAGTTTGAGTACTTTGAATAAAGACTCTTTTATGAACCGCGTTGTCCGCTTGATCTTTGCGTAAGCATTAGCGTGCGCAGCATCGCGCTTTATTGTTTTATTAAACAACATTTTGAAGGTGGAGGATTTATATTACTTTCACCTGGGGGTCGTTGATTTTCTAATTGACTAGAAATGAATTGCCTTAGGTGATAATCTCAATGTTTATCAAAATCGTGTTTTGCATAAATATCTTACAGAGTATAGACAAACATTTTCATATGCCTCCAACTCCCTCAACCCACCCCAATCCCTCCCCCTTCCAAATTTCCAGTTTTCACTCCTGAGAGTTTCCTGCTGCATCCATCTTGTCCATGCCATGCATCCTCTCCTGCCTCCTTCCCACCCCCATTCCTCCTCACATCCATTGTTTTCCGCCTCCCTCTGTCTTGGCCTTCAACTCTGCTTTTGGTGTTTCAGATTCTCTCTCCTCTCTCTCTCTCTCTCTCTCTCTCTGCTCTACCTTTTGTCCAAATGCATTCTGATCCGTTCATGTACTTGCACGACCCTCGACCATGTATACAAAAAACAAGACCGAAAGTCTAACAGCGGCTTAGCCGGGCTTGTAAAATAGTATAAATCACAAACACACATGATTAGCTTATTAAACCGTCGCTAATGCTATCTATAACATTTTGGAGGAATCAAGACATCCGTGAGGTAAGTTTCACTTACAGAACTGAGGGAAGATCTACTGTAGTCTAAATTATACCCCACATGGGTTGGGTTGGTACCGTTTTGTTGGAAGACCCGTAACACCGATGCTTTCGATATTTGATGTTCATTTTAACAACCGGTTTGTTTGTGTTTCACACTGAATGAAAAACGTAAAGGTAGAGCATGGCGATTGTGATATATGACAGGTTCGACGATATGTTCGGCATGAACGGCATATACATCAAAATGGCGGTGTGTGGAGAGTCAGCCGCTGTACCGCCGTAATGACATCAGACGTAATCACATCACCCTGTCATGTGACCAGATCTTCAGCTCTGATTAGTGGACGTTTGTGAGGGACATACATACATACACTCAACAGACAGACTAACGTTGTTCCAGACGGCATTGCTCTACGGGCTACGCCGTAAAAATGTTCGTATCCGGATCTGGATCTTCACCAAAATCTAATCAATTCGTTCTTGTCTCATACCCAACCTGTCCACCAAATTTTGTCCAAATCCATCCATAACTTTTTGAGAATCGTGATATATATCGTTTTTAGCCCTATCCCTCGATGGTTAAGAATCACATTACAAAAATAATCTGATTCGGATCCAGATCCGGATCTTGGCCAAAATTGAATCAATTCTTCCTTGTCACATACACAATCTGTCCACCAAGTTTCATCAGAATCCATAACTGTTTGAGATATCGTGATATACTGTATATCGGTTTTATCCCCATCACTCAATGGTGAAGTACCACTTGGAAAATTCTCAGATCCAGATCTTCACCAAAATTGAATCAATTCTTCCTTGTCACATACCTAATATGCCCACCAAGTTTTGTCCAAATCCATCCATAACTTTTTGAGAATCGTGATATATATCGTTTTTAGCCCTATCCCTAAGAATTTTATCACATTATTGAATCACAAAGTTGGTTAAGAATCACATTTAAAAAATTCTCTGATTCGGATCCGGATCCGGATCTTGACCAAAATTGAATCAATTCTTCCTCGTCTCATACCCAATCTTTCCACCAAATTTCGTCCGAATCCGTCCACAAATCTTTGAGATATCTGCTCACAAACAAACAAACAAACAAACAAACATGTGTGAAAACATACCCTCCATCCACCTTGGCGGATATACTAATTTTCCACCACTTATCGTCTCCAATTATAGTACATAGCTATGCGGGTTATTTAAACAATGTGATCATCTTGTTCATACAACACTCATTTTAATATATAGTGTGTTATTAACTTTGCCTTGAATCAGCTCTCATTCATCAAGGATCACCGTGATCTCTTGGATTGCCGATGTTCGGCAATAAAAATGCCCAATTTGGGTACAAACAAAAATGGATGACTTCTCACAGGGGCCATCTATTTACTACGTGCACAGGTGTGGCAGAATCTTTGACTCCAAACCTCCCCCCGCCCCCAAAGTCTCGTATTTTCTGAAACAATCCCTTCGTTCCCATTTACATCATTCTATCCCCAACATTCTTCCCCCACTCCTCCCACATTCGTGCTGTCTCACCTTGCCTGTGATACTCCAGGATGAGAGTTTGTAGCTGGGCCGACATTTTAACCTAGGCCAGATGGCTCAAAAGCGAGTCTACCTACCTCGCTCCACCATTCTGCCAGCACCTCCACTCCACCAACGCATCCCTATAACCATCGTCCATCACTCTCTACGATCATCCTCCATTTTTAAAAAAAAATTCCCCCCCCTTTTCCCCCCTTCGTTCCCATTTACATCATTGTAAATGTTTTTTTTCCTCAATTCAGTCTCCCACCCAAAGCGATGCATAGGTAATAAATAGATTGCTCCTAAGACTATTACCTACATAATTATTAGCCCCTGTTGGACCAAAATGGGGACTTATGGTTTGGGTCTCGTCGGTCCGTCTGTGTGTCCGTCCGTGCGTGTGTCCGTCCTCACCCATATCTCGCACATGTATGCACCAATTTTGGTCAAACTGGCACAAAGACAATATATGACAGAGTATACATATGCAGAAGATTTTGTTTTGTAATCCGACCAAAGATGACCGACTGTCGGCCATTTTAGTTGCAAAAAACCCTTTTTCCCCCTTTTTTTTGTATACAAGGTCGAGGCTCGTGCAAGAGCTAACATTGATCACAAAAAAGACAAACTGACACATAAAACATATGATAAAGGGAGCGGGAGAACAAGATGGAGAGCAGGGACATCGGGAGATCTGTGGGAGGGAGAGGGCTTGAGGGGAGGAGGCATGGGAAAGGGGGGGGGGGGTGGGAGAGGTAAAAAAAAAAAACACGTGGACACTGCTAGGACTTCCAGGAAAGAAGTCGGTATTTAAAAAAAGTGGATCTGGGGTGAATTAACGGGGGTAGAAAAGATCAAGGTTTTGGATGGGGGAAGATAAGAGATGGTGGTGGACAGCCGTTTTAAAGCCCTGGAGGGAGGCGCGGAATTGAAGTGAGTGAAGGAGTTTGTTCCAGAGGTGCGAGAAAAGAGGAATGAAAGAGTGAAGGTGAGCAGAGAGTCTTGATTTTGGCAGTTTAACCATAAGAGGGTTGCAGGCAGATCTTGTGCGACCTGTAGGAATATTTGGGGGACAGAGCCCAGAGAGAGCTGGGGGAGCAAGGCCGGAGAGGAGTCTGTAGAAGACAGAAAGACCACCAACCTGCCTGCGGTGAGTGAGTGAAAGGCCCTCGGAGTTAGCGTCATCACGGGAGATTCCAATGATTCAGAAAGCTTTGGTTTCAGCAGGGTGAAGCCGAGCTAGGTGTGAGGCAGGAGCACCGGCCCAGAGGGGAGAACAGTATTCCATTGAGCTGCGGATGAAAGCCTTGTATGTGGTGAGGAGCTCAGGTGTGTCAAGGAAGGACTTCGGACGACGGAGGATGCCCCGTCGGCGACTGGCTTTGGAGGCCAGCTTGGAAATGTGGTTTTCCCAGGAAAGATCATGGCAGATAGTGAGACCCAAAAGCTTGAGTGACAGAACTTCTTGGAGAGGATTGTTGAGAAAGTAGATTGGAGGGTTGTCCATTCGGTCTTTTCAGTGGTGTTGATGATGTTGATGTTGATGTTGATGTTGAAAAAGATGTTGAACACATCCTCAACCATTTCTCGGACATCGTAAGGGAAACATATGAAAATCTGTTAACTAAATTGTTACCAAAACATTTCTTCACCAATATGTTTGTAAAGGTGTGTAATAAGTAATAACATGTGTTAAAATGTTGAAGGTCAACTCCCGTGGGAAACCCAGAAAAAAAGCTGTTGAATTCGGGTACCGAAAAATTATTTTCGAGAATTTGTATTTTTTTTAATCGGCCCTTAAGTAACTTATGAGGGGTCAAATAAGGGTTTTTCATGATTCTGAGTTGATTGTTAACATTTATATTTCACCACAGACACTCCTTTGTGGAAAAATAATTTCTAAATATATCTCATTTTCTACTTTGCAGGACATGGAGTCTAGCAATATGGATGAAGACGTTACTCCACCTGTGCTCAATTGCTTCATCTGCGCACGCTCGGATACACCAGCTGAAAGGCTCATACAGGCCAAAGGGATACTCAACTTTATTGAAACAAGCAGAAACTGTCGAAAATGTTACTGTTGTGGAACGTATGAAGGAGGCTCAAAAGGAAGGAAAACTGAGGTACCACCAGAAGTGTAAAAATGATCTGTACAGTTCCTCCCGGTTATTGAAGGAGACCCTAATGACCTCAACACCATCTTCACCACTCTGGAAGAGTGCATACGGCGCGCTGGGGTCGCTATAGTGACCTTTGATCTTCCGATTTGGCTGAAGGCTGTGAATATAATAAAGCAGGCAAATCTACCCGTCATTCCAAGGTTGGGTGGTTTTCACCTGCTGAAGTCTTATCTTGGATCAATGGGTAACATCATGGAAGATTCTGGACTACTAGATGTGATCCAGTTGATCTATCCTGGAAGTACGACAGCCAACCACATCATGGATGGAGGATGTTTTGACAAGGCAATCCGTGTTCACCTCCTCATCGATGCAGCCATCTATCAACACATCATGAAACTTGCCTTCACTGAGGAGGAGCGTGGTGACATGAAGACCTTCATGGAGAAGGTGGCTGATGGGAAGATGGGAGCCAGACACTCAGACCCAGTAGTGCCAGTGTTTGAGCAAAGGTTTGAAGAAACCTTCAAACGACTCGCAAAAGGAGGAAGAACACCTGCACTCTGGGTGGAGTACCACCACATGGTAGATGTGATCAAGGTCTTTATCAGAACCGAGCGACTTGCAGACCACAATGGGCATCTGTCCTGCATTGTTACCAAGATGCTTCACATCTTTGCCGCTGCAGGCCATCATCAGTATGCCAAGGGCGCACGGCTGTACTGTCAACTCATGAAGGAACTAGAAACTTTGCCTGCTTACAAAGACACCTTAGAACGTCTCACTGCCCACGGGAACCACGTTGTCCGTTACTCAAGTCATGAGTGGTCCGGCACATGGTGTGACATTTGCATTGAGCAGACATTAATGAAGGCAGCCAAGTCACAAGGTGGACTGAGCAGAGGAAGAATGAGAAACAGTTTTTCTGGCCACAAATGCTGGGTGCTCACCCTCAGTCACCTGTCTGATGTCAACCGGCGGATGGAGGAGGACGTCAGTAAACATGTTCCAGTCCACAGAGACCTTGCCAAGACACAGATGAAGCGAGATGCAGAGGCAGTTGAACTTGTCCTAAAATGGTTTGAGGAGATCAAGCCATTCGACAACGATAGAGACAAGGAGTTGCTCGTGTCTTTCTCAACAGGATTCACAAGCACTGGAGATGACGCAGTCAATGCTGAGAGAGCAGCTGAAGTTGGGATGGAGATGCAGATCAAGCTGGATGGACAGTCAGTGACGTTGACCATGGATGTCAAGTCAAAGATAAAAGCCCTGTCATCACTAAGAAAATTTCCCTTGGTCAACGAGAAAAAGATTCACCTTGACTCACTAAAGTTGTTCAACCGACTGATCATTTTCGCCCAGCGGGATATGACAGTTGAGACAAGCTTACAGTATGAGCTGACTCCCTTCCCATTGTCCCTGTTCAGCAACAAAGATCAGAAGATGAACAAGGCAAACAAGGCAGACTTTTCAAATACAAGCCTGAAGGCGTTAACTGATCCACTTGACTTGACTAACCAACCCTGCTGCACCCTCGTAATTGATGGCCGGCGATGCAGCTGCAAGAAGAATGGGGTCACGTGCATCTCGGCCTGTGGAGTCTGTAATGGCATTACATGCAGAAACTGCAGTCATGATGTTGTTGAGTCTGAAGAAGACATAGACAATGACTGTTGAAACTTCTGACATTGTGAATGAGAAATAACTCTTGAGTATTATATATGTATGTGAAATAAAAGCTACTTTGTGTGTAAATGTAAAAGTGAAAATACAAATGTTAACAATCAACTCAGAATCATGAAAAACCCTTATTTGACCCCTCATAAGTTACTTAAGGGCCGATTTAAAAAAATTAAAATTCTCGAAAATAATTTTTCGGTACCCGAATTCAACAGGTTTTTTTCTGGGTTTCCCACAGGAGTTGAACTTCAACATTTTAACACATGTTATTACACACCTTTACAAACATATTGGTGAAGAAATTTTTTGGTAACAATTTAGTTAACAGATTTGTGAAATATCTCATAAAATGCCCTTACTAACATGCATTTACCGATCTTGTTCCGACTTGGCACACAGATAATGAATGATGGCTCACATAGTACTGAAATGGAAAATCAAATACTACATTGGAGTCATCAGGTGGAACCCGAATAAGCAAAGAACAAAGATGGAGTCATCAGGAGGAACCTGGATCGGATTCGGGTTTCCGCCGCATCTCCACAACCCTCAAACCCATCCAAGCGCAGCCAATTGAACCTTGCGGGAAAATCTCTGCAATAATTCACTTCTCCTTGGACAGATAGATAAAGAAAGAGAAAAAGAAAGAGCAAGCAAGAATTAGAATGAATAAGGAGAAATGTGAAAAAGTAGAAATAAATGTGAAAGAAACAAAGATCCCTAACTCCTCGCCCTAACTCCTCGCCCTAACTCCTCGCCCTAACGCCTAGCCATAACTCCTAGCCATAACTCCTAGCCCGAACGCCGAACCCTAATGCCTAGCCATAACTCCTCGCCCTAACTCCTAGCCCGAACGCCGAACCCTAATGCCTAGCCATAACTCCTCGCCCTAACTCCTAGCCCGAACGCCGAACCCTAATGCCTAGCCATAACTCCTCGCCCTAACTTCTAGCCCTAACGCCGAACCCTAATGCCTAGCCATAACTCCTAGCCCTAACGCCGAACCCTAATGCCTAGCCATAACTCCTCGCCCTAACTCCTAGCCCGAACGCCGAACCCTAATGCCTAGCCATAACTCCTCGCCCTAACTCCTAGCCCTAACGCCGAACCCTAATGCCTAGCCATAACTCCTCGCCCTAACTCCTAGCCCGAACGCCGAACCCTAATGCCTAGCCATAACTCCTAGCCCTAACTTCTAGCCCTAACGCCGAACCCTAATGCCTAGCCATAACTCCTCGCCCTAACTCCTAGCCCGAACGCCGAACCCTAATGCCTAGCCATAACTCCTCGCCCTAACTCCTAGCCCGAACGCCGAACCCTAATGCCTAGCCATAACTCCTAGCCCTAACTTCTAGCCCTAACGCCGAACCCTAATGCCTAGCCATAACTCCTAGCCCTAACTCCTAGCCCTAGATCCTAGCCCCTAGCCCTAACCTCATTTTGTTTCAACATCAGCTCCAAGATGGCCGATTGGCGGCCATTTTGATAGTGAAACGTATCCCCAAGCATTTATCGGACGTGCATGGACCAATTTTGTTAAAACCAGCACAAAGACAATACATGACAGAGTATACATATGCAGAAGATTTTGTTTTGTAATCCGACCAAAGATGGCCGACTGGCGGCCTTTAACTCTGTACAGCAAAATTACTAAAACCATGGGGGCCATGACATTTTAAATGTCTTTTTCTTTTGTCTTAAATGTCTTAAATGTCTTTAAAAGTATGTTATTGGAACACATTTCGAGTACCTAAATACCTTCTTACACACCGCACATTGTGGCTAAAACGCTTGTCCAGGTGATTTAAAGTCTTAAATTTCTATGTGACCTTGGATGTGAGAAGCAGTATATCGATGTTACACTCACTGCTCACTCAGTCGAAAGCGCTCATCATACAAGGTGTTGAGAGGTTGTGGTTTGTGGATGTAAAGAAGCTCATGTCCCACCAACATCCATTATTTATCACTTTTATCACCTCCATCCATAGCTCTGCTGATCCGGCTATATAATGACGGACTCCCAAAGGTGTAAAGGACAAACGCGGCCTCAGCTCGCTATCCTGTATGAATAATTCCCAGTTTTCAGGACCTTCCTTTGAAGGAATCGGCTATATTTGGATTGCAATTTTCACCCACACTACTCGTTATAACTGTAGCGGTATCGGCGTATCGTAACACCATTTATGGAGTAAACCAGAAAAATATGGACGCAAACTGGATCCACCTTGAAAAGGTATGGAGTGATTGTTATATCATCTCATCGAACTCCTTTCCTTTTCTCAAAGCCCTTTCACTATCTCAACCCCTGCCAAACCTTCTCCCCGCACAAAAAAACACTTTCCCAGCACACGCTCTCTCTCTCCCGAGCATCGGAGGACAGATCAGTCGGGCCGCCGACGGCGAGGGCGTGCAAAAGCTCATGGATTGAGAAGCAATTACAAAGGTTGTAGCCTTCAGCTTCAAGGTACAAAAAAGTTTGGTAAAAGTAATCCAGCATAATGCCGTCCCTGCTGTCAGTTCACGCAGTGGGAAACCTTGGCACTCACTGTTCGTACCCAGCAAAAAGCTTGGAGATTTCGCGTGTATTTCTGTACGAGAACGAGGCTCGTTGAAGAACGAGGTTAAATTGGCAATGGGGTCGTGGGGCAACGATTGGGCACGACCAGCAAGGGAATGGTCTTAATCCCCTGACAGCAGAAAGAAGCCCGGCTTCCTCCCTGCTCGTTGTCTCATTTTCATTCTCAATTTCTGATGTACTCCAACACCTTCCTTCTCGCTCAGTGACAGACTCAGTATCTCAAATTACTGTGTTGATTTATTCCTGTATCTAAGCGACGACGGTGGAACGTTTTACAATATGTGGACCACATTGTTTGTTACACTCACTTTGTCACATTGCCTGTCATTTCAGTGCACTCACAATTCTTAACCACAGGTTGTACCACATTGTTTGTGGTACAATGTGTTGGTGAGGTGTAAACATTTCCACTTAAATCGAGTCGGAAAAAGCAGGCACTGTCTACATAATACCTGCGCAAAATGATTTTTTTTAAAGATCTGTCCCATTTTCTTTCCCTATGAATAAATTCCACTTCCTTCTTCTCCAATGATTTGAAAATAGTACATCTGGATAGTGCATCCAACATGACACTGACCAATGAATGAATGGTAGCTGCTAAAGCTAGATGGTCACTCTTTTTCTCAGTGAGGGTAGCAGGGGCAGAAAAGATCATGGTTTGGGATCGGGGATGACCTGAGATGGTGGTGAACAGCTGTCTTGAAGACCTGGAGGGAAGAATGAGATTGAAGAGGATGTGGAAGTTGTTTCCACAGGTGGGAAAAAGAGTAACAAATCAGTGGAGGTGAGCAGTGATCCTGGATTTAGGTGGTTTCACCATAAGTGGGTTAATCGTGGGGAGGGGGATGGGCAAAGCACAGAAAACAAAGGGTGCAAGACCAGAAAGGCGGTGGTAGAAGACAGAGAGCTCAACGACCTGTCTGCGATGGTGAACTGATAGGCCCATAGACTCATCTTTATCGCATGAGAATCCAATGATGTTGAAGACCTTGGTTTCCATGACGTCAAGTTGAGCAAGATGTGTGAGGCAGGTATGCCAGCCCAGAGGGGAGAGCAGTATTCCATCAAACTGTGGATGAAAGCCTTGTAGGGAAATTTGAGTTCAGGTGTGCCAAGGAAGGACTTTGTACGACGGAGGATGCCCAGTCAGCGGCGAAAGACGACAGAGTGCACCCAGTAGACTGTACAATGGAGGATGCCCATTAGTTGCCCTTTTTTTTTTTTTTTTTGTATACAAGATCGAGGCTCGTGAAAGAGCTAACATTAATCACACAAAAAGTCAAACCGTCACAAACCGACACATAAAACGCAAAATAATGGGAGCGGTAGACAAGATGTGGAGAGAGGGGGAAGGACACAAACACAACATTTGAGAGCAGGGACGTCGAGAGAACTGTGGGAGGGAGAGGGCTTGGGGGGAGGTGGGAGAGGTATGAAACATATGGACACTGCAAGAACTTCCAGGAAAGAAGTTGGAAGGGGGAGGGGGAGAGGGGAGAAGAGGAGGGGATGGGGAGGGTGAGGGATGGGAAGGGGTGGGAGGGGGGAGAGGGGGGAGGGGGGGGAGGGGAGGGGGGCTGACCTTTTTCGGCGAAAACTGAAGATTTTCATGTTCAGAAGAACCAAGTGTTTGTCTAATTATTTTATAATCACAGCACAAAGTTTTTGGTTTTATTTGTCTTTATGAACAGCGAAGGATAAAAACAAGTTGATTTTATGGTATTAAAGCGCGGCGTTATGCGCGCTGCTTGTGAGCAAGGAGGAAGCGGACAAGCGGTAACATATGAACGTCTTTATTGTAAGACTACACTGTAACACTGAACTCTTCCGGGCTGGTCGCCCGGTGTATATCCTGAGGCCACGCCTACCCCTCGGGCGTGGCCACCGCCCACTTGGTGCGTGGAATGATGTCACCACGCCAGTGGGCTTTTGTGTCCGCCACACGCGCCCCCCCCAGAATTCCCGCGCACCTGGAGGGCCAGTTTGCGGGGCAGACGAATGCCCCGGCCGAAGCGCCCCCTGGCGATCGGCGGCGTCTGGGGTGCAGGGATACCAGGTGGGATGCCCCTGGCTGCCCCTGGGATGGGTGCAGGACCGGGGGGCGCCGTGGCGGCGGGGCTGGGCGGTGCCGGGGGTCCGCCCGCAGGAGGGCGGCCCCGACGTGGGGGTCGGGCCACTGGCGGTGGATGGTCCACATCGAGGTGGGCCGGCTTGAGGCGGTCTACCGAAACGCGGTCAGGAGTACCGCCGATGTCCAGGGTGAAGTGCTTCGCCCCGGTCTCCAGCACGCGGAAAGGCCCGTCGTACGGGGGCCGCAGTGGTGTCCGATGGGCATCGTGGCGGACGAAGACGTACTCCGCCGTGCGAAGCTCCGGGGCGACGTGCGTCGGTGGGTGCCCGTGGCATGCCGTTGGCACCGGGGCGAACCTCTGGGCGGTCTCTTGCAAAGCGGAGCGCTGCTGTGCCGCGGACCATGGTGCCGTGGAGTCGGGGAGGAACTCGCCCGGCACCCGCAGCGGTTGCCCGAAGACCAACTCCGCCGCGGATGCGCGCAGGTCCTCCTTGGGCGCCGTCCGGAGGCCCAGCAGGACCCAGGGGAGCCTGTCGACCCAGCCGCCGTCGCGGAGGGTGGCCCGGAGCGCGGCCTTCAATGAGCGGTGAAATCGCTCACACAGGCCGTTAGCCTGGGGGTGGTAGGCCGTGGTTCGGTGCAGCCGGACCCCGAGCCCCTGCGCAACCGCCCCCCAGAGCTCCGAGGTGAACTGGGGGCCGCGGTCGGATGAGATGTCTGAGGGGGCGCCGAACCGGGCGACCCAGGTGGCGATGAAAGCCTGCGCGACATCGGCCGCCATTGTCGACGCCAAGGGCACGGCCTCCGGCCACCGGGTGGTGCGGTCCACCATGGTGAGGACGTGGGTGAAACCCCGCGAGGGGGGCAGAGGTCCCACCAGGTCCACGTGGACGTGGTCAAACCGGCGTTCCGGCACCGTGAACGGGGCCAACGGGGCCTGGGTGTGCCGGTGCACCTTGGCGCGCTGGCACGCGAGGCATGTCCTGGCCCAGCCGCGGACGGCCTTCCGGAGGCCATGCCAGACGAACTTGTCAGCGATCAGCCTTTGGGAGGCCCTCGCGCCCGGGTGGGACAGGCCGTGGATGGCGTCAAACACCTGGCGCTGCCAGCCCGCGGGCACAATGGGGCGAGGACGCCCGAGGGAGACGTCGCACAAGAGGGCCGCGCCCACGCCGTCGAACGGCACCTCGGTGACGCGGAGGCCCGTAACGGCGGTCCGCAAGGCCTGGACGTCGGGGTCAGCAGCCTGGTCCGCTGCCATCCGGGCATAGTCGATGCCGAGGTGGACTGCGTGGGCGACGGCCCGGGAAAGGCAATCCGCCACCGGGTTGTCCTTCCCCGCGACGTGCTGGATGTCCGTCGTGTACTCGGACACGGCCGAGAGGTGACGCTGCTGCCGGGCCGACCACGGCTCGGTGACCTTGCCCATCGCGAAGATCAGCGGCTTGTGGTCGACGAAGGCAGTGAACGCCCGGCCCTCGAGCAGATGGCGGAAGTGCCTGACCGCCAAGTGAAGTCCGAGCAACTCGCGGTCGAAGGTACTGTAACGGCGTTCGGGCGGGCGAAGCTGCCGGCTAAAGAACGCCAGCGGTTGCCAAGCTCCACGCACCCATTGCTCGTGCACCGCGCCCACCGCGTAGTCCGAGGCATCGGTGGTGAGGGCGATCGGTGCATCAGGCGCCGGGTGCGCGAGCATGGTGGCGTTAGCCAAGGCGAGCTTCGCGCCCGTGAACGCCGTGTCCATCTGCTCGGTCCAGGTAACGTCGCCTTTGCCCGGCTTACCTCGGAGAGCTTCGTGCAGGGGGCGCAGGAGCTGGGCGATACGGGGCAGGAACCGATGGTAAAAGTTCACCATGCCCAGGAACTCCTGCAGCCCTCTGATCGTGCGGGGGCACGGAAACCCCTTCACCGCCTCCACCTTGGCCGGCAGGGGGACGGCTCCGTGCCTGGTGACACGGTGCCCCAGAAAATCGATTGTGGCGGCGCCGAACCGGCACTTTGCGGGGTTCACAATCAGGCCATGCTGGCCCAGGCGTTCGAAGAGCGTGCGGAGGTGGCGTAGGTGCTCTTCGCGGGACGCGCTGGCGACGAGGATATCGTCCAGGTAGACGTAGACAAAATCCAAGTCGCGCAGGACGCTGTCCATCAGTCGCTGGAACGCCTGAGCCGCATTCTTCAGACCGAAGGGCATGCGCAGGAACTCGAAGAGTCCGAATGGCGTGATGACCGCCGTCTTCGGGACGTCCTCCGGCCTGACGGGGACCTGATAGTAGCCGCGTATGAGGTCCACCTTCGAGAAGAAGGACCTGCCCGCCAAACGGGCGGAAAAGTCCTGAATGTGGGGGACGGGGTAGCGGTCGGGAGTCGTGGCGTCATTGAGACGGCGATAGTCCCCGCACGGTCGCCATCCCCCGCCGGGCTTCGGCACGATGTGCAGCGGCGACGCCCAAGCGCTCTCTGAGCGCCGAACGATGCCGAGTCGCTCCAGGGTAGCGAACCCCGCTTTTGCCACCGCCAGCTTCGTCGGCTCGAGGCGGCGTGCCCGGGCGTAGACCGGTGGCCCGACGGTGGGGATGTGATGGGCCACCCCGTGCTTGACGGCCCCCGCCGAGAAGGTGGGCCGCGTGAGGGCCGGGAAGCCGGCGAGGAGGCGGGTGAATGCGTCCGCTGCCGGAAGCGTACAGACCAACGTGGCCGGAACCGAATCGTTCGGCAAGCCGCTTGGCAAGCCGCTCGTTGAGCTGGGCAACGCACATGCGAGCGAGCTGAACGTCTCGGCCTGGACAAGCCGTCTGCGCTTGACGTCGACCAGGAGCCCATTAGCGCACAGGAAGTCCGCGCCAAGCAGTGCCATGGGCACGTCGGCGGTGACGAACGTCCATCGGAAAACCTGCCCTCCAAACCGCAGAGAGAGGCAGCGTTTTCCGTACGTACGGATGGGCGTCCCGTTCGCGGCAAGCAGCGCGGGGCCCCCACCCGCGGCGTGCTTGTCTGACGTGCCGGCGGGAATGACACTCACCTGTGCTCCCGTGTCGCACAGGTAACGGCGCCCGGAGAAGGTGTCCGTTATGAACAGCAGGCTGCTCGAACGGCCGGCGCTCATCGCCACAATTGAGCGCCGGCCCGGGCGTTTCCCGACCCGTTGAAGGAGCACGGCGGATGACACCGCCGAGCTTCGTGGCCGAACTTGGCGTGGAACCAGCACCAGGTGGTGGAGCTGGAGGAGCGCGGCTGGCTCCGCCAGGCCGGTGGAGTCGACGGGTTTCCCCGCGGTGGCGGTTTTCGCCGCGGCGGTGGGCGGGGCGTGGCGGCGTTCACGAGGTGCGTATCAGCATGCTGCTGAAACTCAGCGTGCTGTAGAAGATGATGCTGTGGAACAGCAGTGTCGAAGGCCGTGACGGCCACGCCAACGCTCGCCCGCGTGTCCGAAGCGGCGAAGTACTTGTCCGCCTCGGCCGCCAATGCTCGGGGTTCCGTTAGCCCGGTCCCGGCCAACGCGAGGCGAACCTGCGCTGGAAGTTGGCGACGGAAAAGCGAACCGGGGGCTTCGTCGCCCAACAGTGACAGCATATGGTCCATTCGGACCGACGGGCACGTCTCACCGAGCTCGGGGAGATCCAGGAGGCGGTCGGCCCGTGCGTCGTCCGTGAGGCTGAACGTGGCTAGGAGTAGCCGCTTGAGTGCCTCGTACTTGTGGCCGTCCGGTGGGTGGCGAAGGACGGACACAACTCGAGCGGCCGTGCCGGGCCCGAGGGAGGCGACGACATGGCAGTAGCGCAGGTCGTCGTTGGTGAGGCGCCGAAGCTGAAATTGGGCTTCGGCTTGAACGAACCAGACCTCGGCCTGGGCCTCCCAAAATTCGGGAAGTTTAATCGCCATTGACTTGTCGTTGGCCATTGCAATGGCGTCGTGTTTGGAAGGATCGCTACGGCAGATCCAACGTCGAGGGTCACCAGTAAAGCGCGGCGTTACGCGCGCTGCTTGTGAGCAAGGAGGAAGCGGACAAGCGGTAACATATGAACGTCTTTATTGTAAGACTACACTGTAACACTGAACTCTTCCGGGCTGGTCGCCCGGTGTATATCCTGAGGCCACGCCTACCCCTCGGGCGTGGCCACCGCCCACTTGGTGCGTGGAATGATGTCACCACGCCAGTGGGCTTTTGTGTCCGCCACAGTATATGAATAATTGTTAAAACAGCCTGGTCATGCATGGCAAACTACTGGTCATGCTGGTCATGCCTCTTTAAAATTTGGCAAACATTCTTCTTTTGTGAAGGATAAAAACTGCACTGTATTGATCGGACAAGCACACAGGAAGTGCATGCACACTTTATCGAGCTGTCATGTGGTAATAAGTGACATACAGAGATCATGTGAAACTAGATTTAGGAAACCTGCACACAACATGCACTTATGCAGGGATTGACAGAGAAAAAAAAAACCCAGAGTAATAACTAGAGTTCATAGAACACCTTACCCCACGCGGTGGTCAAATGTGTAATACAATTGAAATAGAATAATGATTTTTAAGGTCGTATAAAAAAATTCCAGAAGTTTAGCGCCGCTGATGTAGTGTCTTATACACCACCTTATTTAACATGCCCAAGTAACGCAAAACTGGAGGTTTTTGAAAGTGCCAACAAGGTGATTTGTGCCCTACAGTGCTCACGTATATAATCATTTTAAATAAAATAAAGATTGTAAGGGTCACTCTGGATATTTACCACCATTGATGCAGTATCAATTACGCCACCCTATCTATTGCAAACCCTCACCAGGATGTATTTTCAGTGTTTTTTAAGGCTTTTGTGTTAAAACAAATATGGCGGCCGAACCACGTGACCGATGACGTCATCATTATTTTTTATATAAACTAATTTATTCCTAGATTATGCGCAAGAAATTTCTTCTTGATCGGATGAAGTTTTGTACTTGTCGAATTATAACGTCATAATGGAGGCACATATGACATCATCATTAACATATTTTATTCCCCATGGAGAGTTCTTTACAACGAGCCATGTCTCAATTTTCTCTATTCAGCGCTTTCTGAGATATAGAGGTGCAAAGTTTTCGGTTTTTCCAAGATGGCGGCCGAACCACGTGACCTATGACGTCATAATTAGCATTAAACAAGAAAAAATGACCACAGTGTGGTCACCAGCTGCGACGTGTAGAATCATGAGGATATCCGTTGCAATATGCGCGACCAACTTCGACCAGTCATTAAATTATACGCATGCACGAGTGCGCATGCCCTATTCAAAAAGGCACCCCAACAACAAGAACAACGCAGTCCTCGCATCGAGCTGCTCGTCGCAGCTAAAAATTGTACAGGTGGAGTTGCACCTATGGTGAAAATTTCCAGTCAATCGGACCAACGGTTGCAGAGAAAATCATATTTATTCTGTGCGGACAAACAAACAAACAAGAAGACGTCATGCGGAGCACTATACTTGCAAAATCCGCCCCCCACCCCCAAGAAAAAAATTCCATTGATACAGCAAATTGTCCATTTCATCAAGATTTAAATTGACGATCTTGATCAAAGCTTGGGTCAATAGGATGAAAAGTGACGATTTTTCAGATGAAAAATGATGATTTTGTAAGGTTGACCTTGAGTTGACCTTTGACCTTTTGACCTCAAAAGTAGTTAGTTTCCCTATTTAGTGACTCAATGTGCAAATGCTGTTCACTTTTCAAGTCAATCGGATGAAAATTGAGGATTTAAAAAAAACTTGGCCTATGTTGACCTCAAATATACTTGGTGGTTGATTTCAGTGACCAGATATGCAAGTGCTCTTCAAATTTCAAGTCAATCGGATGAAAATTGAGGATTTTAGAAATTTGGCAAAGTTGGTGACCTTTGGCCTATGTTGACCGTTTGACCTTTTGACTCCAAAACAATAGGCTTCTCAATTGGGACGACCTATACAACTTGGTAAAGTTTCGTGACGATCGGTTTAGAATTGTGACCTGTAGGCCGGAGACAAACAAACAGACAAACAGACAGACCGACAGAACCACAAACGCAACCGAAGCAATATACTTGAAAAATCTTCGATTTTGCAAGTAACAAACAAACAAACAAACGGACTCAAATACAATACCTTCTCCTCAGGTGAGGGTATATATATATATATATATATATATATATATATATATATATATAGATATATATATATATATATATATATATATATATATAGATATATACAGTCACGTGAAAAAGTAAGTACACCCCATGTAAAGTTTTGACTTTTTCAACATATTTCAACATACAGCTATTTGATCTTCATTTCAACAATATTGATAGATAAAGGTTTTTTTGTTTTTTTTTTTTTTTTTTTTTTTTTTTTGTATACAAGATCGAGGCTCGTGAAAGAGCGAACATTGATCACACAGAAAGACAAACCGACACATAAAACATATAACATCGGGAGCGGTAGACAAGATGGGGAGAGAGGGGGAAGGACATAAACACAACATTTGAGAACAGGGACCGAGAGACATGGAGACATCGAGAAATCTGAGAGAGGGTGAGGGCTTTGGGGGGGGGCATGGGAAGGGGGCGGTGGGAGAGGTATAAAACATATGGACACTGCCAGGACTTCCAGGAAAGAAGTTGGAATTTCAAACAAGGTGGATCTGGGGTGAATTAGCGGGGGTAGAAAAGATCAAGGTTTTGGATGGGGGAAGATAAAAGATGGTGGTGAACAGCTGTTTTAAAGACCTGGAGGGAGGAGTGGGATTGAAGGGAGTGAGGGAGTTTGTTCCAGAGGCGGGAGAAAAGAGGCATGAAAGAGTGAAGGTGAGCAGAGCGCCGAGATTTCGGCAGTTTAACCATCAGAGGGTTGCTGGCAGATCTTGTGCGACCTGTAGGAATATTTGGGGGACAGAGCACAGAGAGAGCTGGGGGTGCAAGGCCGGAGAGGAGTTGGTAGAAGACAGAAAGACCACCTACCTGCCTGCGGTGAGTGAGTGAAAGGCCCTCAGAGATAGCTTCATCGCGGGAGATTCCAATAATTCTGAAAGCTTTGGTTTCAACAGCGTGAAGCCGAGCTAGGTGTGAGGCAGGAGCACCGGCCCATAGGGGAGAACAGTATTCTATTGAGCTGCGGATGAAAGCCTTGTATGTGGTGAGGAGCTCAAGTGTGCCGAGGAAGGACTTCGCACGACAGAGGATGCCCAGTCGGCGACTGGCTTTGGAGGCCAGCATGGAAATGTGGTTTTCCCAAGAAAGATCATGGCAGATAGTGAGACCCAAAAGCTTGAGCGACAGAACTTCTTGGAGAGGATTGTTGAGAAAGTAGATGGGAGGGTTGTCCAGTCGATCTTTTCGGAGAGACATAGTAAGAGTGTGAGATTTGTCAGGATTGAAAGACATGTTCCACTTGTTTGACCAGTCTGTGATTTTGTCCAAGTCTTCAGAGAGTGAGGAGGCTGCAGACTGCCGATCTGAGGGAAGAGGAATGGAGCAGCAGAGAGTGGAGTCATCAGCAAAGAGATAGAGAGGATTTTCAAGAGAGTCAGAGAGATCATTGATGAAGACCAGAAAAAGCACGGGGCCCAGAACACTGCCTTGGGGAACTCCAGCCTGAACAGGAAGAGGAGATGAGAGAAACCCATTCAGGGCCACACGTTGACGACGACTAGAGAGGAAGTCCGCCAGCCATGCGTGGAGATTTCCATGGATACCAAAGGAGGAGAGTTTGGTGAGCAGAGCGGGGTGCCAGACCGTGTCGAAGGCACGTGATATGTCGAGGGAGACAGCTCTAATTTCCTGTTTGGCATTGAGGACCTCCATCCATTGTTGAGACAGCAGAAGCAGCATGTCCAGAGTAGAGTGACCTGGTCTGAAACCAAATTGATGATCAGAGATCAAGCCATTGGAGAAGAGGCAAGATTTCATATCCGAAGCAATGATGGATTCCATGACTTTGCTGATAATTGGGAGAAGGCTGATTGGTCTGTAGTTGCTAGGATCTGTTTTTGCACCTTTTTTGTGCAAAGCGGTGATGTTGGCTGATTTCCAAGCAGATGGCAGTTGACCTTGAGCAAAAGAGAGGGTGAAGAGAACAGAGAGAGGGTGAGATAGAGCAGCAGAGCAGGATTTTAGGACCCGTGGGCTGATGCCGTCGGGTCCAGTTGCAGAAGCAGAGTCGAGGGATGACAGAAACTTTTCCTCCTTGTCAGGAGGAAAGGACACGGAGTCCAGGAGCAGCAGGGTACGACTGGGTATGGTGGGTACAGAGAGGGATGGGTTTGGGACACAAGATTTAGAGGCAAACACAGAGTTGAGGCATTCAGCTTTTTCACGTGCGGAGTCAGCTGTGTAGCCGTTTGAGGTAAGGGAGGGGATGGAGGGGGAACAAACACCAGAAACGGATTTGACCAGACGCCACCAGGATTTGGAAGAGGGAGACAGATAAGAGAGTTCGGTCTTGAGAACGGAGAGATATTGTTTCCTGGCTCTCCTGAGGGTGGACACACACTTGTTTCGGGCTTTGTGAAAGGAAATGAGATTTCCTTCCGTTGGATTTGCTTTCCAGGAGATGAAGGCAAGTTGTTTCTGGGCAACAGCCTCACCACAAGATTCCGTGTACCATGGACGGGAGGAAGGGTATTACAACTGAAGACGAGATGGGATAAATCTGTGCATGAGAGAGAGCAATTTACTTTGGAAGAATTCCCAGGATGAGTTGATGTCAGAGGTGGTAGAGATGGGAGACCAGTCCAGATGATTGATGGCTGCTTGAAGACCGTGCCAGTTGGCCTGAGTGAAATGCCAGACTCGTCGACGCTGAGCGACGAAAGGTGATATAATATAACAAATATCATGAAACATTTACATTTTGTAGTCCATTGTATATTTTAAATAAACATAGATGCAAATTTCGCATGTGGAAAAAGTAAGTACACCCCCACATTTATCACTACTTCAAATACCTAAAATTAGAATCAGGTGCACCAGCTCAGGTGCAAATGATTAGAACACCGTTCGAGAGGATCTTGGAGGAACCTGTCTTATTTAAACCTCAGACATTTAGTTTGGTTTGCTCTTTGTTGTTGAAGTGTGCGGCGTCACCATGCCGAGATCAAAAGAGCTCTCTGAGGCCTTCAGAGAGAAGGTTATAGATGCCTACGAGTCTGGGAAGGGATTTAAAAAGATCTCCAAACAATTTGAAATCAATCATTTGACTGTCCGGAAGATCATCTACAAGTGGAGAAGATTCCAAACAACTGCCAACTTGTTCAGGCCAGGCCGCCCCAGCAAGTTCAGCCCGAGAGCAGACCGCAAGATGCTGAAAGAAGTCTCGAAGAACCCCAGAATGTCATCACGGGACCTACAG
Source organism: Myxine glutinosa (assembly GCF_964187855.1). Classification (NCBI taxonomy): domain Eukaryota; kingdom Metazoa; phylum Chordata; class Myxini; order Myxiniformes; family Myxinidae; genus Myxine; species Myxine glutinosa. The sequence continues at coordinate 22,604,968 of NC_136272.1, forward strand.
GTAGCTCTTGCCACTGTTGATGTCAAAGTGCACGAATCTACCATTAGAAAGAGGCTGCACAAATTTGATCTACATGGGAGGTGTGCCAGGAGGAAACCTTTGCTGTCCAGAAAGAACATCAGGGCAAGACTAAAGTTTGCCAATGAACACCGAGGCAAAGACCAGCACTTCTGGAACAATGTGCTCTGGACAGATGAGTCAATGGTAGAGCTATTTGGCCACAGTATCAGAAGACATGTTTGGCGAAAACCAAAGACAGCATTTGACCACAAGAACCTGATACCAATTGTAAAGCATGGTGGTGGAAATATTATGGTTTGGGGCAGCTTTGCTGCATCAGGGCCTGGGCAGCTCACCATCGTAGAATCCACTATGAATTCTTCATTGTACCAGAGGGTGCTTGAGGATAATGTGAGGCCATCTGTCGGAAAGTTGAAGCGCAACCGAAGGTGGACCTTGCAACATGACAATGACCCTAAACATCTATCTATAATTCCAGTAATCTCTGTGTGTTTGTTTGTTTGTACGTTTGTACGTTTGTTTGTCTGTGACCGCTGTTTCTCGACAACCACGGGTCCGATATACTTTAAACTTGCCAGGTATATTGCTGGGGACCCGAGGATGTGCCTTTTCAAGGTTTCATATTAATCGGACAATTACTTACCGAGCTATGTCCAAAAAACGATTCAACCAATCAGAGAGCAGCGAGCTATCGCGTGTGCCGAACGTGGCGGACACACTCTGCCTCGGATGGCACATTTGAGAGCGTATTCATTTATTTCACGTTTGCAAACTATGTTGGCGCTATGTTGGCGTTAAACTATGTTTTAAAACTAATAAAAACCCCGGGGGGATTGTCACTGTACTCGCAAGCCGTTCGCCGTTCGCTTTGGCGTTGCGAATGAACCAAAACATTTCATGGACCAAACCATTTCATGTAAAGCGTTCGCCGTTCGCTTTGGCGTTGCGAATGGACCAAAACATTTCATGGACCAAACCATTTCATGTAAATAGAGGGGGGGATATAATTTTAGATATAGATATAGTACGGGCATGCCCTAGTACCAGTAAATCCACCAAGGAATGGCTGAAAAGAAAGAAATGGAGGGTTCTGGAATGGCCAAGTCAAAGCCCGGATCTAAATCCCATTGAGATATTGTGGGGGGATTTGAAACGACCTGTGCATGCAAGAAACCCCTCAAACATCGCACAGCTGAAAGAATTCTGAATGGAGGAGTGGGCAAAAATTTCTCCCAGTCGATGGCAGAGACTGGTAGACAGTTATAAGAAACGCTTACTTGAGGTTGTTTCTGCCAAAGGGGGCAATATCACCTATTCGAGCCAAGGGTGTACTTACTTTTTCCACATGCGAAATTTGCATCTATGTTTATTTAAATTATACAATGGAGTACAAAATGTAAATGTTTCATGATATTTGTTATGTTATATCACCTTTATCTATCAATATTGTTGAAATGAAGATCAAATTCTGGGCCCCGTGCTTTTTCTGGTCTTCATCAATGATCTCTCTGACTCTCTCGAAAATCCTCTCTATCTCTTTGCTGATGACTCCACTCTCTGCCGCTCCATTCCTCTTCCCTCAGATCGGCAGTCTGCTGCCTCCTCACTCTCTGAAGACCTGGACAAAATCACAGACTGGTCAAACAAGTGGAACATGTCTTTCAATCCTGACAAATCTCACACTCTTACTATGTCTCTCCGAAAAGATCGACTGGACAACCCTCCCATCTACTTTCTCAACAATCCTCTCCAAGAAGTTCTGTCGCTCAAGATTTTGGGTCTCACTATCTGCCATGATCTTTCTTGGGAAAACCACATTTCCAAGCTGGCCTCCAAAGCCAGTCGCCGACTGGGCATCCTCCGTCGTGCGAAGTCCTTCCTCGGCACACCTGAGCTCCTCACCACATACAAGGCTTTCATCCGCAGCTCAATGGAATACTGTTCTCCCCTATGGGCCGGTGCTCCTGCCTCACACCTAGCTCGGCTTCACGCTGTTGAAACCAAAGCTTTCAGAATTATTGGAATCTCCCGCGATGAAGCTATCTCTGAGGGCCTTTCACTCACTCACCGCAGGCAGGTAGGTGGTCTTTCTGTCTTCTACCGACTCCTCTCCGGCCTTGCACCCCCAGCTCTCTCTGTGCTCTGTCCCCCAAATATTCCTACAGGTCGCACAAGATCTGCCAGCAACCCTCTGATGGTTAAACTGCCGAAATCTCGGCTCTCCGCTCACCTTCACTCTTTCATTCCTCTTTTCTCCCGCCTCTGGAACAAACTCCCTCACTCCCTTCAATCCCACTCCTCCCTCCAGGTCTTTAAAACAGCTGTTCACCACCATCTCTTATCTTCCCCCATCCAAAACCTTGATCTTTTCTACCCCCGCTAATTCACCCCAGATCCACCTTGTTTGAAATTCCAACTTCTTTCCTGGAAGTCCTGGCAGTGTCCATATGTTTTATACCTCTCCCACTGCCCCCTTCCCACGCCCCCCCCCCCCCAAAGCCCTCGCCCTCTCTCAGATCTCTCGATGTCTCCATGTCTCTCGGTCCCTGCTCTCAAATGTTGTGTTTGTGTCCTTCCCCCTCTCTCCCCATCTTGTCTACCGCTCCCTATGTTATATGTTTTATGTGTCGGTTTGTCTTTCTGTGTGTTCATGTGATTAATGTTCGCTCTTTCACGAGCCTCGATATTGTATACAAAAAAAAAAAAAAAAAAAAAAAAAAAAAAAAAAAAAAAAAAAAATAGCTGTATGTTGAAATATGTTGAAAAAGTCAAAACTTTACATGGGGTGTACTTACTTTTTCATGTGACTGTAGATATAGATATATATTATATATATATATATATATATATATATATATATATATATATATATATATATATATATATATATATATATATACATAATCGCACTATGTCCAAAGGAAGCGGTTCAGTTTGTCATTTATAATATGAAATAGGCAAAGCCTAGAAACGAACGAAACCCTCTAGAGTCTAGAATTACCCTCTAGAATCCCTTAGAATTACCCTTTACAATTACCCATTTGAACGCTTTAGAATTACTCTCGACTATTACTTTCGAGTTTAGAGCCATTTAGAATTAAACACGGTGGGTAAGAAAAGTTCTTCTTCATCATTTTTTGACGGAAGGACATCGCCATATATTGAAACGGCTTCAGCGCTTAATTGTCCTGCTTCTCTCTACGCGTATGCGGTCAGGACAAATTCAGAGAACAAAGTACTGCGAAACTACAGGTTCGTTTTCCGATACATGTTCTGATTCGTATTCAAAATATAACCGATACAGGTTGTTCTTCGATCGTAAACAAATGTTTGTGGACGGATGGACGGACAGACAGAAATGAAACGATTGCTTAGCCCCACTTTTTGCTTCGTGTGCACGGGGTAACAAAACAACTCCATGATAATGGGACTTAAATATGGCGGGCCTCTTGATCCTTCTAGTAATGCAGTTTATACGAGTGCAGGATGACATTGGGATAATTTAATAACTTTGATTAATTAATTAATTAAATCAATAATAATTAATAATTTAATTAATTAATTAATAATCTTAATAACTAGATAATAATTTAATTAATTTCTTTTAATTAATTTTCTTTGCTGCATTCCAGCAGATATTTCTGAGGAGGGCTGAGTTAGTGGGGCAACTTCAGATGACGTCAGTACATTACATCAATGAGAAAGACTTTCAAGAAAGCTTTCCTTTCCTTCCTATAATCTCCTCCACGCTTCCTCCTTTGTCCTTATCCCCTCCCCCAACTCCATTGTCTTTTTTCCTCGGCCGCCATTGAAGGTGGGCGAAAGTTATATTTTCACCCCTGTTTGTCTGTTTATTTGTCTGTCTGTCTGTCTATCTGTCTGTTTGTTACCTCCGCCACCAACGATGGATGGAGGTTATGTTTTCACCCCTGTCCGTTTGACCCTTTGTCTGTTTGTCTATGACCAAGATATCTCAAAAAGTTGTGGACGGATTCGGACGAAATTTGGTGATGTAGCGTGTGTGACACGGACAAAATTATTAGATTTTGGTGAAGATCCGGATTCGGATCCGGATAGTCGAATTTTTTTAAGTGATTCTTCACCATTGGGAGATCGGGCCAAAAACGATACACAGCAGGATATCTCAAAAAGTTATGGACGGATTTGGACGAAACTTGGTGGAGAGATTGGATGTCTGACAAGGAAGAATCGATTCAATTTTGGTGAAGATCCGGATCCGGCTAGTATAATTTTTTAAGTGATTCTTCTCCATTGAGTGATAGGGCCAACCAGGCGGAGGTATGCTCTCTACTGAGTGCCGTTCCAGTTTGTCTATTTGTTTGTCTGTGGACAGGATATCTCAAAATGTTTTTGACGGATTTGAACGAAACTTGGTGGACAGGTTCGGTGTGTGACGAGGACGAAGCGATTCCATTTTTGTGAAGATCTTGATCTGGATCCGAGAATTTTCTGAGTGATTCTTCACCATTGAGAGATCGGGCAAAAACGATATATGGCATAATATCTCGAAGATTTTTCGACGGATTTGGACGAAACTTGGTGGACAGGTAGAGCGTGTGACAAGGAAGAATCGATTCAATTTTGGTTCAGATCCGAATGTAGATCCGACCTATCAGTGGGATACAACACGTAAACTGTTGAGCCTGGCGGAGTGTCGGAGTGTCGACAGTGTCGTTCTAATCTGATCCTGTTCTATCCCACTTATACACCACAATTCTCCTGCTTAAATACGATGTATATGGATGATCCATGGGCCATGAAGAACATTTTTCTTGATAGACATCGAGGCCTAACCATGAAAGAAGTAAAATACACTATTTGTTTTCTGTCAACATTGTCTTGAATATCATTGAATGAGATTGTAAAACAATTTCATGCTATTTCATTTATCTTTTCAATCTTATTTGACTTTTCAGAAAAGCATACATGTGTAAATGTTATTCCAACAGAAGGCCTTTCATCTCGACAATATACAAGTTCTGTGACCTTTAAGATGTCATGCCCACAATCGCATAACATTTATTACACGTGTTTGCTGTCGCGTTGTCACCAACCAGTCGGACAGATTGCAGAGATTGGGGCCATTAATGCAAGTCCCAAAATTCAAATAATCCATTTCATTATCCAAAATTGAGGCCACGGCAGCCATTTGCTGTGGCTTATTGAGCAAAAGATAAGGCTAAACAGTTTGTTTGTTTTTTTTCCAAGAAACAATTTTCGAAAGGATTACTAGGCTGACTCCGTTCACATATTACGTAGGCAAAATGACAGGGCTCTTGATAACCATTCTCTGTATGCCTTGGTTCGAGGACAACTCCCCCTGGACAACTCCCTCCTCCCAGGCAATTACCCTCCCATACATACATAACAAATTGCATATTAAATGTTTGAGGATTTTAATATTTTCTAAGCTATTTTGTGCAATGTATTTTACATAAAGATTTCTTTAAAGGTTTTTGAGATATAAATAAGCTAATAATCTTACCCTAACCCGAGATGCTTTACAAGTAATATTTTGACTTTCCAGAGCCTGAAATAATTAGTTTTGGATTAAATACTTAAATTGTTTTATTACTTGCAAAATCGAAGATTTTCAAATATATTGGTCGGTTGACTATGTTATTCTGTCTGTCTGTGTGTTTGTCTATCTGCTTGCAATCGCCTACAGGTCGCGATTCTAAACCGATCATCACGAAACTTCACCAAGTTGTAGAGGTCGTCACAACTGAGAAGCCTGTTGATTTTGAGGTCAAAGGTCATCTGGAGGTCAAGTTTCTAAAGTTGTTATTTTAAATACAATTGACTTGAAAATTGAACAGCATTTGCGCATCGAGTCACTAAATTGGGAAACCAACTAGTTTTGAGGTCAAAATGTCAAAGGTCAACTCAAGGTCAAATTTCCCAAAATCATCAATTTACATCCTATTAACTTGAAGATTAAGCAGCAATTGCACGACGCATCTCTGAATTGCGAAAGCAACTACTTTTGAGGTCAAAAAGTCAAAGGTCAAACTTCTAAAATCATCAATTTTCATCTGAAAAATGGTCAATTTTCATCCGATTAACCTGAAAATTAACCTGATTAACCTTTCATCCGATTAACCTGAAAATTTAACAGCATTTGTATAGTGCCTCACTGAATTGGGAAACCAACTAGTTTTGAGGTCAAAAAGTCAAAGGTCAACTCTAGGTCAAACTTCTAAAATCATCAATTTTCATCAAAAGATCGTCACTTTTCATCCTATTGACCCGAGCTTTGATCAAGATCGCCAATTTTGATCTTGATGAAATGGAAAATTGGCTGGATCAATCGCAACCTTTTTTCGGGTGGGGGGGGGGGGGGGGGACGGTGGGGGTTGGGTGGGTTTTGCAAGTATCGTGCTCTGCACGACATCTTTACTTGCCGGAATCTTGATCTGTTCGTTTGTTACTTGCCGGAAAAATTTTCCGGCAAGTATGTTGATCTGTTCGTTTGTTTGTCTGTTTGTCTGTTTGTCTGTTTGTCTGTTTGTCTGTTTGCAGCACTGCGTCTACACCGTTGCACGGAGAATCGCCAAACTTTGCACACATAATGGTCTTGCCCTCTAATATACTGTGCCCCAATGATGACGTCATCGGTGACGTGGTTCGGCCGCCATCTTGGAAAAACCGAATAAATTTGCACCTCTATATCTCCGAAAGTACTGAACAGAAAAAATTGAGACATGGCTCATTGTAAAGAACTCTCCATGGGGAATAAAATATGTAAATGATGACGTCATCAGTCACGTGGTTCGGTCGCCATCTTGGAAAAACGGCAAATCGTTGCGCCACTATATCTCCAAAAGTGCTGAACAGAAAAAATTGAGACATGGCTCATTGGAAAGAACTCTCCATGGGGAATAAAATATGTTAATGATGACGTCATATGTCACGTGGTCGGCCGCCATCTTGGAAAAACGGCAAAACTTTGCACCACTATATCTCCAAAAGTGCTGAACAGAAATAATTGAGACATGGCTCATTGTAAAGAACTCTCCATGGGGAATAAAATATGTTAATGATGACGTCATCAGTCACGTGGTCGGCCGCCATCTTGGAAAAACGGCAAAACTTTGCACCACAAAATCTCCAAAAGTGCTGAACAGAAAAAATTGAGACATGGCTCATTGTAAAGAACTCTCCATGGGGAATAAAATATGTTAATGATGACGGCATCGGTCACGTGGTTCGGCCGCCATCTTGGAAAAATGGGAAAACTTTGCACCACTATATCTCCAAAAGTGCAGAATGGAAAAAATTGAGACATGGCTCATTGCAAAGAACTCTCAATGGGGAATAAAATATGTTAATGATGACGTCATATGTCACGTGGTTCGGCCGCCATCTTGGAAAAACCGAAAAATTGTGCACCTCCATATCTCTGAAAGTGCTGAATAGAAAAAATTGAGACATGGCTCATTGTAAAGAACTCTCCATGGGGAATAAAATATGTTAATAATGACATCATAGGTCACGTGGTTCGGACGCCATATTTGTCTTAAATGGCCGATAAAAGAGTACATTCCGGCAAGTCCTCGGTCTCTGACCGATTTTTCATCTGTCTGTCTGTCTGTCTGTTTGTCTGTCTGTCTGTCTGTTTGCAGCACTGCGTCTACACCGTTGCACGTAGAATCGCCAAACTTTGCACACATATTGGTCTTGCCCTGGAATAGACTGTGCCCAATTGATGACGTCATCGGTGACGTGGTTCGGCCGCCATCTTGGAAAAACCGAAAAACTTTGCACCTCTATATCTCCGAAAGTACTGAACAGAAAAAATTGAGACATGGCTCATTGTAAAGAACTCTCCATGGGGAATAAAATATGTTAATGATGACATCATATGTCACGTGGTCGGCCGCCATCTTGGAAAAACGGCAAAACTTTGCACCGCTATATCTCCAAAAGTGCTGAACAGAAAAAATTGAGACATGGCTCATTGTAAAGAACTCTCCATGGGTAATAAAATTTGTTAATGATGATGTCATATGTCACGTGGTTCGGCCGCCATCTTGGAAAAACCGAAAAATTTTGCACCTCCATATCTCTGAATGTGCTGAATAGAAAAAATTGGGACATGGCTCATTGTAAAGAACTCTCCATGGGAAATAAAATATGTTAATGATGACGTCATCGGTCACGTGGTTCGGCCACCATATTTGTTCTAAATGGCCGATAAAAAGTACATTCCGGCAAGTCCTCGGTCTCTGACCGATTTTTACTTGCCGGAAAAATTTTCCGGCAAGTATGTTGATCTGTTAGTTTGTTACTTGCCGGAAAAATTTTCCGGCAAGTATGTTGATCTGTTCGTTTGTTTGTCTGTCTGTCTGTTTGTCTGTCTGTTTGTCTGTCTGTTTGTCTGTTTGCAGCACTGCGTCTACACCGTTGCACGGAGAATCGCCAAACTTTGCACACATAATGGTCTTGCCCTCTAATATACTGTGCCTCAATGATGACGTCATCAGTGACGTGGTTCGGCCGCCATCTTGGAAAAACCGAATAAATTTGCACCTCTATATCTCCGAAAGTACTGAACAGAAAAAATTGAGACATGGCTCATTGTAAAGAACTCTCCATGGGGAATAAAATATGTTAATGATGACGTCATATGTCACGTGGTCGGCCGCCATCTTGGAAAAACGGCAAAAATTTGCACCACTATATCTCCAAAAGTGCTGAACAGAAAAAATTGAGACATGGCTCATTGTAAAGAACTCTCCATGGGGAATAAAATATGTAAATGATGACGTCATCAGTCACGTGGTTCGGTCGCCATCTTGGAAAAACGGCAAATCGTTGCGCCACTATATCTCCAAAAGTGCTGAACAGAAAAAATTGAGACATGGCTCATTGGAAAGAACTCTCCATGGGGAATAAAATATGTTAATGATGACGTCATATGTCACGTGGTCGGCCGCCATCTTGGAAAAACGGCAAAACTTTGCACCACTATATCTCCAAAAGTGCTGAACAGAATAATTGAGACATGGCTCATTGTAAAGAACTCTCCATGGGGAATAAAATATGTTAATGATGACGTCATCAGTCACGTGGTCGGCCGCCATCTTGGAAAAACGGCAAAACTTTGCACCACAAAATCTCCAAAAGTGCTGAACAGAAAAAATTGAGACATGGCTCATTGTAAAGAACTCTCCATGGGGAATAAAATATGTTAATGATGACGCCATCGGTCACGTGGTTCGGCCGCCATCTTGGAAAAATGGGAAAACTTTGCACCACTATATCTCCAAAAGTGCAGAATGGAAAAAATTGAGACATGGCTCATTGTAAAGAACTCTCAATGGGGAATAAAATATGTTAATGATGACGTCATATGTCACGTGGTTCGGCCGCCATCTTGGAAAAACCGAAAAATTGTGCACCTCCATATCTCTGAAAGTGCTGAATAGAAAAAATTGAGACATGGCTCATTGTAAAGAACTCTCCATGGGGAATAAAATATGTTAATGATGACATCATAGGTCACGTGGTTCGGCTGCCATCTTGGAAAAACCGAAAAACGTAGCACCTCCATATCTCCAAAAGTGCTGAATAGAAAAAGTTGAGACATGGCTCTTTGTGAAGAACTCTCCATGGGGAATAATATATGTTAATGATGACGTCATCTATCACGTGGTTCGGACGCCATATTTGTCTTAAATGGCCGATAAAAGAGTACATTCCGGCAAGTCCTCGGTCTCTGACCGATTTTTCATTTGTCTGTCTGTCTGTTTGTCTGTCTGTTTGTCTGTCTGTTTGTCTGTTTGCAGCACTGCGTCTACACCGTTGCACGGAGAATCGCCAAACTTTGCACACATAATGGTCTTGCCCTCTAATATACTGTGCCTCAATGATGACGTCATCAGTGACGTGGTTCGGCCGCCATCTTGGAAAAACCGAATAAATTTGCACCTCTATATCTCCGAAAGTACTGAACAGAAAAAATTGAGACATGGCTCATTGTAAAGAACTCTCCATGGGGAATAAAATATGTTAATGATGACGTCATATGTCACGTGGTCGGCCGCCATCTTGGAAAAACGGCAAAAATTTGCACCACTATATCTCCAAAAGTGCTGAACAGAAAAAATTGAGACATGGCTCATTGTAAAGAACTCTCCATGGGGAATAAAATATGTAAATGATGACGTCATCAGTCACGTGGTTCGGTCGCCATCTTGGAAAAACGGCAAATCGTTGCGCCACTATATCTCCAAAAGTGCTGAACAGAAAAAATTGAGACATGGCTCATTGGAAAGAACTCTCCATGGGGAATAAAATATGTTAATGATGACGTCATATGTCACGTGGTCGGCCGCCATCTTGGAAAAACGGCAAAACTTTGCACCACTATATCTCCAAAAGTGCTGAACAGAATAATTGAGACATGGCTCATTGTAAAGAACTCTCCATGGGGAATAAAATATGTTAATGATGACGTCATCAGTCACGTGGTCGGCCGCCATCTTGGAAAAACGGCAAAACTTTGCACCACAAAATCTCCAAAAGTGCTGAACAGAAAAAATTGAGACATGGCTCATTGTAAAGAACTCTCCATGGGGAATAAAATATGTTAATGATGACGCCATCGGTCACGTGGTTCGGCCGCCATCTTGGAAAAATGGGAAAACTTTGCACCACTATATCTCCAAAAGTGCAGAATGGAAAAAATTGAGACATGGCTCATTGTAAAGAACTCTCAATGGGGAATAAAATATGTTAATGATGACGTCATATGTCACGTGGTTCGGCCGCCATCTTGGAAAAACCGAAAAATTGTGCACCTCCATATCTCTGAAAGTGCTGAATAGAAAAAATTGAGACATGGCTCATTGTAAAGAACTCTCCATGGGGAATAAAATATGTTAATGATGACATCATAGGTCACGTGGTTCGGCTGCCATCTTGGAAAAACCGAAAAACGTAGCACCTCCATATCTCCAAAAGTGCTGAATAGAAAAAGTTGAGACATGGCTCTTTGTGAAGAACTCTCCATGGGGAATAATATATGTTAATGATGACGTCATCTATCACGTGGTTCGGACGCCATATTTGTCTTAAATGGCCGATAAAAGAGTACATTCCGGCAAGTCCTCGGTCTCTGACCGATTTTTCATTTGTCTGTCTGTCTGTCTGTCTGTTTGTCTGTCTGTCTGTTTGCAGCACTGCGTCTACACTGTTGCATGTAGAATCGCCAAACTTTGCACACATATTGGTCTTGCCCTGGAATAGACTGTGCCCAATTGATGACGTCATCGGTGACGTGGTTCGGCCGCCATCTTGGAAAAACCGAAAAACTTTGCACCTCTATATCTCCGAAAGTACTGAACAGAAAAAATTGAGACATGGCTCATTGTAAAGAACTCTCCATGGGGAATAAAATATGTAAATGATGACGTCATCAGTCACGTGGTTCGGTCGCCATCTTGGAAAAACGGCAAAACGTTGCGCCACTATATCTCCAAAAGTGCTGAACAGAAAAAATTGAGACATGGCTCATTGTAAAGACTCTCCATGGGGAATAAAATATGTTAATGATGACGTCATATGTCACGTGGTCGGCCGCCATCTTGGAAAAACGGCAAAACTTTGCACCACTATATCTCCAAAAGTGCTGAACAGAAAAAATTGAGACATGGCTCATTGTAAAGAACTCTCCATGGGGAAAAAAATATGTTAATGATGACGTCATAGGTCACGTGGTTCGGCCGCCATCTTGGAAAAACCGAAAAACGTTGCGCCACTATATCTCTAAAAGTGCTGAACAGAAAAAATTGAGACATGGCTCATTGTAAAGAACTCTCCATGTGGAATAAAATATGTTAATGATGACGTCATAGGTCACGTGGTTCGGCCGCCATCTTGGAAAAACCGAAAAACTTTGCACCTCCATATCTCTGAAAATGCTGAATAGACAAAATTGAGACATGGCTCATTGTAAAGAACTCTCCATGGGGAATAAATTATGTTCATGATGACGTCATCGGTCACGTGGTTCAGCCGCCATCTTGGAAAAACTGAAAAGCGTTGCACCTCCACATCTCCGAAAGTGCTGAATAGAAAAAATTGACACATGGCTCATTGTCAAGAACTCTCCATGTGGAATAAAATATGTTAATGATGACGTCATCGGTCACGTGGTTCGGCCGCCATCTTGGAAAAACCGAAAACTTTGCACCTCAACATCTCCGAAAGTGCTGAAATGAAAAAATTGAGACATGGCTCATTGTAAAGAACTCTCCATGGGGAATAAAATATGTTAATGATGACGTCATATGTCACGTGGTCGGCCGCCATCTTGGAAAAACGGCAAAACTTTGTTCCACTGTATCTCCAAAAGTGCTGAACAGATAAAATTGAGACATGGCTCATTGTAAAGAACTCTCCATGGGGAATAAAACATGTTAATGATGACGTCATCGGTCAAGTGCTTCTGCCGCTAGCTTGGAAAATCCGAAAAACTTTGCACCTCCATATCTCCAAAAGTGCTGAATAGAAAAAATTGAGACATGGCTCCTTGTAAAGAACTCTCCATGGGGAATAAAATATGTTCATGATGACGTCATCGGTCACGTGGTTCAGCCGCCATCTTTGAAAAACCAAAAAACCTTGCACCTCGATATCTCCAAAAGTGCTGAATAGAAAAAATTGAGACATGGCTCATTGTAAAGAACTCTCCATGGGGAATAAAATATGTTAATGATGACGTCATAGGTGCCTCCCTTATGACGTCATAATTGCATTTAACTCTGTCTGCAATATAACAGATGTTCTCAGCTTCATCAGTCGTAATTTCTTTGTAATCGTTGATCCAAACACCACTCATTTTGGTATTTAACTAAAAACAAGTCACATCCAGGAATCAAGATCGACCTGACAAAGAACAATACTAGAGATACTTTCTGACCAGTTTCAGCCATTCTAGAATGTCATTGAACTTTCAACTGAGTCGATTGAATGTTATGAAGGCTGTGTCCACTAGCACTGAGGAGAAAATCAAAGGTTGTGAAGAGTAAGATCACACAAGTGCATTATATGCAAGATGAGATACTATCTTTAATACAGATGCTCAGAACACATGTGCACAACATACTACTCTGTACCAGAAATGTGAACCAAGATATTGAGTGTATGTCAAAACCATATTCTGATTCCCACCGAACTAAAATCACCATGCTGGACGTGTAAAATGTAAATCACATGATATAAAATCACAAATGATGTAAAATCACAAACTCATTTTCAGGTATTTTAACAAAGGGTAGTCAACATTGTACAACACTAATCAAGTCACATACAGTATAGTATCACACCAGAGGTCATTGGTGTTACAAGATTCAGATGACGAGATCATTCACTGGTCATGATTGACACCATTGGGTTTAGCAGTTCTAGAGAATTTGATATAGCTTCTGATGAAGAAGTGTATCCAATTTGAAGTGTTGCTGTTCATGTATTTTGAACTCATCTTTCCAGAGACAACCATTCAACCTTTATTGGTTCACATACAGGTTGATAGACTTGTGACTGTCTCACTGGAGGAAGTTCACATGTATCAATATTTAATTACTGATGTTAATTACAATCAGGTAAATATTTGATAATGTAGCTCTGTCTGGGCTAAGATATGTAATGTACTGTTTGAAATCATAGTATGCTGTCATATATGTCATGCTTGCGGAGAATATCTGCTATAACAACTTACAACGACATCAATTATGTCTCATGAACCATTCATGTACACTCTGTGGTGACAAAAGTCATGTCATGATCAGAATAGTACGTATCATGCACGTCCATGTGAACTTGTTCCGGTTCATTACCTTCGCAAAAGCGGAAGGTTATGTTTTGATCGCTGTGTATTTATTTGTATGTCTGTGTGTGTGTGTGTGTGTATGTTATTCGCATAACTCAAAAAGTATTCAACCGAATTGCATGAAATTTGGTGGGATGATTGGTTATTATACGGGACACATTTGATTAGATTTTGGGAGCAATCGGGTCAAAGGTCAAGGTCAAGGTCACGAAAAGGTCAAAACTGTTCACTGTTCTGTTCCCTACACTCCCATGCCAAGTACAGAACAGTAGCTGCGGCGAAGGTATGCGCTCTACCGAGTGCCCGTTCTAGTTTTTATTGAAATATATGTGATCTATCATTGTACCTCTATCTGTTGTTGCCTGGTTAATACATTGTTTGAATCCATAGCATTGCATGAGCTTTGTCAACTCTGTTTGTCTTTGGTTTGTCAAATCATCATTGAAGTCACCAAGTATGATTGTTGGCACATGTAATGGCATCAAATCAAGAAGACTACTTAGTTGTAGCAAGAAGGTTTTCATTGGGAATGATGGTTTCCTATAAACTACAGTAACAACAAAACGTGATTTCTGCGTTTCTAAAACTATCGCTTTTGACTCCAATCCTTTCACAGATATCAGTTCTAGTTCTTTAGGTTGCAGATCAGTCAGAGCACATATCATCACTCCGTGCAAATTACCATGATCATGCATGCTTGGAATATTTTGTCTGAAAACTGTATATCCATATTTCTCAGCAAATTCATCAACATTATGATCATCTGTCAGATAGGTTTCAGTGAAACACATAACATCTGTTTCAGCTAAAATTTGATTTTCTCTATGACTCATCAGGTCTGCTAATTTCTCCAGGAAATAATGGATATTTAAGTGACCCACTGTTATCCAGTCAGGTTTGTGCAAGGTCAAAAGATTTAACTCTTCCATTGATAATGTATTAACACGCATTTCATTAATTTCATGTTCCAATTTATCATTAGCTTTTATTCCAGCTGAATCAAAGTCAAGTATATGCAAACCAAGCAGAGTCTTCACTCGACTGAATGCCACATATGCTTGTCCTTTTCCAAATCGTTTTGCACCCTTCATGCTGACAACAATTTCATCCACTGTGAGACCCTGACACTTATGAATTGTTACTGCCCAAGCCAGTGTAAGCGGGAATTGTCTTCTGGAGATTTGCGCTGCCTTCCTGTTTCCTTTTTCAAATTTCCCTTCGTGTCTTTTGATTGGAACTGCATTGGGATATCGGTCTTTCCACTGACTTCCAGAAATAGCACTTGTACCTACATTTTCGTTGTCAAATTTCACCAGAACTATAGCAACTCCTTTGTTTGTATTTTCTATGATACTTTCAACAGTTCCAATTACACCATTAACAAGTCCATCTCCAGTATCCACATTATATGTGAGCATCACTCATGCACCAATTGCCAAAATGAGAGTCGTATGAAGACCAGCAGTTTCAGAACGTTTCTGTGAAGTTGGTATTCTTTCCAAATTTAGTTGTCCTGTGCTGTCCGTTTTGTCATCTGATGCATGAATGTAAATACGCTGTTTAGGACTTGGTGCAAGTTTCTCCAATTTTGCCATATTCCTGTCATCAACATCACAGTTGAATGCAAATACGTGGAGTACATCGTGTGGGTAATTTGGATCATCTAAACTGATTTCTCTAGATTTCAATACATCCAGATCTCTATTTGTACATTTCCCAACTCTAACACGGCAAAGCAATTCTGCAAATGCACAGTCATCTTTCTGACGCATAACTTCATCCAACTCATGTATTTTGAACTCTTCTTTCCAGAGACAACCATTCAACCTTTCGACTGGATCACGTACAGGTTGATATATTTGTGACTGTCTCACTGGAGGAAGTTGATACAAATCTCCAACTGCAAGAATACACACATTACCAAAATATATTGAATCTCCAGTAACTCCTTTAATTTCCTCTAGACGCTTGTGGATGTTCAACAACATATCTGATCCAACCATGGAAATTTCATCAATGATAACCAAGTGCAGATGTTCCAGCTTGGATCGTAGAGAATTCAGTTTCTCAAATGACAGATGGTCACCTTCTTTCCCATACTTAGTTGTTCGGAGAAGCAGCGCTGAGTGAATGGTCATTCCTCCAATATTAAATGCAGCAACTCCTGTAGGAGCAGTCAACAACACCGTGACATCTGTTGGTTTTATCCCACCTGACAGTGCTAACAACTTTCTAGTGTCTGAATATCAGTTTTATCACATGACTTTTTCCAACACCACCAGGACCACTCAAGAAAAGTCTGTATGGTTTTACAGCTTTACCCTGTTTCATTGCTATTACGGCAGCTTTGCACCACTGTCTGTGATAAAAAAACGATCTCTGCCTGTTTCACATTGAGTCTACGAATCATTTTTCGATATTCTGAGGGTGACATAAGCTCTCGGTCAGCTTCAGCTTGATAACGTGCTACAAGTTCTGATGTCTGGATACATTTTGGCCATTCAATCATGTTGGCATTTGCATCAAGATCTTCCTGGTCAATATCCCTCTCCACATCAATGTCTTCATTTATATCTTGCAAATTGTTATGCTCAGCACCGGGTGCAATGTTTGCCCATGCGTGTTCCGGTGGTCCATATTCTGCATGACCATGCATAGCTTGATCGATTAGTTCCAAATTTTGTGTGAATTTTGCCTCATTTTCACATATGGCATCGGCAACGGCAAAATAATGAGAAGCATAATCAGGAAAGCCTGCAGTCAGATCAACATCCTCATTTCTCCATGGTAAATATAGCATCAGTTTTGCTCGATAGAAGTTACTGGAGTCTTTTTCAAAACTAAACTTTCTAAATCGAATTACTGCTTCACATCGACGTTTATGCATTGTTCCTTTGCCATCTTTCAACTTGATGTACTTCGGGAGTCTATCTCTGTCAGCTAATCCTGCCTGTTCTTGATCCATTTCTAATACTACAGGAACACTGTCATCTATCTCTTCACCTCTGTCACAATGACTAACCGTATAATTGGCAGCAAAATCAGCAAGGCACAGGTTTTCCAATATGTTAGGCCTTGAAGCATATCTTATGATGATGTTACTTTGGAATATATCCTCATCTCCATCATCCAGATCATCAAGCTCTTTTTGTGGTTTCAGCACAGCTGATCGTTCTGTTTTTGCATCAGTATTGACAAACAACACCTGTCTACTGAATTTCTTCATTGGCATTGACAAAATTCGATACACAGCTTCTTGTGCACTTACTTCACGATGGTTCAAGAATACTGATCCCACACGTCTCAACATTGTTTTGATGTCCTGATCTTTGTATTCTTTGCACACTTGTTTCAATAGCTCTCCTACACCTTTTTCATTCTTGGTCATGTAAGCAGCTACATACATAACACATGCATATGCATCAACAATGAACTGGATATCAATGTTTGCTTGCCATGCTTTCAATACAGTAGGATTGTATGGATTAACATTAACTTCAGAAGGGTTTCTCCTCAGCAGTATATGTTTGCCTTTCTCAGAAACTGGCAACGCATTTGCATAAAGTTCTTCTGGTACATTCGCCATATCCAACAGTTTTGTCATACTAACATTCTTTGGGGTACTTTCATCGGACAATACCTCTTTCACTTTGCTGAGAACACACTTGGCACTTTCCTTGACCAGTTTTGAATTTTGTTCATCTGGTTCTCTGGCAATGATAGTTCTTGAACTCGGTGGTTTTGGGTATTTGAATCGACAACAACCCTTTTTTCTACAGTAAGACGAGTGACTATGGACTTGCAACCTTTCAACTAATGTGTGTAGCACAGGATCATCATCTGGCAGAGCACAAGATACATGTTTGTCCATGAAAGATGCAACAGCTTCATCAGATGCAACATCTAATTTTGGTGCATTTTTTACCCAAAGTAATGTGTGAGCATGAGGAGATCCACGAGCTTGAAATTCTATACGGATCACATAGTCAACAATCTCACCTAGCGGATGAGCATTCGATTTCAGTACATCTCTGAACAAAAGCTCTAATCTGTATTGAAACTGGCGTGCAGCAGTGACAGGGTTTGATCTCAACCACATTGATCTATCTGCAAATGACATAATTTTCACATCATCGTCACTCAGTATTGTACCATACTGTCGAGCTATTGGTTGAATTACATCAGGCCATTGCATGTCGGCAGCAGATACTGTGAAAAACCATGTAGGATTACCTACTTGTCGAACCATGGCGAGTACATCATAAAATACAGTTTGAAAGTAGGCCTGTGTCCCTCTAACATTCTTCAGGATTCTATATGCATGGTCAGATTGTATAAGTCTACTCATGTGTTCAACACTTTTCACCATACCAGCTGTGAGTCTTTTGCCACGAAAGTGTTTGCCACTAGCTCTACGAAACATGAAGTGATTGATATCACTCTGAACTTGTTTGCTTTCAGTAGCATATTGTGCACTAAGGAGATATTCAATTGATTTCGCAAATCGTCCATCTACATCAAGTAGTCTTTGGTTGAAGTATTTTCGTGGAGTTAAATGAATTGGTCGATCAGTTGTCAGTGCATTTGATCCATCTGGATATTTATCTGGATGTGACAATTCCTCAAAATTAGGATCACTCAGAAGTGGCATTGGCTTCTCGTTATCTCCTGGTGCAACACTTATCAATTTGTTTACTAATTCTGGATTTTCATTCATCATGCTGGTTTCATATGGCAAGCCGCAAACTTTAGAAGCTTCTTCAAAAGCATGCTCATCTTCAGCAACTAGTTCCTCATCAGAGTCATCACTTAATGTGTTTTCCTTAGTCACAGTTGTCTTTCCATCACACGTTTCAGTCTCCAAAGATGATGCCACTCTACTCGTGTCAGACATATTAACATGTTTTTCAAGCACTTCGTCATTTGACAAGGATACACTTGTACCATCGCATACAGAGTATGGCTCAAACACAACATAGTGAGATTGACCAATCAATCCAAGATGAAATTCCTTATCACTGTGATATCTGGAACATACAGTGTGCATGGTAGAGCTTGACGTTGCATGAACATAAACAGTGAATGAAAACATATCTGCCAATGCCTGTAGTGTTACGTGGTCTCCCCATTGATTTCCATATTGAACTTCATCAATGTACCTTATCCATTGCAACTCTCTTTGTGTTTCGATATCCAGTATTTCCCTGATAGCTCTATCATGTTCCGTTGGTTGCTCAGTATCAGCATTAGACAAATTTTCTGTTGCTATCCTGGCTGATATAAAGTCACGATAATTCTCAGCATTTGTGGTCATGAAATCAGCAACTTGTTCACGCAACAAAACTGGGTTACATGTAGTCACTCCTAGCCTGTCAAGGTGGTAACAAACAGAATAGAACATACAATTGCCATCACGTGGAACGTCAACAATATTCATCCTGTTTTTCCTAGCTAAGACATTCAACTTTGCATAGTCTGTCTGACAATGTTGTGGCAGATCTGACATTGATACATCAATCACAAATGTTGGTTGTTTTTCTTCTGAACAGCCCTGTGCTACACTTTCTGAACTATGGTCAGTAGAGCCAGGTGTTGATTGTGTTTCACACGAACTTTGTTTTCGTTTCTTCAAGCTAGGATCATCACAGCTAATTGCTTGCCAAAGCTCAACGTCATCATGTGCAGCATCACAGGCCCAGTTTTCATTGATTTCAATATTTGTGTAATGAGGGTTGTCTAACTTTAACCTGCGCAAAGCATTCAAAACTCTATCAGCATGTACATAATCATACATATAATGAGAGGAATGTTTCAGACTCCGTTTCAACTTCATGGGCACTATCTGTGATTCAGATGGCAATCGTGGGAACAGTTTACAAACAGCATCTAATTTTGATGGCACGTTAACTGCAGGACCATGTATACCATGTTGTTTTCCTCTTGGTAAACCAACCATTTTCATGAATGGGATTCTTTGCGATATCAATCTTAGTTCCAGCGCATTTAGGTCTTTCAGTTCACGTGGCTGTTGTTGTAGCGACAAGTTATTAGCCTTTGATTGTGCAGGCATTTTTCCTGTCTTCAGAATCAAATCACATGTTCTACATATCCACTCTTGGCCATCATGCGACTTTAATCTATATGAAAGTACATCATTGAACAAACTGCTGGAACACTTCTTGTATCTATCTTCATTCAAGTGTATAACTGTCATTCTGTACATTAAACGGTGACATGAACAACATATATAATTTGCAGAATCCTTAACATTTTTCAAAAACTCTGAAATCACTGTTTCATTTTCTGGGATTATGTTAATCTTCACTTCTCTAATGATTCTCATTGATTTTTTCACATTTTCCTGTCTCAGTTTTCTCTTCTCTGGTGTTTCATTCTCACGAATGTGTTGCATTGAACTTTTCACTGTTCTCTGTCTTTTAACTCTCTTGTCTGTTGTTTCATTTTCCCTTGATTCTGTATGTTTCTCTTGATCTGTGTTCTGCCTCAGTTTTCTCTTCTCTGTTGTTTCGTTTTCCCTTGATTCTGTGTGTTTCTCTTGATCTGTGTTCTGCCTCAGTTTTCTCTTCTCTGTTGTTTCATTTTCCCTTGATTCTGTGTGTTTCTCTTGATCTGTGTTCTGCCTCAGTTTTCTCTTCTCTGTTGTTTCGTTTTCCCTTGATTCTGTGTGTTTCTCTTGATCTGTGTTCTGCCTCAGTTTTCTCTTCTCTGTTTTTTTTTTTTTTTTTTTTTTTTTTTTTTTTTTTTTTTTTTTTGTATACAATATCGAGGCTCGTGAAAGAGCGAACATTAATCACATGAACACACAGAAAGACAAACCGACACATAAAACATATAACATAGGGAGCGGTAGACAAGATGGGGAGAGAGGGGGAAGGACACAAACACAACATTTGAGAGCAGGGACCGAGAGACATGGAGACATCGAGAGATCTGAGAGAGGGCGAGGGCTTTGGGGGGGGGGCGTGGGAAGGGGGCAGTGGGAGAGGTATAAAACATATGGACACTGCCAGGACTTCCAGGAAAGAAGTTGGAATTTCAAACAAGGTGGATCTGGGGTGAATTAGCGGGGGTAGAAAAGATCAAGGTTTTGGATGGGGGAAGATAAGAGATGGTGGTGAACAGCTGTTTTAAAGACCTGGAGGGAGGAGTGGGATTGAAGGGAGTGAGGGAGTTTGTTCCAGAGGCGGGAGAAAAGAGGAATGAAAGAGTGAAGATGAGCGGAGAGCCGAGATTTCGGCAGTTTAACCATCAGAGGGTTGCTGGCAGATCTTGTGCGACCTGTAGGAATATTTGGGGGACAGAGCACAGAGAGAGCTGGGGGTGCAAGGCCGGAGAGGAGTCGGTAGAAGACAGAAAGACCACCTACCTGCCTGCGGTGAGTGAGTGAAAGGCCCTCAGAGATAGCTTCATCGCGGGAGATTCCAATAATTCTGAAAGCTTTGGTTTCAACAGCGTGAAGCCGAGCTAGGTGTGAGGCAGGAGCACCGGCCCATAGGGGAGAACAGTATTCCATTGAGCTGCGGATGAAAGCCTTGTATGTGGTGAGGAGCTCAGGTGTGCCGAGGAAGGACTTCGCACGACGGAGGATGCCCAGTCGGCGACTGGCTTTGGAGGCCAGCTTGGAAATGTGGTTTTCCCAAGAAAGATCATGGCAGATAGTGAGACCCAAAATCTTGAGCGACAGAACTTCTTGGAGAGGATTGTTGAGAAAGTAGATGGGAGGGTTGTCCAGTCGATCTTTTCGGAGAGACATAGTAAGAGTGTGAGATTTGTCAGGATTGAAAGACATGTTCCACTTGTTTGACCAGTCTGTGATTTTGTCCAGGTCTTCAGAGAGTGAGGAGGCAGCAGACTGCCGATCTGAGGGAAGAGGAATGGAGCGGCAGAGAGTGGAGTCATCAGCAAAGAGATAGAGAGGATTTTCGAGAGAGTCAGAGAGATCATTGATGAAGACCAGAAAAAGCACGGGGCCCAGAACACTGCCTTGGGGAACTCCAGCCTGAACAGGAAGAGGAGATGAGAGAAACCCATTCAGGGCCACACGTTGACGACGACTAGAGAGGAAGTCCGCCAGCCATGCGTGGAGATTTCCATGGATACCAAAGGAGGAGAGTTTGGTGAGCAGAGCGGGGTGCCAGACCGTGTCGAAGGCACGTGATATGTCGAGGGAGACAGCTCTAATTTCCTGTTTGGCATTGAGGACCTCCATCCATTGTTGAGACAGCAGAAGCAGCATGTCCAGAGTAGAGTGACCTGGTCTGAAACCAAATTGATGATCAGAGATCAAGCCATTGGAGAAGAGGAAAGATTTCATATCAGAAGCAATGATGGATTCCATGACTTTGCTGATAATTGGGAGAAGGCTGATTGGTCTGTAGTTGCTAGGATCTGTTTTTGCACCTTTTTTGTGCAAAGCGGTGATGTTGGCTGATTTCCAAGCAGATGGCAGTTGACCTTGAGCAAAAGAGAGGGTGAAGAGAACAGAGAGAGGGTGAGATAGAGCAGCAGAGCAGGATTTTAGGACCCGTGGGCTGATGCCGTCGGGTCCAGTTGCAGAATCAGAGTCGAGGGTTGACAGAAACTTTTCCACCTTGTCAGGAGGAAAGGACACGGAGTCCAGGAGCAGCAGGGTACGACTGGGTATGGTGGGTACAGAGAGGGATGGGTTTGGGACACAAGATTTAGAGGCAAACACAGAGTTGAGGCATTCAGCTTTTTCACGTGCGGAGTCAGCTGTGTAGCCGTTTGAGGTAAGGGAGGGGATGGAGGGGGAACAAACACCAGAAACGGATTTGACCAGACGCCACCAGGATTTGGAAGAGGGAGACAGATAAGAGAGTTCGGTCTTGAGAACGGAGAGATATTGTTTCCTGGCTCTCCTGAGGGTGGACACACACTTGTTTCGGGCTTTGTGAAAGGAAATGAGATTTCCTTCCGTTGGATTTGCTTTCCAGGAGACGAAGGCAAGTTGTTTCTGGGCAACAGCCTCACCACAAGATTCCGTGTACCATGGACGGGAGGAAGGGTATGACAACTGTAGACGAGATGGGATAAATCTGTGCATGAGAGAGAGCAATTTACTTTGGAAGAATTCCCAGGATGAGTTGATGTCAGAGGTGGTAGAGATGGGAGACCAGTCCAGATGATTGATGGCTGCTTGAAGACCGTGCCAGTTGGCCTGAGTGAAATGCCAGACTCGTCGACGCTGAGCAGGCTCCCTGAGGATGGTCAGAGAGATGTCCACTTTAACAAGGACATGATCAGATGATCCGATCGGAGCAGAAGAAGAGCAGCAGACATTTTCAGGGAAGTTAGTCATAACCAAGTCCAGAAGAGAAGATGTTCCGTTGACTGAGATCCGGGTCGGGAAATTGACAGATTGTGTCAGTCCCAGTGAGTCGCAGAAGTCCTTTGCTGAGGAGCCATGGCTGGTGAGAGAGGTACCCACACCCAGCCAACTGGCATGATGACAGTTGAAATCACCACATATGAGGAAGAGAGAGTTGGGATGAGTAGATAGAAGTTGGTCCATATCATCAGACAGCGAGATGTAGATGGAGTCATCACTGTTTGGTGGACGGTACAACACACATATGAACAAGAGGTGGGAGCGAAGGGGAAGCCGTAGCCAGAGGTATTCCTGGGGGTGAGGTGGAGAGAGTGCAGTGCAGGGCGAGTGAGGAAGAGAGTTTTTGATAAAGATAGCAACCCCGCCTCCAGGACGAGGCTCAGGTCTATCATACCGGAGGAGGGAGTAGCCCGGGAGAGATACTATGGAATCAGAGACATCATAAAGGAGGAAAGTTTCTGTTAAGCAGATCACGTCTGGTTTGACAGAAGCAACCTGTATGGAGAGATCAGTTAAGTTTGAACGAAGGCCCCGGATGTTTGAGGTCCATACCGTTAATGAAGAGGAAGGGGGAGCATCAGATACAGAACAGGGGGGAGGAGGGGTAGGGTAAGATGTGGAAGAGGTGGAAGAGGTAGGGAGAGCTGTTGAAGGTGTGTCAGAGATTTCAGAATAGCTCGGAGAAAGGGAAGGATGGGGCGGACAAAAGGTTTGATGGTGATTGGGTGAGCCACAATGAGGTGTTATTTGAGGAGGGGGAAGAGCGAGGCAGAAGGTTGGGGGAGATGGAGGTGAGAGTTTGAAGGGGGAAGAAGCGGGGAGGACGCTTTGAGGAGGGGGAGTGAGCGGGGGGAAATTGAGAAGCAATGAGGGTGGGGAGATTTGAAGGGGAGGGGTGAGGGGGGAGTTTGGGAGGGAAGGGACAAGGGGAGGGATTTGAAAGGGATGGGATATGTTTCGTTGTTTCGTTTTCCCTTGATTCTGTGTGTTTCTCTTGATCTGTGTTCTGCCTCAGTTTTCTCTTCTCTGTTGTTTCATTTTCCCTTGATTCTGTGTGTTTCTCTTGATCTGTGTTCTGCCTCAGTTTTCTCTTCTCTGTTGTTTCGTTTTCCCTTGATTCTGTGTGTTTCTCTTGATCTGTGTTCTGCCTCAGTTTTCTCTTCTCTGGTGTTTCAACCTCACGAATGTGTTGCATTGAACTTTTCACTGTTCTCTGTCTTTTAACTCTCTTCTCTGTTGTTTCATTTTCCCTTGATTCTGTGTGTTTCTCTTGATCTGTGTTCTGCCTCAGTTTTCTCTTCTCTGTTGTTTCGTTTTCCCTTGATTCTGTATGTTTCTCTTGATCTGTGTTCTGCCTCAGTTTTCTCTTCTCTGTTGTTTCGTTTTCCCTTGATTCTGTATGTTTCTCTTGATCTGTGTTCTGCCTCAGTTTTCTCTTCTCTGGTGTTTCATTCTCACGCGATTTTCTCATTCTTAACTTAGACTCTTCTCTTCTTTGAGCAGTGCTTTTGCCTTTTGGTTTACCCATGATAAACTTCCGAATTTACAAAAAAATTGGAAGATATTTATATCGATGTGTGCTTAAAATGTAATTTGTGCAGTAAATCAACAAAATCAGACTTTATTTAAAGTCGGTTTTTTTCGTAACTTTTCGTTTTTCTTTAAACCTTTTGTTTAGGACAAAGATGATGTGAAATTTGCTATGGATTTTGGTGACTTTTCTCTTTTTGATGAGGTGCGATGGAGTTTGATAATGGCAGGACCACGCGTGATAACAATATGAAGAATGATACCAGGAACAGCACCTGAAAAGAGAAAAAAAACACAAATAAGAATATTTGTAAGTTTATATTAATTTCTGAATTGGTATTTATTTTACGACGTTTGGACGAAGGCAATTCTACCCGTCATCTAACGCCCTTGCATCGGGTGACACAATTGTGAATTCAGAATTCAGTAAACATGGTTCAGTAGGGAAAACCTCAATTTTTCAACCAGGATGAAAAACAAAACTTGCTTCATGCCGGGCCTGAGTTTGAACACACGGCCCTGCAGTTAGTCTGCTGTATCCGGTTTATAGGAAAATCAGATATGATTTCTTTCATTGCCCTATACCACAAACATGTTATACCTAATAATGAAGCCTGCAGAAGTAATGGTAACTTCGCCCCCAAAACTGTCATTTTAGATCATATAAACCGCCCTAAAATTGGCCCTTTGGATCTGTACGAATGTGTAGCATTCGTACCATGTTCTGTCCCTTTGGATGATTCAACAGCACCCATACTGCTTGGGTACCTAGTAAGGTCCTAAACCTGCTGCATGCATGATTAGAAAAGATGATTTTCGAGAAATGATAGAGTTTGAAATTCCAATGATGAAGTCCAATTTGAAGTTTCAGAAAATTCAAAAACATACAAATTCCAAAAATTATCTACTACTTTGAGGGGAGGAGCCCATACAATCAGTGTAACAAGTATTGAAAGAATCCACAATGAGCTCTTTGAGAAGATACACTTTGAAAAAAGTTGATAAGACACCGGCAGACAGATGACAGACGATGCCAGACGAATGAGTATCGGAAAAGCTCTGCTGACTATCACCACAGCAGATCTAAAAACTCTCACCAAAGTCAGCAGGTGATGTCAAGCGTTCGGCAAACAACTGCTCAAGTACAAAACTGCACCTGCAAAGAAAAAGTGAATATTCTCATCACCAAAAAACAATATTTTCCATTAAGATCAACATTGAAACAATTGAACTAATCATTCGAGCAGTTCCAACCGCTTGAATATTATTTACACAACTGTGGCGGACACGAAAGCCCACTGGCGTGGTGACATCATTCCACGCACCAAGTGGGCGGTGGCCACGCCCGAGGGGTAGGCGTGGCCTCATGATATACACCGGGCGACCAGCCCGGAACATTTCAGTGTTACAGTGTAGTCTTACAATAAAGACGTTTATATGTTACCGCGTGTCCGCTTCCTCCTCGCTCACAAGCAGCGCGCGTAACGCCGCGCTTTACTGGTGACCCTCGACGTTGGATCTGCCGGAGCGATCCTTCCACACGCGACGCCATCGCCATGGCCGACTTCGTCAAACTTCCGGAATTTTGGGAGGCTCAGGCCGAAGTCTGGTTCGTCCAGGCCGAAGCCCAATTTCAGCTTCGGCACCTCACCGGCGATGACACGCGCTATTGCCACGTCGTCGCCTCCCTCGGGCCCGGCACGGCCGCTCGAGTTGTGTCCGTCCTTCGCCACCCACCGAAAGGCCACAAGTACGAGGCACTCAAGCGGCTACTCCTAGCCACGTTCAGCCTCACGGACGACGCACGGGCCGACCGCCTCCTGGATCTCCCCGAGCTCGGTGAGACGCGCCCGTCGGTCCGAATGGACCATATGCTGTCACTGTTGGGCGACGAAGCCCCCGGTTCGCTATTCCGGGCGCTTTTCCGTCGCCAACTTCCAGCGCAGGTTCGCCTCGCGTTGGCCGGGACCGGGCTAACGGAACCCCGAGCATTGGCGGCCGAGGCGGAAAAGTACTTCGCCGTTTCGGACACGCGGGCGAGCGTCGGCGTGGCCGTCACGGCATTCGACGCTGATGTTCAGCAGCGCGCTGATGTTCAGCAGCGCGCTGATGTTCAGCAGCGCGCTGATGTTCAGCAGCACGCTGATGTTCAGCAGCATGCTGATACGCACCTCGTGAACGCCGCCACGCCCCGCCCACCGCCGCGGCGAAAACCGCCACCGCGGGGAAACCCGTCGACTCCACCGGCCTGGCGGAGCCAGCCGCGCTCCTCCAGCTCCACCACCTGGTGCTGGTTCCACGCCAAGTTCGGCCACGAAGCTCGGCGGTGTCATCCGCCGTGCTCCTTCAACGGGTCGGGAAACGCCCGGGCCGGCGCTCAATTGTGGCGATGAGCGCCGGCCGTTCGAGCAGCCTGCTGTTCATAACGGACACCTTCTCCGGGCGCCGTTACCTGTGCGACACGGGAGCACAGGTGAGTGTCATTCCCGCCGGCACGTCAGACAAGCACGCCGCGGGTGGGGGCCCCGCGCTGCTTGCCGCGAACGGGACGCCCATCCGTACGTACGGAAAACGCTGCCTCTCTCTGCGGTTTGGAGGGCAGGTTTTCCGATGGACGTTCGTCACCGCCGACGTGCCCATGGCACTGCTTGGCGTGGACTTCCTGTGCGCTAATGGGCTCCTGGTCGACGTCAAGCGCAGACGGCTTGTCCAGGCCGAGACGTTCAGCTCGCTCGCATGTGCGTTGCCCAGCTCAACGAGCGGCTTGCCAAGCGGCTTGCCGAACGATTCGGTTCCGGCCACGTTGGTCTGTACGCTTCCGGCAGCGGACGCATTCACCCGCCTCCTCGCCGGCTTCCCGGCCCTAACGCGGCCCACCTTCTCGGCGGGGGCCGTCAAGCACGGGGTGGCCCATCACATCCCCACCGTCGGGCCACCGGTCTACGCCCGGGCACGCCGCCTCGAGCCGACGAAGCTGGCGGTGGCAAAAGCGGGGTTCGCTACCCTGGAGCGACTCGGCATCGTTCGGCGCTCAGAGAGCGCTTGGGCGTCGCCGCTGCACATCGTGCTGAAGCCCGGCGGGGGATGGCGACCGTGCGGGGACTATCGCCGTCTCAATGACGCCACGACTCCCGACCGCTACCCCGTCCCCCACATTCAGGACTTTTCCGCCCGTTTGGCGGGCAGGTCCTTCTTCTCGAAGGTGGACCTCATACGCGGCTACCATCAGGTCCCCGTCAGGCCGGAGGACGTCCCGAAGACGGCGGTCATCACGCCATTCGGACTCTTCGAGTTCCTGCGCATGCCCTTCGGTCTGAAGAATGCGGCTCAGGCGTTCCAGCGACTGATGGACAGCGTCCTGCGCGACTTGGATTTTGTCTACGTCTACCTGGACGATATCCTCGTCGCCAGCGCGTCCCGCGAAGAGCACCTACGCCACCTCCGCACGCTCTTCGAACGCCTGGGCCAGCATGGCCTGATTGTGAACCCCGCAAAGTGCCGGTTCGGCGCCGCCACAATCGATTTTCTGGGGCACCGTGTCACCAGGCACGGAGCCGTCCCCCTGCCGGCCAAGGTGGAGGCGGTGAAGGGGTTTCCGCGCCCCCGCACGATCAGAGGGCTGCAGGAGTTCCTGGGCATGGTGAACTTTTACCATCGGTTCCTGCCCCATATCGCCCAGCTCCTGCGCCCCCTGCACGAAGCTCTCCGAGGTAAGCCGGGCAAAGGCGACGTTACCTGGACCGAGCAGATGGACACGGCGTTCACGGGCGCGAAGCTCGCCTTGGCTAACGCCACCATGCTCGCGCACCCGGCGCCCGATGCACCGATCGCCCTCACCACCGATGCCTCGGACTACGCGGTGGGCGCGGTGCACGAGCAATGGGTGCGTGGAGCTTGGCAACCGCTGGCGTTCTTTAGCCGGCAGCTTCGCCCGCCCGAACGCCGTTACAGTACCTTCGACCGCGAGTTGCTCGGACTTCACTTGGCGGTCAGGCACTTCCGCCATCTGCTCGAGGGCCGGGCGTTCACTGCCTTCGTCGACCACAAGCCGCTGATCTTCGCGATGGGCAAGGTCACCGAGCCGTGGTCGGCCCGGCAGCAGCGTCACCTCTCGGCCGTGTCCGAGTACACGACGGACATCCAGCACGTCGCGGGGAAGGACAACCCGGTGGCGGATTGCCTTTCCCGGGCCGTCGCCCACGCAGTCCACCTCGGCATCGACTATGCCCGGATGGCAGCGGACCAGGCCGCTGACCCCGACGTCCAGGCCTTGCGGACCGCCGTCACGGGCCTACGCGTCACCGAGGTGCCGTTCGACGGCGCGGGCGCGGCCCTCTTGTGCGACGTCTCCCTCGGGCGTCCTCGCCCCATTGTGCCCGCGGGCTGGCAGCGCCAGGTGTTTGACGCCATCCACGGCCTGTCCCACCCGGGCGCGAGGGCCTCCCAAAGGCTGATCGCCGACAAGTTCGTCTGGCATGGCCTCCGGAAGACCGTCCGCGGCTGGGCCAGGACGTGCCTCGCGTGCCAGCGCGCCAAGGTGCACCGGCACACCCAGGCCCCATTGGCCCCGTTCACGGTGCCGGAACGCCGGTTTGACCACGTCCACGTGGACCTGGTGGGACCTCTGCCCCCCTCGCGGGGTTTCACCTACGTCCTCACCATGGTGGACCGCACCACCCGGTGGCCGGAGGCCGTGCCCTTGGCGTCGACAACGGCGGCCGATGTCGCGCAGGCTTTCATCGCCACCTGGGTCGCCCGGCTCGGCGCCCCCTCAGACATCTCATCCGACCGCGGCCCCCAGTTCACCTCAGAGCTCTGGGGGGCGGTTGCGCAGGGGCTCGGGGTCCGGCTGCACCGAACCACGGCCTACCACCCCCAGGCTAACGGCCTGTGTGAGCGATTTCACCGCTCATTGAAGGCCGCGCTCCGGGCCACCCTCCGCGACGGCGGCTGGGTCGACAGGCTCCCCTGGGTCCTGCTGGGCCTCCGGACGGCGCCCAAGGAGGACCTGCGCGCATCCGCGGCGGAGTTGGTCTTCGGGCAACCGCTGCGGGTGCCGGGCGAGTTCCTCCCCGACTCCACGGCACCATGGTCCGCGGCACAGCAGCGCTCCGCTCTGCAAGAGACCGCCCGGAGGTTCGCCCCGGTGCCAACGGCATGCCACGGGCACCCACCGACGCACGTCGCCCCGGAGCTTCGCACGGCGGAGTACGTCTTCGTCCGCCACGATGCCCATCGGACACCACTGCGGCCCCCGTACGACGGGCCTTTCCGCGTGCTGGAGACCGGGGCGAAGCACTTCACCCTGGACATCGGCGGTACTCCTGACCGTGTTTCGGTAGACCGCCTCAAGCCGGCCCACCTCGATGTGGACCATCCACCGCCAGTGGCCCGACCCCCACGTCGGGGCCGCCCTCCTGCGGGCGGACCCCCGGCACCGCCCAGCCCCGCCGCCCCCCGGTCCTGCACCCATCCCAGGGGCAGCCAGGGGCATCCCACCTGGCATCCCTGCACCCCGGACGCCGCCGATCGCCAGGGGGCGCTTCGGCCGGGTCATTCGTCTGCCCCGCAAACTGGCCCTCCAGGTGCGCGGGAATTCTGGGGGGGCGCGTGTGGCGGACACGAAAGCCCACTGGCGTGGTGACATCATTCCACGCACCAAGTGGGCGGTGGCCACGCCCGAGGGGTAGGCGTGGCCTCATGATATACACCGGGCGACCAGCCCGGAACATTTCAGTGTTACAGTGTAGTCTTACAATAAAGACGTTTATATGTTACCGCGTGTCCGCTTCCTCCTCGCTCACAAGCAGCGCGCGTAACGCCGCGCTTTACAACTGTATTTATTTGCAAATCGCAGATGTAACTTTTGAGATATCAATTAGCTATTTCATAGGTATATTTATACGACAGGGGAACTAAAAATATAACATACAAGCATAGACACATTCAAAGTACATCGCCCCCACTTCAAATAAATAAATATCCTCCAGCGCGGCATTGCCGGGGCACCTTCGGCCTTCGGCGCCCGGCAATACCGCCGTGCAGCTCATAGACACTGTATTGGGAGGGGGCGATGGACAACATATCCTTTGGCGTCCGCTGATGCTGCACCGCGTGCATTGTGTACAAATGCACTTCTGAGGTAAATGTGCACAAATAATACTTCGGAGAGTGACATCGGCGGGCAATGAGATATCGTGTTATATATCGATTTTAGCCCGACAACTCAATGGTGAAAAATCACTTTAAAATTATCTGATCCGGATCCGGATTCGAAACGTCATCAAAATTGAATCACTTCTTTCTTGTCAGACACCCAACCAGTCCACCAAGTTTCGTCCAAATCTGTCCACAACATTTTGAGATATCCCGCTATGTATCGTTTTTGGCCCTATCTCCCAATGGTGAAGAATCACTTAAAAAATGATAGCAGCCGGGTCCGGATCTTCACCAAAATCGAATCATTTCGTCCTTGTCATATATGACATATGCTACCTCTCCGACAGATTCCGTCCAAATCCGCCCACAACTTTTTGAGATATCTTGTTCACAGACAAACAGACAAACAGACATGGGTAACACAGACACAGACACATAACACATCCTTCACCCACCTTCGATAGCAGGGGTAAATATGATTTATGGGTGAATATAATTTATGGGTAAATATGGCTAAATATTATGCAAGTGACCAAGCGGAGTGTGGGGGAGGGGGGGAGAGGGTGGAGGGGTTGTGGGGAGGGTGAGGGGAGATTTGTAATCGCATCTTTTTGAACTTCTGAATGAAGTGAATGTGTATAAAAAAAGCTTTTCTAAGGTGAATGTGTATATAAAATCTCAGTCTCACAATTTCCTCGCGTGCTTTAGTACGGAGCTCCACCAGGGTTAAGACCGAGTGTCTCAGTAACGTCCTTTCCGGCGTCACCATAGCTACGACTGGGTGGTGTCAGCAACGTCATTTCCGGCGTCACGGTCACGTGCACCAGCGTTTTGCCTCGTCCGGGGCGGGGTGTAATCGATTTGCGTTTCCATGTATAATGCCAGAGCCCGAGGCTGCGTTATCCAAAATATGATGAACGAGAACGGCACTTGGAACAACGCCCCCGCCAGGCTAAGCAGTTTATGTTTGTATGCACTGATAGACCAGATCTGGATTCGGACCTGAACCAAAATCGAATCGGCTTGTTCCTGTCACCGAACCAACTCATCCACCTAGTTTAGTCATAACTCATCCATAATTTTTTTAATATCATGTTATATATCGCTTTTGGTTTGATCTCTCAATGGTGAAGAATCACTTAGAAATTAAATAATTCTTGTAGCCGAATCCATGTCCACATCTTCACCAAAATCACATCGATTCTGCCTTGTCACACCCAACCTGTCCACCAAGTTTCGTCCGAATCTGTCCACAACTTTTTGAGATATCCTGCTGTACATCGTTTTTGGCCCCATCTCCCAATGGTGCAGAATATTTTTTTTGCACCTCCATATCTCCGAAAGTGCTGAATAGAAAAAATTGAGACATGGCTCATTGTAAAGAACTCTCCATGTGGAATGAAATATGTTAATGATGACGTCATCAGTCACGTGGATCGGCCGCCATCTTGGAAAAACCGAAAAACTTTGCACCACTATATCTCCAAAAGTGCTGAACAGAAAAATTTGAGACATAGGTCATTGTAAAGAACTCTCCATGGGGAATAAAACATGTTAATGATGACGTCATCAGTCACGTGGTCGGCCGCCATCTTGGAAAAACGGCAAAAATTTGCACCACTATATCTCCAAAAGTGCTGAACAGAAAAATTTGAGACATGGGTCATTGTAAAGAACTCTCCATGGGGAATAAAATATGTTAATGATGACGTCATCAGTCACGTGGTCGGCCGCCATCTTGGAAAAACCGAAAAACTCTGCACCTCCACATCTCCAAAAGTCCTGAATAGAAAAAATTGAGGTATGGCTCATTGTAAAGAACTCTCCATGGGGAATAAAATATGTTAATGATGACGCCATCGGTCACGTGGTTCGGCCGCCATATTTGTCCTAAATGGCCGATAAAAAAGTACATTCCGGCAAGTCCTCGGTCTCTGACCGATTTTTCATCTTGTTTGTTTGTTTGTTTGTGAACAAGATGTCTCAAAAAGTTGTGCACGGATACAGATGAAATTTGGCAGAGAGGTAGTGTCCGTGACAAGGATGAAATGATTCGATTTTGGTTAAGATCCGGATTCGGATCTGTCTATTAGGATTTTTAAAGTGATTTTTCACCATTGGGAGATAGGGCCAAAAACGACATATATCAGGATATCTCAAAAAGTTGTGGACAGATTTGGACGAAACTTGGTGGACAGGTTGTGTGTTTGACAGTGAATAGTTGATTCAATTTTGGTGAAGATCTGAATATGGATTCGGATACGATAATTATTTAATTTTTTCAGTGATTCTTCACAATTGAGAGATGGGGTGAAAAGCGAAAAATAACATGATATTTGAAAACGTTGTGGACGAGTTGTGACTAAACTTGGGGGATGAGTTGGTGAGGTGACAAGAACAAGCCGATTCGATGTTGGTTCAGGTCCGAATCCAGATCTGGCCTATCAGTGGATACAAAACGTAAACTGTTCAGCCTGGCGGAGGTGTGCTCCCTACCGAGTGCCGTTCAAGTTTGGTTCGTGCCTTGTGCCATTATCCCGTACTTAAGCAACTGTGTCAATTTAGCAAAAGGAGTTTTCACGAGCACATGTGCAAGGCCATATCCATTGTTTAGTTACAGGTGCAGACCGTTGTCATGGGAATGACTCCATGGACACGATCAGGAATGCCAAAAAGTCTGGTATAACTTGCCAGGGCCTCAAACCGCAACCTCCTAGACTCAGAGAGGAGACTCCAACCATTGCACAAGTAAAACAGGAGAGAGAAAAAATTCATAACTATTAATGGAACCAGTGTCAATGCCTTGCAAGGACAGTTAATGACCTCTGGCTAGTAACAACGGCAGGACTAATTACATTTGCATTAACACTTACCATTAGTTATCTTTATTATGTCAGGCAACTTCATGAAAACATCTCTCTCACATCTCTCCATCACTTTGCAATTACTGGAAACATCTTCTCACGATTTCGAGGTCAGTCATACTTTATTTGCTGCTGGTGTAAAGTTTGTAAACTTTTTGGATTCAGGAGAAACATTTAACTCTTCTTAGTAATTACTGATCACGTGGGAGGAGGCTCACAGAGGGTGGTCAAAAATATAAATTATACAAAGGAGATACTCACAATCGTCCAGAAGACAACGATAAAGTATCTCAAGGTACGTGACGTTTTCCAAGCAAGTACTTCAAACTTGCAAATCAGCATACTTTCA
Source organism: Myxine glutinosa (assembly GCF_964187855.1). NCBI lineage: Eukaryota > Metazoa > Chordata > Myxini > Myxiniformes > Myxinidae > Myxine > Myxine glutinosa. The sequence continues at coordinate 22,639,119 of NC_136272.1, forward strand.
GCTGCGAAAGATCGCAACCCTTCGCCACTTTCTTACTCCTCGAGCTGCTCTAACTCTGGTCTGTGCCCTTGTCCTCTCAAGGCTAGACTATTGTAATTCTTTGTGTGCTGGCTTCCCTCAGTTTCTCTTGGATAAGTTACAAAAGGTTGAAAACTCTGCCGCTCGTCTTGTCTGTAAGGCGAAGAAGTCTGACCATGTTACTCCGCTCCTTGAATCTTTACACTGGCTGCCTGTCTCTGCTCGTGTGCAATACAAAATTTGCACACTATGTTATAAATCATTGTGTGGAACGGGACCTCACTATCTCTCCGATTTGCTCACTCTCTATGAACCTCGGCGACGGCTTCGTTCAAGCGACGACTCCATGACCATAGAGCCGCCGCGCACCAGCACCAAGTCGTTTGGCGAGAAAGCCTTTTCCTTTGCTGCACCTCTGCTCTGGAATGACTTGCCTCCCTCTGTTCGACATGTTGACTCTCTTCCTGCCTTTAAAACCTCCCTCAAAACCTATCTGTTTCACAAGTCTTTCAAAGTCTAAGTCATGTTTTCCCTTTGGTTTGAGGTGGGACAGAGATCGAGAGTATGTCTGTGTACATGTGTGGGGGAGGGAGGGGAGGAGGAGGGGGAGTACACATCTGTGGGTTTTGAATGGGGAGGGAGAGGAATAGGGCAAGAGTGAAGGTGTGTCTGTGTCTGTGTATGTTTGTGTATGTGTGTCTGTGTGTGTGTATGTTTGTGTATGTGTGTCTGTGTGTGTGTATGTTTGTGTATGTGTGTCTGTGTGTGTGTATGTTTGTGTATGTGTGTCTGTGTGTGTGTGTGTTTGTGTATGTGTGTGTGTGTATGTTTGTGTATGTGTGTCTGTGTGTGTGTATCTTTGTGTATGTGTGTCTGTGTGTGTGTATGTTTGTGTATGTGTGTCTGTGTGTGTGTATGTTTGTGTATGTGTGTCTGTGTGTGTGTATGTTTGTGTATGTGTGTCTGTGTGTGTGTATGTTTGTGTATGTGTGTGCGTTCGCATGATAATGTAAAGCGCCATGAGGGTCGTTTACTCTGCTTGATGGGGCTATATAAGACTCCTTTATTATTATTATATAATGTAAATGAATAAATACTTATTTGTAGATATTTCTTTACTAATTATAGATACTGTACCTTACATATTGAAACAAGCAATACAATATTCTGCCGCCTTATACTCAGAAACAATACGTGAGCGTATTACTCGTAGTATTAGTAGTGGTAGTTGGTAGTAGGGGTGGTAGTAATAGTGGTAGTGGTGGTGGTAGTTGTGGTGGTGGTAGTGGTAATAGTGGTAGTAGTAGTGAGAGCAGTGCTTTGGTTGAAAAGGCTTTCATAGTAGTAGTAGTAGAGGTGGTAGTAGTGGTGGTATTAGTGGTGGTAGTAGTGGTTGTAGTAGTTGTTGTAGTAGTTGTTATAGTAGTGGTAGTAGTAGTGGTTTTGTTAGAATGGCTTTAGTTGTAATAGTAGTGGTAGTGGTAGTAGTGGTTGTAGTAGTGGTTGTAGTAGTTGTTGTAGTAGTGGTAGTAGTAGTACTTTTGTTGGAATGGCTTTAGTTGCAATAGTAGTGGTAGTAGTTGTAGTAATGTTCATAGTAGTAGTAGTGTTGGTAATGGTGATAGTGGTAGTAGTAGTAGTCTTGGTAGTAGTAGTGGTGATATTAGTAGTAGTGCTTTTGTTGGGAAGGCTGTTGTAGTAGTAGTAGTAGTAGTAGTAGTAGTGGTTGTGGTAGTCGTATTAGTGGTGGTAGTAGTACTAATAGTGCTTTTGTTGGAAAGGCTGTAGTAGTAGTAGTAGTAGTAGTAGTAGTAGTAGTAGTAGTAGTGGTTGTGGTAGTCGTATTAGTGGTGGTAGTAGTACTAATAGTGCTTTTGTTGGAAAGGCTGTAGTAGTAGTAGTAGTAGTAGTAGTAGTAGTAGTAGTAGCAGTAGTAGTAGTAGTAGTAGTAGTAGTAGTAGTAGCAGTAGTAGTAGTAGTAGTAGTAGTAGTAGTAGTAGTAGTAGTTGTAGTAGTAGCAGTAGTAGTAGTAGTAGTAGTAGTAGTAGTAGTAGTAGTTGTGGTAGTCGTATTAGTGGTGGTAGTAGTACTAATAGTGCTTTTGTTGGAAAGGCTGTAGTAGTAGTAGTAGTAGTAGTAGTAGTAGTAGTAGTAGTAGTGCTTTTGTTGGAAAGGTTACAGAGATTTGCGTTCAGAGCTCATGCAAGCTCAGGCAAACATATGTTCCCAGTTTAATGTCGCTCAATTCCTCATCTCTGCAAGTCCATGGTTTGAACTACAGTAGCCAAGGTAGAGCATTTTGAAGAGAAAGCACTACCAAGACAGATAAGGGGAAGGTAAAAGAACGCCAAAGAACACCAAAAAAAAAGAACGCCAAAGAACACCAAAAAGAATGCCAAATAACACATTTATACAAATAAGAGCAAAATATCTTGTGGGGAGACCGTACAAAGTGCATCATTTATAGTCCAGGTTTCCTTAAACTTTTGAACAGTGTTACTATATTCTGCCGCCTTGTACTCTGAAATAATGCGTGAGCGTATTAAGCCCTTCAGACATACAGAACTGTGTTCCACCACATCTTTCTCAATTTTTGCCTTCCTGGTTTTATATATTGCCATTTTTGCACAGGCTAAAATAAAGTTAACAAGGAGATCTCGTGACTTGCTTAGTTTCTTTACCGGGTGCCCGATGATAAAAAGTGTTGGAGAGAAGTGAAGCCAGAAGCGCAAGAGAAGATTTTTCATCAGTAAGAACACTGGTTCAAGACGGTGGCATTGAAGGTATATGTGAAATATAGTTTCCCTTTCACCACAAAAGCAGCAATCCTCTGAGACGTTAGTGAAGTGCCGCATCATAGATCCAGAGCTCAGTGCACCATGTAGCAACCTCCAACTTAAGTCTGCCATCATTCTTGGCGTTGGGTAGAGATAGAGTGAATCCCAACGTGGATGAACAGTCGAAGGAAGTGGAAGAATCTCACGCCAGGGAGTATCCAGTCGGGTTGCAAGAGCTATATAATGGAGCGAGTGGATCACTATCAGGTATATATTTTTCCTTGATAACCCACAGAACGACATTTCCACTGTGCCAGGGGTCTTACTCATATTGTTTGCAGGTATTGGCTGAGAGAGCTCGCAACATCGTGGTCGGATTTTAAAATCCATGGAGTTACCGATGGACATCTGTCCAGATCCATCACCCTCTTTGGGATTCTCTAGATATTCCAGACAATCGGGAGGCAAGGAGCTTTTGACCTCTTCAAGTATCCTGGAGGGGATCCTGATTGTCCTCAGGCCCATTTTCGCTGCGAGTTCCTTGGGTAAAAGCATTCTCTTACCATCGTTCAGAAGGTCTCCCACTGTGGATATGCTACCAGCTAAGAGGCTCCTTCGTACTGAAAAGGAAGCCAGAGTTGGGCCCTGTAGAAGAGGGTTGAGAATGAGCGGTTCTTCTAACAGGTCCTTGCCTGGATAAGGAACTGTTCTTTGTACGTCGACTACATTCCAAGCCTTCAGCATTTCTTGATAAAAAGGAGGCAATGTAGCACTAGACAGGCTCCGAGATGTAATGATGAAAAGATTCCTTTTGTACCCAAGATTGAGCACTTTGCTGAAGAAGTATGATGCCAGTGAGCACCATTGCGGTGCAGGGTTCACATGTAGGTAACGTTGTATGGTCTTCAGCCTGGATGCGTGGTAGTGGCTTCGAAGGCAGGGAAAAGACTGTCCACCTTCTGAAAAAGGCAAGCTCAGAATGCCCAGGGAAACCCAGTGTTTACCATTCCAAAAGTAGTCCAGTAGCTTCCTCTGCATCTTAACCAGAAACTCCTCTGGAGTGCTTATGCAAGAGAGCCTGAATACTAACTTCGGAATTATAAACTGTTTAATAAGGAGTGTTTTTCCCCTCAGAGACAGGACTTTTAGTAGTCCACTCCAGTCTCTCAACTTTGCTTCGATCTTGTCCCCTAAAGTGTTCCAGTTAATGAGTGGTGAGGACCCATGGGAAGTGGATAAGTGCACCCCCAAATATTTGAGCTCATTGCGACTCCAGGTCAATTTCTGAAAAAGTGTTGGTAACTCCTTTACCTGCATTTGTCCAATTAGAAGCCCCGAGCTTTTCCTCCAATTGATTGTAGCAGACAATGCTGCTGAATAGACCTGCTGACAATCATAAACTATTTGCATATCCCTTGCATTACTGGCAAACACGAGAACATCATCTGCATATGCAGAAAGTTTGAGGTTGACCCTGTTGTGTGGCACCACAATGCCAGTTAGCCTTCTTCTCATCAAACAAAGGAAGGGTTCGATACATAGGGAATATAATTGGCCGGACAGGGGACATCCTTGTCTTATTCCTCTCTTAAATGGAAAGGGCGCGAGCAAGAAACCGTTGACTTTGACTAGGCATTCTGCCGACATGTACAACGTCTGAATCATGCCTACAAATCTCCTCCCCAACCCAAATGTTAGCAAGGTTTCAAACAGATACTCATGGTTCATCTGGTCAAAGGCTTTCTCCTGATCCAAGGAAAGAAATCCGACTTGAGTCCGAGTCATGTCCGCATACTGTATCAGGTCTCTGACAAGGGATATGTTGTCATGTATTGTCCTGCCTGGAATGGCATAAGATTGGTCCGGGCTGACTAATTTTGTCAGGACTGGTCCAAGACGGAGTGACAACATTTTAGCCATGACCTTATAATCCACACACAGCAGAGACACAGGGCGGTAATTCTTCAAGTCTCTCAAGTCACCCTCCTTGGGAATCAAGACCAGCATCGCTCGACGCCAAGAAAGGGGCATTATACCTGTATCACATGCTTCCTGAGCTACGCTTAGGTAATCAGGTCCAACCAAGTCCCATACTTTTATATAGAATTCACATGATAAGCCATCCATGCCAGGGGCTTTATCTCTTGATAGGCTGTGCAGGGCGGTTTTCAATTCTTCCAGAGATAATGGAGTCTCCAGCTGCTCCCGGTCTTCTACAGAGGCTTCAGGAAGACTACTCCACAAAGTGCCACCTGCACCTGCATCTGTGCTCTTACCCGAATACAGCTGAGCGTAAAAGGCTCTAATTCGTTTTTGAACATCCTCAGAGCCATTGAGCAAGAGACCATCTTCTGCGAGAACACTCGCTATAGCCCTGAATTGACCTTTGCGTTTTTCCACCCCTTTGAGATAATTCAGGACATATTCATCCTCAGAAATAAACTGCAAACGAGAGCGCACATATGCCCCTCGTGCCTTCACACGACTACATGCTTTAAGGGTGCTCTTTTTTTCTTGGTATGCCTGCAGTTCAGTAGAGGTAAGTGTGGCCAGGTGCTTCTCAAGGTGCAGCAGTTCCTCTTCCAGTCTTTTGATCCCTAACCCAAGTGTTTTGCTCGATCCATACGAGTATTCCTGACACAGCAATTTCAATCGTACCTTGCCTACATCCCACCAGAATCCAAGTGAGCAAAAATCTCCTTTTTTATTCCTCCAGGCTTGCCAAAAATTCAAAAAGATTGACAAAAAGGCTTCATCCTGACTTAAAGCATTGTTCAGGTGCCACAAGCCAGGGCCTCGCCTTGTTTCCGCCAGGGAAAACTTAATCCAGGCCAAGTTGTGATCTGTGAAATGGGCAACTTTTATGCCGGAGTCACTGACACTCTTACACCAACGGTGAGACACGTAAATTCTATCGAGCCGGGATTGTGATATATGACCACCTCTGATACTCGTATACGTGAATGTTCTGTCTGTGGGGTGTGTATGTGCCAAGTATCCCTCAAGTTTAACAGTGTTATGGTTTGTTGTAATATTCTTACAGAGGGATTATGCGGCTCCTGACCTATTCGATCAAGGGAGGGGTTTAGAGTGCAATTAAAGTCTCCTCCAAGAATTACACACTCTTCACCAGGCAAGGTGAGCATGAATCTCTGCAACCGGTTGAAGAAAATCCCCCTTGCAACTCCTACACAAGGTGCATAAATGTTGACGAAATTGACAACAAATTCTTCAAACTTTGCTTTTATATGTAGCAACCGCCCCACACTGGCTTCCTTTACGACAAGTATTTCAGGTTTCCTCTTTGGTGAAAAGAGGGTAGCCACTCCACAAGATGTGTCCGTTAGGTGACTGAAAAAGGCCAAGCCTTCCCATTGGTTTTCCCATCGGGATGCAGCCTCTGGGGTCGTGTGGGTTTCCTGCAAAAAGGTTACTTCAAGTTTTTCCTTCACACAGAATGACAATACCTGGTGCACACGGAATGCATCCTTACAGCCATTGACATTCAATGATCCTATTCGTAAGTTTGATGTCATTGTTGTATTGAGAGTTTTGTTTCTGTGAAATTCATCCTCCTAAACGAATTTATATTCAGGCCCGTAACTCAACAACTTTGCTAGAAACTTCCTGACTCGGGCTTGTTCGGCCGAGCCTGAAGTCCTTGTTTTATGTCCCTCTCTCCTTAGTGCATACAAGGAATGCACTAGCAAGTCATAATCTTTCCACCGTTTCAGCGCATTTTCCACTTTCTTCCTGCTATGCAAGCTTTGTTCCAGGAACTCGAGTATCTCCTGGCTGGGAATGCAGGAATGGCGCCCTGCCGGTAGGTCTGTCTCTAAACCAGTCAGTGACCCTTGATAGTCTTCCCCATCACCAATACTTTCCTCATCATCGCTGTCTGGAGGTTCAAGATCCTTCTCCTTTGGACTTGTACAATGTGTCAAGTCTTCTGCCATGTCGTCTCTCAAGGCTGACTTGGCATAATCTTCTGGCGCAGAGGAACGCTCCTTTCGCTCTGATGCGGCGGACGTTGCTACACCTGTGGGAATGGATGCCTCCTCCTCAGTTGGTATAGGAGATCCAACCTTTTGGGGTCGTAAAATAGAGATGTGCTCAACTGTTCCCCTTTCTGCGCCAACAGTGAGTGAAGTGACATCACCTGAGATGTCGGTCAGTGCCAGCAACTTTATTGATGCTTGTGTGTCTGGTTCCTTCTCTCTGTCTGTCCCTCCGATGAATGCTACTTCAGAATCCTTTGAAACTTCGGTGTTAATCCTTCGGTTCAGAACTGCTCTTGTAGACGTTTCAATCCCTGGTTTATTTTGAAGCTTCGTTGCAGTTGTAATTATTGGATGCATTTTCTCAGGAGCCAACATCACAGTATCGTTTGGCCCTGTCAAGTCAGATACCTCTAGGTTGTTTGTCTTTTCCGTGCTGGGTTTACTACCTGACGGTCTCCCTTCCTGTTCATTCTTCAAACTGTCTTTGGGTGGATCTGAGAGAGAAGACTCTCCATATCCTGTCGTTTGATGAATAGTTTCCTCTTCTTCTTCTTCTTCCATTTCTTCAGATTGGGTTACCACTCTTTTCTCCTTCAGAATACTAGGCGTTACAAATCCCTTTGACACATTACTTCCCGTGTCATCCTCAATTGTACCAGGGTGTTCCGTGGTCCCATCCTCTGCGGGTTCTGATTTCCTCTTCTGTGCTCTCTTTGCCTTCCCTGCTCCCACTGCCTGCCATTGATTTATGGCATCAGAAGAGTTGGGATGAGAAGCTGGTATAGAACTTTCTTGAGGGTCCACTGCCCTCGAGCACAAAGGAGCAACCGCCTCTCTTAGGTTACCTACAGTGACGCTGGGATCCTCTCGAGGCTGATCTGGACGTTGAGGAGCTGCAACCTCTTTAATGATGGTGGGGCAGTCTGCTCTCCTGTGATCCTTCGCTTTGCATACAAAACAACGGGGTTCGTTTGTCATATAAAACACCCTGTAATTCTTTCCGTCAAAAGGAATAACAAACGACCCCTCACATTCAGCCTCCTTTCCCAATTCAATGGATACTTGTCTTTTAAAAGACCAGACATGTTGTAGGGAGGGCTCATGACAGCCCAAAGACACAGGCTTGATGGGTGATCTCAACACTCCCAGTCGTTCCAGGAAAGGCACCACGACATTGTCAGGCACGTAAGGAGGTATATTAGATATAATTATCCTTGTACCAAGACTTGAGAGCGGCTCGACTTGTACAAAGAGTCCTCCCACACTAATCCCTTTCTCAATGGCTTTGTTTGCTGCAGCCTCTGAGTTAAGAAAGAACACAGCTTGTCCATACATTTTCGAGGCTGCAACTATCGTTGCTGGATCAACCACACTAGCGAGTGCGTTCACATAGGCCTCTATTTGGGTGATTTGTCCCAACTCGCATTTCACCCCGTGCTTCCTTGTTAACGCCTTAAACGGGTGGGCAGGGCGGTTCCCACCTGCACCAGAGGTAGTAGCGGCCATTTTTGCCCACGTACCATCCAGAGGCATGATTGCTATTAACGGTAACGGTATATTTCCCGTCAAATGAAAATGGAAAAAAAAAATACCAATGAGCTCGTTCGCGAGCTTCTGTTTATTTTAGCACGACCGGACCGGTATGCTAATGATTAACTCAAAAGGATTAATCAAACGCGCGTTGAGCAAATAACTTATCGGCTTAATCGCCAAAACTATGCAAATTTAGCACAGAAAGTCAAGGGTGATTAAGCAAAAACAAGGAGGTCAAACAGTTTGTGATACGCCGCAAATCGGGCGCGGCAAAACTAGTCCCACACGGGTGCGGCCGCACGCCGCGGCTAGGCCCAAACACAAAAGGACTAATAACTCAAACGGGACGTCAAAGTAAAGTAACAAAATGAACCAACTCGGTTCAAATAACCCAAATAAACCAAAAATACAAACGAAAACGGAAGAGGGTGAGATGGAAATGTCGAAAATAGCACGGCTCGAGGAGCAGCAAAATGGCGTGGCGTAGTAGTAGTAGTAGTAGTAATAGTAGACAGGATTCCCCAACCATAGCAGTTTCCATTGGATTACATAAAAGGATCACAGACATCTTTAACTTCATGATTAGTAGGACAGTATAGTAGTAATTAGACTCGGTGATACAATATTGTTAGTTTAGACTTTTGAGTGTCCCTCTGGGTCTGGGAGGTCAGCGGTTCAAACATACCAAAAAGTAATACTAAAGATGAAGAAAATGGTACGTGCTGCTTCAATTCTTTACGCTCAGTATTTAAAAGTTTAGAGCATGGACAAACAACACTCGGAAGGCAATGGCAAACCACCTAGTATAATCCTTGCCAAGAAACTGCTTCAGCAGCCCCAACGCTCTGCAAAAAAAATTCCCACAGTATATAGTAGTAGGTTACTGTAGTATCAATTCAGTGTTTTAATTAATATTCCTGCTTGCTCCTTGGTTTAACATAATGTTAGTTACAACCACCATATTCCTTAGATTTCCGTCCAAATGCAGCATATCATCAGCTTGTAAAAATCCCTTTCTTGGCTTCTTTCCTCATATTCTATTGAATTAAATATACATCATTAACCAGGCAGATTGTTTGAAGTCCGTTACTCCATGAACCTACCTTAGTTATTCTCGATTGTAAAGAAAGGTACGGTATTATATCACTTTCGTTTCGACTGTGCATGCTCCTGTCTAGACGTTGTGGGTTTCTACTTTTACCTCTGCTATTTGTCTCCTTCTTTATAACCTTTATAATTGACCCCTGTCCCTCCGACATTAAAATGAGCTCCGACCGACCGATCATCCGTCCATGATGTGCTTTTGTGTACGCGATATTACAAAAACCGTTGAACATTTAGCTTTCATATTGTAGGTGTCTATTCCTCATGCCATTATCTCAACCTGATTCGATCACGGCTGTGATTGGCTGAATTATGTTGCCATGGCAACCATCTTTGTTTACGATTTAGCTTTCATATTGCAGATACAGTGTCTATTCCTCATGACATTATCTTAACCTGATTAGATCACTGCTGTGATTGGCTGAACATCCATCTCGATAACTTGGATTGTGCACGTGATATTTCAAAAACCGTTCAAGATTAACTTTCATATTACACAGATCTGTTTCTCATACCACCCAAAAGTCGGAGGTATTTAAACCTACTCGGAGGGACCTCGAGTATCAGCTCCTTATGATACTTCTTATAGTTACCTCTGCCACTGAATGTGGGTGGAGGTTATGTTTTCAACCCTGTTTATTTGTTTTGAAGAAAATTGAAAATTTCCGTCACATGTCTGTCTCGTTTGTTTGTCTGTGAGCGCGATGACTCGCAAACGCTTTCAGCTATCTTCATCAAACTTTACCACATGACTCCAAAGGACAAATGCAAGGCTGTCAATGTGTTATGACTATATAGGTCAAAGGTCAAGTCAAAGGTCAAGAGAACCTTGCTTCTCTTGTTTGTCTGGGTGATATCTCAGCCATCCTTTGAGCTAGGAAGCTGAAATTTGGGTACAATAGTGAACAAGTGCTCTTCCCAAAACGGTAGTTTATATATTTTTGATTTATCAATTAATTTATTAATTACCTCTGCCACCAAAGGTGGATGGAGGTTATGTTTTCACCCTTGTTTGTCTGTTTGTTTGTCTATGACCAAGATATCTCAAAAAGTTGTGGACGGATTCGGACGAAATTTGGCAGACACAGTATAGTTGTAATAGTGACAAAGAAACATGACTCAACAAATGAAACATGACTCAACAAATGAAACATGACTCAACAAATGAAAAATGCCACAATAATGATTTATTAAAAATAAAGCAATGAATGAAAAAAATGTTGTGGTAAAAGTAATTGAAACTCCTACTTTGAGGATCCTCCAGTCAGACACAGAAACGGACACAGGGGAAAATAATTTAAAAAGAAAATCCCTTCAGCCAGGCATTTAAGTTGTTCAAAGAGATCATTTGGTGAAGTCGGCAGTGGTAGCCAAGTCCAACACTTCCCGTGCTTGAGCACCCAATATGGCGCCGAGCCGATGACGGCGACGCACCCAGAGCCATCGAGCTAGCTGTGAAAACGGCCCTCTTTTTTTTTGGGGGATACAAGATCGAGGCTCGTGTAAGAGCTAACACATTGAACATGAAAACATGCAATGAAGGGAGCGGGATACAAGATGGGGAGAGAGAGGAGGAAGCACACAAGTACAACATTCGAGAGCAGGGACAACGGGAGATCTGTGAGAGGTAGAGGGCTTGGGGGGAGGAGGCGTGGGAAGGAGTGTAGGGGTGGGAGAGGTTTAAAAAAAAACAAAAAAAAACACATGGACACTGCCAGGACTTCCAGGAAAGAAGTCGGTATTTCAGAAAAGTGGATCTGGGGTGAATTAATGGGGGTAGAAAACATCAAGGTTTTGGATGGGGGAGGATAAGAGATGGTGGTGAACAGCTGTTTTAAAGACCTGGAGGGAGGAGTGGGATTGAAGAGAGTGAGGGAGTTTGTTCCAGAGGCGGGAGGAAAGAGGAATGAAAGAGAGAAGGAGAGCAGAGAGTCTTGATTTTGGAAGTTTCACCAGAAGAGGGTTGCTGGCAGGTCTTGTGCGACCTGTAGGAATATTTGGGGGACAGGGCACAGACAGAGCTGGGGGAGCAAGGCTGGAGAGGAGTCGGTAGAAGACAGAAAGACCACCAACCTGCCTGCGGTGAGAGTGAAAGGCCCTCGGAGTTAGCTTCATCGCAGGAGATTCCAATGATTCTGAAAGCTTTGGTTTCAACAGCGTGAAGACGAGCTAGGTGTGGGGCAGGAGCACCAGCACAGAGGGGAGAGCAGTATTCCAATGAGCTGCGGTTGAAAGCCTTGTATGTGGTGAAGAGCTCAGGTGTGCCAAAGAAGGACTTCGCACGATGGAGAATGCCCAGTCGGCGACTGGCTTTGGAGGCCAGCTTGGAAATGTGTTTTCCCAGGAAAGTTCATGGCAGATTGTGAGACCCAAGAGATTGAGTGACAGAACTTCTTGGAGAGGATTGTTGAGAAAGTAGATGGGAGGGTTGTCTAGACGGTCTTTTCAAAGAGACATCGTGAGAGTGTGGAATGTGGCAGGATTGAAAGACATGTTCCCCTTGTTTGAACAGTCTGTGATGTTGACCAGGTCTGCAGAGAGTGAGGTGGCTGCGGACTGCCGATCTGAGGGATGAGGTATGGAGTGGCAGAGAGTGGAGTCATCAGCAAAGAGGTAGCGAGGATTTTCCAGAGAGTCACAGAGATCATTGATGAAGACCAGAAAAAGCACAGGGCCCAGAACACTGCCTTGGGGAACTCCAGTCTGAACAGGAAGAGGAGATGAGAGAAATCCATTCAGGGCCACACGTTGACTACGACCAGAGAGGAAGTCCGCAAGTCATGCGTGGAGATTTCCATGGATACCATAAGAGGAGAGTTTGGTGAGCAGAGTGGGGTGCCAGACCGTATCGAAGACACGTGATATACTGTTGGTCTGATGGGTACAAAGTGTTCACCACGGAAGCGCCTCCTCCTGTAGAATATTTTAATGATAATAATGACGTCATAGGTCATGTGATACAGGCGCCATCTTGGAAAAACCGAAAAATGTTGCACCTCTATCTCCAAAACCGCTGCATGGAAAAATTGAAACATGGCTCATTGTAAAAAAAACTCCATATGGGAAATAGGTGTTGTTAACAATGACGTCATTGGTGCCATAATTATGACGTCATAATTGGACAGGGACAACGCTTAGTCTGATCAGTTTGAAATGTATTGAGCGTGATCTATTCAACAATTATATTAGAGAATATAAATTTATGATGTCATCGCTCACGTGGTCTGGCAGCCATATTGGATCAATGGAAAAAAATGTTTAAAAACAGAAGAGTTGGCTCGCAGCAAGTTGACTGCGAAGGGTAAGTATTGTTGCGGATATGGGATTTGGATCCATCCATATCCGCTTGTAAATATTCCCCTATTTCCCCAATACTTCCCAACTATCCCCAATCCCCCATTCCCTAGTCCCATTTTCTGTAAACAACACTCTGTAGACCCGACCTCCCCCTTTTCCCCCATTAAATGTCGCATCCAGGTCCACCGCATCTCACGTAGACAACTATAGGACATCTTGCTAGTTATTCTTAGTCTATGTCAGTTAAGGACTCGTTTCCATTAATTCTGACTCTTCGTTGCACCAGAATGTGATTGTATGGCACCGTTAGAAAGTTTAGGACCTCCCAATACCTCCCCGCAGCTCTTCCTCATGGTACAACAACAACAACAACAACAACAGCGGCGGCGGCGCGGGGAGTGTGCGTCCTCACTCCGGCTTGGTTAGCCGCCATTGAACATGTGCTCCGACGGGGTTACCACGCAGGGGCTCGCTGTCAGCTCCTCGTCAAGGGCGGAGCCCGGTAACCCCCCCGCACCCAATAGGAGCGGCGGACCGATTCCATCTGGGGCGGAGCTAACGAGCCGAGGGCGTGTCACTCCCCGCTGGACATGCGCAGGAAGAGGGAGGTGACGTGAGATGCGCCTCAGCTTGGAGAGAAAAGGACGCCACCTCCGAGCGCGACAATACCTCCCCGGATCTCTGGACCGGACCGGGTCGATTCTGCCCCTGAGCCAAGGTGCACCTTGTGCTATCGACTGCCTGCCTTTCCTTGCCATCAATCCCTGTGTAAGTCAGTCTTGTCCCGTTTGTCTGTGGTCTGTCGGGGATAAGATAAGACTGTGTCTAAGTGCCCATCTTTCTGTGCTTTACCTCTTACCGTGTAATCTACCCGTTTCTGCATCACCAATATTATATCCTCCTCCGGAGGTCTTGAGAACTGTACCCCTTGTGTCGTTGCATTTATCCCAGCCGTTGTGTCCTTTCCTTCATTGATTTAGCATAGCGCGACTTGGTCAACGTCGAGTGGAATCGGGCGGGATAGGGTTCTAATCGGGGAGTAACTGTGCGGACGCGGTAATACCAAACCGCTCGGTAAACTAACATCTAAAACCGCGTCTGTAACAATTGGTGTCGAGGAGTGAGATCGGACCCGAAGCGCGCTTCACGCGCTCGAAATTATTAACGGCGAAATTTGATTTTGTTTTACAAAAAAATAAAAACCCGAATTTTGAAAGTCGCGCTATGGCGGATCAAGACGGCTGGGTTCCGGTAGAGGAGAGTGAGGCAGGGTCGATCCAGGACCAAATTGAGGGACATGAGGAGAGTGAAGCAGTGAGGGTGGCAGGGTCGCAAAATTGCGTCCTCGCGCACGAGGTTACGGGCGTGCAAAATGGCGCCTCGCACATGGCCACGGCGACCGCGCCCGCGACCGTAGTAGCACCGCTGGTAGATTTGGACCTTTTTTTAATACAAATGAAGGCCCTTATGGCCCAGAATAGTGAGCAAATGAGGGCTGATAGTGAGCGATTGGGTGAGCGATTGGAGGGCCAAATGGGGGTAATGAGGGACGAAGCGAGGGCTCAGAGTGAGCAATTGGGGGTAATGAGGGACGAAGTGAGGGGTACCGGTGAGGGATTAGACAAGAAATTAGAGGGGTTAGACAATGGGATAGAAGGGGTGAAACATGGGTTAATGGGGGTGGAAAATAGAATGGCTGCCCAGGAGAATCAGATAGAAGGGGTGAAACATGGGTTAATGGGGGTGGAAAATAGAATGGCTGCCCAGGAGAATCAGATAGAGGGAGTGAAAAATGGGTTAGAGGGGTTAGAAAACAGTATGGAAGGCAAATTGAGGGACATGAGGGACCAAGCGGAAAGGGAAGTTTAAAAAATGGGGCAGCAGATAGAGGGGGTCAGAATGGGGGTAGAAACTAAATTGGATGCTCACAGGGAGGAAATGGAGCAGATGAGGGTGGCATCTGGGCAGGAGATGCAAGTGATGGGAGAAGAGATCAGAAGAGGTGTGAGTGAGGAGGTCGGAGGAGTGCGCGAGGAGGTGAGGCACTGTAAGGAGCGCATGGAGAAGGAGGAGAGAAAGGGGACTGTAAAATTGCAAGGTGGTATAGAGGAGTTGACGCTGGGAGTAGAACAACTGACAGTGGGACAAAAGGAGTTGGGGGACCAGGTAAAGAAGAACACAGCGGTAATAGAGGGTTTAAAATCGACACAGAAGGAGATGAAAAAGGACGTAGGGGTAATTAAAAAAGAGTGTCAGACGGTACATGAGGACCTGACGAGGAAAATGGACAAGGTGGTAGAGGTGATGGAGGTTAAAGAGCGGGAGGTGCGGGAGCACATAGAAAAAAATAAAGTGGAGTTAGAGGAAGAACTTAAAGGGGCACACGAGGAGATGAAGGAGGTGAAGCAGAAACTAGAAGAAGTGGAAGAAGGGGTGAGCGAAATTAAGAAGCGACGGAGAGAGGATAAGAAAGAGATAAAGGAGGAAGTAAAAGGATTGGTCCAAAGTCTGTGTTCGGATCGTGATGATGTGCTCATTAACCGGATGAGGGATTCGCAGGTGATGGAGGAGAAGCGAAGAGGAAGAGGACCCGGTGTAAGTGGTGACCAATATGGTCGTGCGTATGATGCGCCAGGTGATTTAATGAGCTTGGGGGTCGAGATAGACCCGGATGTTCGTGAGAGGCCAAGAGTGAGGTGTATGGCTGGTCCGGAGAGTATGGAACGAGGGTGCGAGCGAGAGGGTCCGGTGATGGGAGAGGTGCGAGGTGTGGGTGAGCAAGGTAGTGGTGGTATGGAATGGGTAGCGGGTTGCGGAAGTGTGACCCATGCATCGACACCAACAGGGGTAGTTTTTAGAGGGACAGGGGAGGCACGAGAGCCCCTTGGGGGTAATGTACTGTGGGGGCCCGGCCGGTTCGGCCCCGCGCTGACCGACGCACGGGGTCCGGCAGGCGGGCAACGACTCGCATACGAGGTGGTCCCACAAGGTCCCACTCGCGCCGTATGACGGTGGGTAAGGGTGGCATCCCTGCCACCCTTCCCATGGTGGGGCAAATGCGCTATAGTTTATGGGGTGTATGGCAGTGAAAACTAGCCCGGGTGGGTTAGGATATTGATAGGGCCCTAGAAGATGACATTAGGTGACGTTAAGGTTAGTTAGTGACTGATACCTGTAGTGGGGACGCAGGTAGATTAGTGTGGATTATAATGACGAGGGAGCGCAATAGTTTAAAGGGACGACTGGGAAGCGCAAGTTTCAGAGGGGAGTAGTTAGATGAGATGATGCTGTGTGAGAACTGGACAGGTGGGTGGAGCAGTGTGGAGCAGTGAGGGAGTAGTGAGTGTTGTGGATCAGCGCGAATGTGCTTGGGGAGAGAAGGGTGCAGGTGGCACCAGGTGTGAGAGCACAGGTGTGCAAGTACAGGTGTGTGGAATACAAGGAGTATTGGAATGAGTGGTGTGGAGAGAGTTGGAGTAAGTGGTACGGAGTGGTGTGCATGGTGCGAAGGTGTGGATGGGGGAAGAGTGGACCCCCATCACGAATACCCGGGGCGGGTAGTGTAAGTGTTAGGTAGAGGGTACAGGTAAATTGTGGTTGGATATTGGCATCTGTGGTGCGGGTGAAAGAATGGTCTGTGGATGGGTGCATTAGTGTTGTGGAAATGGCTGGGCGTGTAGCCTGTTAGTGTGTGTAGTTGGTTTGGGCACTCCACCACTGTGAGGATGTCGGCCAGGTGAGGCCGCAGGTGGGCTCTGGGAGCCGTTAGTGTCAGTGGGTGCCTGAGGATCCCGGGTGTGGATCGGGCAGCACGTGCCAGAGGGCACCAAGGGGTGACAGAGCCAGGAGAGGGCCTTCCCCAGTTAGTTAGGTTAGGGTGAGGAGCAGGTAAGCTCGGGTGGCAACTACAGTGGTGGAGGTGTGCAGGTGGGTAGACCTGCTGGGAGAGCTACACGTCACAGCCCAGAAATTGTGCGAGAGCACCGAGTGTTGAATCGGGGGAGTGAGACCCCAAATTGAGAAGCACCACAGTTTGGTCAATGGGAATTGGTTTTTAGAACCCATAGTGTAAGTTGGCCAATGGATTGGCAGGGAAAGGCCCCGGGTAATGTAAAGTTGTTAAAGTCATTTAGGAAATAGTTAGGATTGATGAACCTGTCGCACCATACGCAGCCACTTACCTGAGGTGATGATGATGACTCCACACCTGTGTTTTCTTTGTTCTGTGTTGCAGGAAATGAGAATTGCTGTTGGATTTGTGAGACGCATCACGACGTGGATAAGACATTGGGGTGATTCCATCTCTCCCTCCTTAGGAGGGACTGATGATGAGTTGGAGATGGCAAATTTTGATGTTGAGTTGGAGATGGCAAATTTTGATGAGAGTTGGAAATGGCAAATTTGATTGGTTAGGAGGGAGAGAAGACGAATTTGGTTTATGGGAGGAACGGGGAAGACAGTAGGGACGTTTGTTGATTTGTAAAGTAGATGTTTATGGGTAGTGTTGTGTTTTGTGGATACAGTAAGGGGTAAGGGAGGGGCAATGTAGGTTACCTGGTGGGGGGGGGGGGGGGCGTACGGTAGGAACATACCTGTCTCACCTGGTTCCCATGTGCCCCCAGTGTGCATCACCTTGTATTGCGTGCACTTTTGCGCCCTTACCACCTTACTCACTTGTCTTCTTCTTTTGTCTCCCACCTCCGAGGATCTGGCTTTGGGGCAGAGAGAGAGGAGAGAGAGGTGCTGGCTCCGCAGTTGTGGGCCTGTACTTTCGCTGCTTGCTGCCTGGATCGATACACCATATGGACCGCAATTTTTGTGGCCGCCCACCATGGACCGCAGTTCTTTTGCGGCCAAGCACCACCCGTTGATGGACCTCTGGGTCAACGTGGCACCTATGCCATACAGGTGAACCACTTATAGTTGGCCCCCCTGACGGCCACAATTTAGAAATGGACGCGGTTGGCGCCTTTCTTTATTTTTGAAGGAAGCCAGAACACCAAGTGGGCTCCAAGGCAAGACCAGCGGCAGAACATCGGCCGGCTGCGACACCACCGGTGACTATGAACATTTTATTGGTGCACCGGATGGTGCTGACTGTGTGATGGGGTGGTGCTTTTGGTGCTTGGATGGGGTGCTCTGCACATTATTAAAGGCCGTAAGGCCACAGAGCACTCGTGGGTTGGTGTATCGATGCTGGCATGCGTGCTCTCTCTCTATGCATAACATCTGCATGTGTTCCTCAAAGAACAGGTCCTGGATCGTAGTGTAAATATCAGTGTAGTCTTGTATAAATGATGCTCCCTACCGGCTGTATGTTTAGTTTGAGGATTCTTTCCGCGATTCGGTTATCCTGTGGGTGTGTTTCTGTGAGGAGAAGGGTGCAACGTCGCAGGGGGACATATATACTCATTTGTGAACATCTGTAAAACTGTCGCACTCAGGGTTGAGTTAATAGTAGAGGGAACTACATCTGAGTGCCACACTAACGTAGGTAAAAATTTATCGGGTCGGGACGCCCCGAGGTAGAGAAGGGTGCAATGTTGCGGATATGGGATTTGGATCCATCCATATCCGCTTGTAAATATTCCCCTATTTCCCCAATACTTCCCAACTATCCCCAATCCCCCATTCCCTAGTCCCATTTTCTGTAAACAACACTCTGTAGACCCGACCTCCCCCTTTTCCCCCATTAAATGTCGCATCCAGGTCCACCGCATCTCACGTAGACAACTATAGGACATCTTGCTAGTTATTCTTAGTCTATGTCAGTTAAGGACTCGTTTCCATTAATTCTGACTCTTCGTTGCACCAGAATGTGATTGTATGGCACCGTTAGAAAGTTTAGGACCTCCCAATACCTCCCCGCAGCTCTTCCTCATGGTACAACAACAACAACAACAACAGCGGCGGCGGCGCGGGGAGTGTGCGTCCTCACTCCGGCTTGGTTAGCCGCCATTGAACATGTGCTCCGACGGGGTTACCACGCAGGGGCTCGCTGTCAGCTCCTCGTCAAGGGCGGAGCCCGGTAACCCCCCCGCACCCAATAGGAGGGGCGGACCGATTCCATCTGGGGCGGAGCTAACGAGCCGAGGGCGTGTCACTCCCCGCTGGACATGCGCAGGAAGAGGGAGGTGACGTGAGATGCGCCTCAGCTTGGAGAGAAAAGGACGCCACCTCCGAGCGCGACAATACCTCCCCGGATCTCTGGACTGGACCGGGTCGATTCTGCCCCTGAGCCAAGGTGCACCTTGTGCTATCGACTGCCTGCCCTTCCTTGCCATCAATCCCTGTGTAAGTCAGTCTTGTCCCGTTTGTCTGTGGTCTGTCGGGGATAAGATAAGACTGTGTCTAAGTGCCCATCTTTCTGTGCTTTACCTCTTACCGTGTAATCTACCCGTTTCTGCATCACCAATATTATATCCTCCTCCGGAGGTCTTGAGAACTGTACCCCTTGTGTCGTTGCATTTATCCCAGCCGTTGTGTCCTTTCCTTCATTGATTTAGCATAGCGCGACTTGGTCAACGTCGAGTGGAATCGGGCGGGATAGGGTTCTAATCGGGGAGTAACTGTGCGGACGCGGTAATACCAAACCGCTCGGTAAACTAACATCTAAAACCGCGTCTAACAGTATTCTGTGAATACCATCTAGTTACTATAGCTTCACCCCTCGTATGAAGACACGTAAACAACATAAGCTCCAGTTTCCCGACTTAATACATCAAGATGTCTCCTACTCGTCCACGGTCTATGCTATACCTATACAATCCTGCCATTTCTATTAGATTCCATCATCTACCCTCACAAACGTAACAACATCAGGATATCTCTAAAAGTTGTGGACAAGTTATGAAAAAACTATAGTTGGATGAATTGATTAAGTGACAAGAACAACCGATTCGATTTTGTTTCAGATCCGACCCATCAGTGATATACAAAATGTAAACTTTTCAGCCTGGCGGAGGTATGCACTTTATCAAGTGCCGTTTTAGTTTTCAATGTTGTCGGTGGTGCAGAAAGCTGCACGTGTAGAGAGAGCACTCTCCACTCTCAAGATGTTTGTCTTTTGTTTGCTTATTCGTCCATTACGTTTGCTCCACAATGTATCAATATCAGTCAATAAACATTTGAAGGCTAGAACCATTCCTCTGCAGCCAAACGAACAAAGAAAGAAAAAACGAAGTATAAATTTTTGGTTCAAGGCGAGCTTTGAGTAACGATCGCAAAAGGCTTGTCTTTGTGAAATATGCTCTTTGCAACATTAAAGCTTTGTGCAAGGACATTCTGATGGCTAGCCTTTATATTCATAATGATGACAAGAAGCAAAATTCAATGCGGAATCGGAAGAAAGGAAAGTACAAAAACCGCAAGCCTGAAAATTGAACAATTAGTGATGATCAAAGATACTTGAGATGCCACTAAAGATCATTCGACATTGACAAATTTGACATCACATCACAATCATCCTTTGGTTTATTGGATGACAAAACTATTCATCAATTAATTAACAGCCTCAAGGCAGCATATTGCAGCTCATGGTGAGGAGTTGTTTGGCATAATGACCATGTTTGCTTACTAAGTGCAGGCTGGCAAGAGTGATTTGCCCACATGGGTATTGAACCCACACCAACCAGTGAAGCAAGAAACAAGTCTTTAACCACTCAAACAAACAGCCAACTAATTATATATCTTTCAAACTCTTTGATAAGTTATGTAGTCCTGAAGATTAGGAGAGATTCGCTGATATTCGAATCTCTAAAAGAATAGGAAACAAGCAGAGCTACATACATTCAAAGTACACCGCCCACATGCCAAATAAATAAATAACACATCCTCCAGCGCGTGACATTGCCAGGACTCCCACGCCCGGCGATGCCGCCGTGCAGCACATAGAGACGGTATTGGGAGTGAGCGGTGTACAATAATTGATTGATTAATTGATTAATTGTGTAATTAAAATAAATAAATAATAATCGTAAAATAATTTCTTAATAAACTGGCTAATAACATACCTAAACCACCACTGCTTCATCCAAAACTGTACCTTTTGAAAAATTAATTAATTAGGTGATTCATCGAATAATTAAATAAATAATCGATTAATTGATTAATCAATAAATCAAAAATATCCTTTAGAGCCACATCACTTGGTCACTATCATGTCCAAATATTAGCTTCCTAGCTCAAAAGGTGCCTGAGATAATGCCCAGGTGAGAAAGAAAATAAATAAATGATTAATAATGAAAAAAAAAAAATAATAATCATAAAGTAATTAAATAATTTATCAATTGGCGAATAGAATACCTAAACCAACACCATTTCATCCGAATCTGTAACTTTAAAAAAAAGTAATTAATGTAGTCATTAATCGAATAATTAAATAATTAATCGATTAATTGATTAATCAATAAATCAAAATTAGCCTTTACAGCCAAATCACTTGGTCATTGTCATGTCCAAATATCAGCTTCCTACTCAAAAGGTTCCTGAGATATTGCTCAGATGAGAAAGGAAATAAATAAGTTCTTAATTAATCGATAATAATTAAGTATCTAATCAATTAATTGATTAATCAAAAAACAAAACATAACGTTTTTGACAAAGTACTTCCTCACTATTGTGCCCAAATTTCAGCTTCCGAGCTCAAAGGATGGCCGAGATATCGCCCGGACAAACAAACAAGAAAACAAACAAACAACCAGAGTGAAAACTGAGTACTCCCTTTCAGCGTGCGTCACTGCCGAGCCCCCTTCGGTGCCCGGCAATGACGTCATGCAGCGCCTGGAGATGGCATAGGAAAGGAGCGGTGTGCAACAAGCAAGAAAGAAACCGAAGTAGAAACTGAGTACTCACTTTCAGCGCGCGTGATCGCGGGCGCCGATGACGTCATGCAGCACCCTGAGATGGAATAAGAAATAGGCGGTGTACAATACAGAACAAAAGATAGACAAGCTGTGCTTTGTTTGAACAAAGTGACCTATTCAGGCCCAGACCAGTTCTCACCTTGGAATTATAAGTGGGAAAGTGAAATGAGTACAAACATTGAGTGGTTGAGGCAGGAATTTGATATAGGGAAGTGATTCTTTTGATAACATCAATTTTTATGAATATTTATTTTCAGTTACCTGAAATTCCTAATTTTGATCTCTGTTTTGATTTCTAATCGAATTATTGACAATGTCTAATGTAATTATTGACAACATCGTGAATAATAATCAGCACAATGATTTTCCTCCTTTCAACTTCACTCTTGCATAATTGTTTTCACTTATTGGTATATACAGTCACGTGAAAAAGTAAGTACACCCCATGTAAAGTTTTGACTTTTTCAACATATTTCAACATACATCTATTTGGTCTTCATTTCAACAATATTGATAGATAAAGGTGATATAATATAACAAATATCATGAAACATTTACATTTTGTAGTCCATTGCACAATTTATAATAAACATAAATGCAAATTTCGCACGTGGAAAAAGTAAGCACACCCCTACATTTATCACTACTTCAAATACCTAAAATTAGAATCAGGTGCACCCAGCACCAGCTCAGGTGCAAATGATTAGAACATCGTTAGAGGGGATCTTGGAGGAACCTGTCTTATTTAAACCTCAGACATTTAGTTTGGTTTGCTCTTTGTTGTTGAAGTGTGCGGCGTCACCATGCCTCGATCAAAAGAGCTCTCTGAGGCCTTCAGAAAGAAGGTTATAGATGCCTACGAGTCTGGGAAGGGATTTAAAAAGATCTCCAAACAATTTGAAATCAATCATTCGACTGTCCGGAAGATCATCGACAAGTGGAGAAGATTCCAAACAACTGCCAACTTGTTCAGGCCAGGCCGCCCCAGCAAGTTCAGCCTGAGAGCAGACCGCAAGATGCTGAAAGAAGTCTCCAGGAACCCCAGAATGTCATCACGGGACCTACAGGTAGCTCTTGCCACTGTTGATGTCAAAGTGCACGAGTCTACCATTAGAAAGAGGCTGCACAAATTTGATCTACATGGGGGGTGTGCCAGGAGGAAACCTTTGCTGTCCAGAAAGAACATCAGGACAAGACTAAAGTTTGCCAATGAACACCTAGGCAAAGACCAGCACTTCTGGAACAATGTGCTCTGGACATATGAGTCAAAGGTAGAGCTATTTGGCCACAGTACCAGAAGACATGTTTGGCAAAAACCGAAGACAGCATTTGACCATAAGAACCTGATACCAAATGTAAAGCATGGTGGTGGAAATATTATGGTTTGGGGCAGCTTTGCTGCATCAGGGCCTGGGCAGCTCACCATCATAGAATCCATTATGAATTCTTCATTGTACCAGAGGGTGCTTGAGGATAATGTGAGGCCATCTGTCGGAAAGTTGAAGCTCAACCGAAGGTGGACCTTGCAACATGACAATGACCCTAAACATACCAGTAAATCCACCAAGGAATGGCTGAAAAGAAAGAAATGGAGGGTTCTGGAATGGCCAAGTCAAAGCCCGGATCTAAATCCCATCGAGATGTTGTGGGGGGATTTGAAACGAGCTGTGCATGCAAGAAACCCCTCAAACATCGCACAGCTGAAAGAATTCTGCATGGAGGAGTGGGCAAAAAATTCTCCCAGTCGATGTCAGAGACTTGTAGACAGTTATAAGAAACACCTACTTGAGGTTGTTTCTGCCAAAGGGGGCAATACCACCTATTAGAGCCAAGGGTGTACTTACTTTTTCCACATGCGAAATTTGCATTTATGTTTATTTAAATCATAGAACGGACTACAAAATGTAAATGTTTCATGATATTTGTTATATTATATCACCTTTGTCTATCAATATTGTTGAAATGAAGATCAAATAGCTGTATGTTGAAATATGTTGTAAAGGTCAAAACTTTACATGGGGTGTACTTACTTTTTCACGTGACCGTACCTGGGTTTGGAGACAATAGCAACCTGGGCCTGGGCTTCGAGTACTGCTCTTTGTGGAATTATCAAAGACGATGGAACTTGCTACTTCCATATCAAAAATTCACTGCTTGTTTTCAGTTGACCTCTTCCATTGGACTCAAACCTGCAAACTGTAAAAAAAATAATG
This sequence comes from Myxine glutinosa, assembly GCF_964187855.1. NCBI lineage: Eukaryota > Metazoa > Chordata > Myxini > Myxiniformes > Myxinidae > Myxine > Myxine glutinosa. Next base: position 22,662,926 of record NC_136272.1, read on the forward strand.
AATGAATATTACAATTGTTCCTCTACAGCTATCACTCGGAAGAGCACATACCTCCGCGGAGGGTAACAACTGCTTTTATGCTTTGGTGGTGTTTCCAATGTCATTAAATTAGTTGCACATATTTATTCAATAAACCGGATGAAGTAGTTCAGACTGGGTGAAGTACCCATTTATTCTTGATTAGCAAAGGTACCCGGCATTTTCCAAGCTGATAAATATGCAGAATTGTGGATCAAGGACGGACGCCATACTAATGAGGACGACCCGACAGGAAAGACCAGGAAGAAGGAAACCGTCTCCCACCATACCAAACTGTTTTGTTGGAATGATCCAGCCTCTCGGCGAAATCAGTGTTTGTAAAACCAATTTTAATTTTTTATCTGGATTTTGTCAATATCAGATGTAAAATGTAAATAATAAAATATTGTAATATGTAATTATTATTTTTTAATAATTAGATATAATTTAATTTTAATTTAATTTTTTTAATTAATTAAAATTTAAAATCAAATAAATAAATTTAAAAATTACAAATGCAAATTTCTATTTTTTATTTTAATTAATTAATTAATTAATTAAAATAATTAAAATTATAAATTAGAATTTAATTTCATTTTAATTTCATTTAATTGTTTTAATAATCCAATATCTTAAAATAATTAGATATAATTTTTTAAATTAATATTATTTAATTATGAATTATTATTTAATTATTACTTAATTACTCCCACCAGGGAGTAATGCATTTGATCATGTCCATCCGTGTGTGTGTTCGTGTGTTTGTGAACAAGATATCTGGAAAAGTTCTGAATGGATTTGGATGAAAGTTGGTGGGATGATTGCCCTTGGGATAAGGAATAATTGATTAGTTTTTGGTGAAGCTCAGGATATTATTCCGGATCCAGGAATTTTTAGAAGGATTTTTTACCATTGGAAGATAGGGCTCAGCAGCGGCCACCCACGGTGGGAGTATGCACTCTACTGAGTGGCGTTCTAGTTATCTTATTGTAATATTTATGGCTTTTGCCAATACCAGATGAAAAATGTAAATAATACCAGATGTAAAATATTTCTCAAACTTTGATTTTTCATCTGTACATGTGGAGCTTCAATAGTTCCAACATTATTTTTTCATAACTTTTTTTTTCAGTGTAAGGAAAGTATTAGCAATATTTTTAAATTGCAATTTGACTTCACCGCTTCATGTCGCTATTGTTATGTATAGCTGGTAAGTTGTAAGTGGGAAATAACAACAAAAAAAAAACCATGACGTCTGTCAATTTTATCCCCCCACTGTAAATTTTACAAATTTCTCCCTGTTTATAAGAATCACTAATGTTGTTACATTTTCCAGGTTTCGATACTTATTTAATTTACACGATCCAATCCTCAAATCTGAATCCAGATTTTGTTTAAATGCGTTAATTCGTCCGTGAGAGTAGATAGTGTTTCCAAGCCAAGGCGCGTTTAAATAGGCCAAAACAAAATGGCGGCTTAAGAACCCAGCGAGGTGCAGTGGGCTGACCAAGATGGCGCACCGCCATTTTGGGAAGGCTTATTTTGGTTATGTTTGTTATGAACACCCCATTAATAATCTTCAAAAAGGGTGTTTTAACACACCCAAAGACATGATTTTGGAGAGGGAATGGGGAGGGGGAAGGTAGTGAGGATACACACACACAAACACACACACACACACACACACACACTGCCTTTTATATATATATATATATAGATGACAAAAGTTTATTGTCATGAAAATAATTGCTGCTGTAATGGCATTATTTAGCGGAATAATTGCTTTCTGGCTTCAATCAGGGTAGAGTGGGGAAAAAAACAATTGATGGTTGTTTTTATTGAGTTGCATTTCTTGCTTGATTGTACATTGTCACATTATGCAGATTAAGTGGTTACATTTGATCACGAGTTTATCGAATAAATTACTTTCTTTGTTTTAATTTGATCCATGTTTCAGCATCGTTCGCAGATCGTGACAAATGAAGGATAATTTATTGTCTGTGACAAAACTCGTTTACGTTAGGAAAAATCAGAAAGTTTAATTATCCTTAAACAACACTCGCAATGTCACAATGAATTGAGGTTCCGTCCATGTAACTTCCACTTGGCTTTGATCCACCTTTAGTCCTGACCCGTTGAAACTTCGCTCCGACCCTGACCTCACCAGGTCAACCAGCTTGGAGGAATCCAGCTGCGAACGTGCAGGTACAACGTTGACTGTCATAATCACTGACCTACAATCACCCTTTGTGTTTGCGCATATTGACACACACAAACCTAGCAATCCATCCGATTCACCTGTCTGTCATCTGTCTATATTTTTTGACAGTTTTCCCAACCTTCTTCCAGTGCTGTTGCCAAATATTTGGTAAAGAGGTTTCCACTGATATTAGACAGGATTGTGTTGCAGCATCTGGTAAGTCACATTCAGTACAACTTAATAAATCCCTGTGGAATGGCTCAGGAGACATTGATCTGTAAAATGTTCATGGATTTACACTTAACTTTTACAAGTCGTACAATTTCACGATTATAATATGACCCGCTAGCTGCCCAAATTGATGTAACAAATGACGTCAGTGGTTTGGTAATCACATGATATATGTAAATATGTATATATATATATATAGTTACGGTTTTCCGCCGCCCTTCCTACCCTTACCAAGGGGAGATTAAGCCCCTTGTTCTTTCTGGGCCGGCGTAACCGAGACTTGAAACGCCCCTCCTGGGCAAACGCAAGGTAGGGTTTCGGGACAAGTCTTGCACGTACCTAAATACCGGCGCCGCCGCGGAAGTGGGGAATCAAGCCTCACACGAGCCACGTGTAATTTGGGTACACCGAGCGGATTGCATACCACGTGGTCCGTGCAGTTACCGTTAGTATTGGAACCCAATTTGAGCGGTTCTATTCGTACCACGCTTAGTCAATGATGGAAAACACGAGACGGTCGAATAAAGGAAGAACACGATTTAATTATTATTTACACAAGTATGTACAAGTCGGTAGAAAGCAGAGAGACACAGAGCAGCCTTAAGCAGTCTTATATTAACCCCAGACATGGGCCTGATCACACTCACAAAGGGGAAATGCAGGTAGAATGGTGTTCACGCGCTGCCTTGGTCGTCCAGGAATGGCCCCGCCAAGCGTGGCTCTCCCCGGGCATAGCACGTCCCACGATGAAGGCAAGCAGACGGTGGAAGGGATCCTTGTAGCGCGTCTCTCGAACAAAGGGCAGATGAGGCAGGAGGGAAATGTATGCATCTCTCAGCGGCTTGGCGGTTTTCCACAGCACGTTTAGTTACTGGCACGCTATCACTCGCGTAACCCAATAGAGGCTCGGCCTCAAGCTCAACCGAGCGTTCAATTTGGTAAGAGCGCTTATAACTTAGTTCATGCGCGTCTTTTCTCTTGTACAACACTCAACTCTCACAGAACTTAGTCAAGCGCCTCCCTTCACAGAACTGCCATGGGGGCTTCGCGCAACGGGTTTTATTGCCACGCCCTTAGCCCTCTCGAATGTTCCAAACACACCCTGTGACGCATTGCCGCAGCCACTCCCTTCGAGCCCTGATTGGCGGCTCGCGCTTACCGTCAGCTTCTCCGCTGCCCTCATTCGGTCTTGTCTTGATTTGCCAGGCCTGCCTCATGTTAATTCGCGCCAAAAAGCCAAAGGCAGCATAAGGAGGAGTAAGGCGGCAAAAGGCTATGGAGGCGGCATAAGGCAATAGAGGCGGCATAAGGCAATGGAGGACAATGAAAGGACCTATTCTCATTATTCTACTCAACGCAAGACTAACACAGGAAAAGGACTATGCTCACACATACTAAGAAATAACTCCACTATCGCGAGGCTACATGTTGTCGTGTGACTAAACTATGAGGGGGAAATTTAACCTTTATTGTACAAACTCAAAACCACTATCTATATATATATATATATATATATATATATATATATATATATATATATATATATATATATATATATATATATATATATATATATACATATTGTTACGGTACGCGGTTAAGGATGTTATGTTTGCCGAGCGGAGGCTCCGCGACCGAACAGTTGTTCCCCGACTAAACCCGATTCACCCAAACGTTGGCCGTATCGCGCCACCGCTATTCAATCGGGAAAAGACTAAGACGACGAATGCAAAGAGGAAGAAGAAGAAGACATACAGAAGAGTAACGGGGTTTATTATTATTTACACATACATAAGCAAAAAGAGCAGTCATGGGTATTTACAGCGGACATGAAAACGCAGGTGACACAGTGAAAATTACTAGCTTATACAGACTTAGTTACTACCCAGGACAGCACGAACAAAACAAACTCACGTACGCAAATGGGTAACTTGCAGGCAGGAATGGCTGGAAAGGATGAGCAGGTGGGATTACAGGGCACAGCGAGCAGGTCCACTCCGGGCGGGAAGCGGGGAGTCGGCAGCTCCTTGTAAACCGCTTTACAGCGCACGCCGGCAGCTCCTGGTATTCGGCTTTACAGCGCACGCCGGCAGGGTCACTCGCTGCCCCGTCAGGGCTTCACGCGGCTGGTTGAAATGGGGCTGGACTCATCTGCCGTATCTCTTTGCAACTCGTTCGTAAAAGTTCCTCTGCTTTCTCTTGGACCCTTTCTTTGTCGTGTACCTCTCCACGCAGCTCAGCTCGTATTCCCTCCCTCTCACTTCTCTCCAGCGCGGGACTGACACGCCCCCTTCGGTTTCAGTACCGCCCTCCTCCCCCGTGCTCTGTTTCGTGACCTTGTATGGTAATCCCACGGGCTTGTCTCCTTATTTGGGCATGGCGCCGACGGCACGCCCCTTGTGGCAAGCCACGGGTTTGTTTCCTTATTTGGGCATGGGGCTGAACAGCCCCGCCCTTCGTGGCGCGCCCTGGGCTTGCCGCTCCCGGGCGACCCCGCCCCTCCTGTTCAAACAGAGCACGGAGCACATATTCACTATAGCAGCGAAATGAGAGGGCGTGCACCCCACGCTTGTGAACTGCTTTACCCGCAGATGGAGAGTTTGGCTGGGAAATGGAAGTATTGAAGGGGAGCTATTCTTAATTGATTCGGTGCAATGGAGTATTATTCTAATGGAAGACAAGGCCTTACTCTAAAACACATAATAAGATATAAGCTACTGAACAAGGGTTTTATCGGGTCCTGCAATGTGGTGTTTCATGGAATAACTACCGGGACGCCCTTTTTACCTTTACACAACTCTGGAGGCAGGAGGGGCCATATTCAACCAAGGTTACACAACAATTTACCACTACAATACACACAATAAAAAAAATGCAATCTTCACATCCGCAACACTGCACCCTCCTCCTCTTAGGCACGTACCGGGCCTACAACGTTTATTTAGTGTGACACGTAGGTGTAGTTCCCTCTACTTTTAACCTGACCCTGAGTGTGACAGTTTTAAAACATAGATAGATGTGGCCCGCTGCTCCATTGCACCCTGCCTAACAGACTCACGCCCACAGTTAACCGAATTGCGGAATGGTCTTCAAACTATACACTGACGGTGGGGAGCATTATTTACAGTTGACGCTACTTTTATTTACAAAACTAACCCAGGACCTGTAATTGTTCTTTCTGGGGGGGAGACAGTCTGCTCTGCATCAATGCACCATGAAAGCACCCAAAAACGCACCAAAGCACCCTCAAGCACCAATCGGTGCAGTCACCACAGTTCATCAGTGTTCATGAATAATCAAAATAAACCAACAACCCCTAACCCTGCAGGTGGTCTCTTGCTCTTCGGCTCCCTCTGCTGGCTATCTACTTTCTTCCAGATGTTGTCATTTTCTTTGCTGGCGGCCTATTTGTATTACAATAAAATGCACCCAACGTGTCCCTTTTATTTATTTATGGCCCACCAGGCCGACTACTGTGGTTCACCTGTGGGGCATCGGTGCCCTGTGGCCAAGGTCCGCCAGCAAGATTTCGGGCCCTCATGGCCGGTTCCAGCAGAGGGGCCACGCCCCAACCCATGGGGTCCATAAGTGGTGCTCGGCCACAGACATGTGGTCCATAATGTGGTGCATCGATGCAGACAGCTGGTTCTGGGAGTTCCGGGCGCACAATGGAGGACTCACGCACGCTCCCCTCGGCGCCCAATGGCGCACAGGTCATGTGGGAGACAAAAGGGGGGGACAGATGAGTGAGGGGTAAAGTCACAAGGGTACACATCAATAAGGCAATGCAAGGTGAAATGCGTACGGAGGGCGAAGTGAGAAAGCTCGTCCCTACCGTACGTCACCCCCCCTGTCACCTACACTACCCTTGCCCTCACCCCATATTTACAAAATCTACACATTTACAAATTCGTCACTACTGTCACGTCTTCCCCATATTTCCCCTACACCAAATTCGTCTTCACTCCCTCTACTTCAAAATTTGCAATCACCCAATTCATCATCAATCCTCATAAGGAGGGAGAGATGGAACAACAAAGCACAATGTCACACCCATGTCATGATGCGTCTCACAATCCAAAACATTTGCACATAAAAAATAATCAAACATGGCATGGTGTGGAGTACCTGTCACCTCAGGTGAGTGGATGCAGATGGTGCGAGGAGACTTCAATCCTAACTATCCTCTAAATGACATTAACACACTTTACACTACCCGGGGTCTTTCCCTGCCAATCCATTGGCCAACTTACACTATGGGTTCTAAAAACCAATTCCCATTGACCAAACTGTGGTGCTTCTCAATTTGGGGTCTCACTCCCCCGATTCATCTCCGGTGCCCTTGCACAATTTCTGGGCTGGGGCGTGTAGCTCTCCCAGCAGGTCTACCCACCTGCACACCTCCACCACTGCAGTTGCCACCCGAGCTTACCTAGCTCCTCACCCTAACCTAACTAACTGCGGAAGGCCCCTCCTGGCTCTGTCACCCCTTGGTGCCCTCTGGCACTGGGCTACCCGGGTCCATCCTCCGGATCCTCGGGCCCCATTCACAACCACTCTACCGGCTCCCAGAGCCCACCTGCGGCCTCACCTGGCCAACATCCTCACAGTGGTGGAGTGCCCAAACCAACTACACACACTAACAGGCTACACGCCCAGCCATTTCCACAACACTAATGCACCCATCCAATCACCATTCTTCCACCCGCACCACAGATGCCAATATCCAACCACAATTTACCTATACCCTCTACCTAACACTTACACTACCCGCCCCGGGTATTCGTGATGGGGGTCCACTCTTCCCCCATTCACACCTTCGCACCATCCACTCCACTCCACAATTTCCACCATACTCACTCCACGACCATCCATTCCAATACTCCATATATTCCACACTACCATTTATTCCATACACCTGTTGGTGTACACCTGTGCACTCACACCTGGTGCCACCTGCACCCTCCTTCCTTCCTGGACCAGTTGGTCAACACAACACACATCACCATCACTCAAACACTGCTCCACGCACCTGTCCAGTTGTACACCTGTGCAATCACACTACACTCACAATCACAATCAGTTACTCATACACTTCCAATCCTCAAACACACGGCATTATCTCATCTAACTACTCCCCTCTGAAACTTGCGCTTCCCAGTCGCCCCTTTAAACTATTGCGCTCCCACGTCATTATCATCCACACTAATCTACCTGCGTCCCCACTACAGGTGTCCGTCACTACCTAACCTTAACGTCACCTAAGGTCGTTCTTTTCTAGATCCCTACACACGATATATCCTAACCCACCCGGGCTAGTTTTCACTGCCATAAACCCCATAAAACTAGTGCTCCTTTGCCCCCCGCATTGTGAGAGATGACAGAGTTGCCATCCCACCACATCGGGGGCGTTCCACTACCAGTTTTGCTCACCAAATTCCAACCAATCAAAAATTTGCCAATCACTCTACCAATCCTCTGCCAATCATCACTCTGCCAATCCTTTGCCAATCATCAAATTTTGTTTTTCTAATTTCGGGTCCAGACCACTATCCTCATCATTACAGTCTACTTACTAATGCCTCTCGGTGCACCAATTCACTTCTACAGCCCGGCTTCGTAAAGCCGAGCAATGAATGCGGGTTGTTTGGTGCCGGCAGCTGGATGCGTCCGGCACTCGGTGCAGGGAAGGACGCTTACCTGGGCCGAGATCCCACGCACCACCTCGGCACGGAGCCATCCAATTGCCCGATCTCGACCTGCCGGAACGCCTCAACAAAAAGGGGTCGCCATGACGACCCTTCCTATCGGGCTGCCCGTTCTGCCTAGCGGAGCACGGACGCGGCCGTTCCAAGCGCGGCCCAGCGTGGATCACGTACGGCGGTCCTTTCGAACCCGCCGTGGTTCGGATCCCCGCTGGTCCTCACGGCACGCGAAGCTGCCCGACGCGCACCGAGGGCCTGATTCGGCTAAATGTCGTTCTAACCGCTAACCCGGTTACCGTCGATGCCTCACCTGCATGCTTACACCCCGCAGCCCGTTCCTTGCTCATACATCCAGCTGTTCCCATGCTCCTCGTCATTGCACCTTCTCTTCCACACCCAGGTACACTCATTCCGCTCACAGACTTGGTCACACACCTGACCACCGAACACCTTTGCACACACTCGTCGTTCGCACACCTCACCAACACACCTCTTCGCGCCCCCTCCTCGGTCACCTCCTCTGTGACAACCACAAGTGTGCTCTCACTCGCACACCCAACTACGTGCCTCACTACCAACTCAAGTGTGCATTCCCACACACGCTCTACCATTCCAGGTGTGCATCCTACCATTCCAGGTGTACATCCTCTCTCACCTGTCACAACCAACTCACGCTCCGTGTCACTCTTACTACTTTCACCACCACTCTTGACAGCGCACTCACCCTTACTCTCGACAGCGCACTCTTTCCTCATGCACCCGTCCGTTACACACCTTTCTCGCGCACACTCTCCCGTTACATCCTCTGTAACACTCACCACAGGCGTGCATGCTTCCGTTACATCCTCTGTAACACTCCTCACTACGCGCTTCCATGTGCTCCCTCGCACACGCGCTACGACCGACTCACTCTCGACAGCACCCTCACTCCTTGGCGCGCACTTTTTTTTCACACACCCCATAGTCGGACATTCTCGCACACCTCCTCTTTCGCACACCGTACCTGTCGCACACTTCACCAATGGCCTTTCACGAACACCCGGATCCAAATCAATCCCCAAGCCGACTGAAGCTCCCCTCACATCATGTACATTTCCACGTATATCGCCACTCACCTTGGCACCTCGTCTCCGCACCTCCTTCGCCACCTGCAAACTCTTTATTTGGTGAGTGAGCACACAATTATGAGTTGAGCACCGACCTTGCACATATTCCATCACCTCCTCCTGTATTTCTCTCTTAGTTTCTGTCCGTCTCTTCTTAATTTCACTCACCTCTTCTTCCACTTCCTCTAATTTTTGCTTCACCTCTTTTATTTCCCGGTGCGTCTCCTCAAGTTCGTCCTCTAAGGCTATTTTGACCGTCTCTATGTGCATCCTCACCTCTCGGTCCTTCGTCTCCATTACTTCTGTCACCTCTTCCAACCTCGTTGTCAGTCCCTCACGTACCATCTGACATTGCCTCTGTGTCGCTATCAAGTCATTTTTAATGTCATTTTGTGTCGCTTTTAACCCTCCTAGTACCGCAGTGTTCCTTTGAACCTGCTCCACTAACTCCGTTTGTCCCTCTGTCAGCTGTTCCACCTCCTCCATCAGATCTTCTATTCCCCCTTGTAACTTTGCCGTCCCATTTCTCACCTCGTTCTCTATACGCTTTTCGCCTCGCTTTACCTCCTCGCGTACCCCCGAGACCTCCTCACTTACACCTCATCGTATCTCCTCTTTCATCTCCTCCCTCTCTTTTGTAGATGCCACCCTCATCTGTCCCAATTCATCCCTCTGAGCATCCAATTTACTTTCTAACCCGATTTTCACCTCCTCTATCTGCTCTCCCATTTGTTTAATTTCTCGGGCGGATTGCTCCCCTATCTCCTGCAATTTGTCTTCCATCCTATTTTCTAACCCCATTAACCCATTTTCACCTCTTTTATCCCGTTGTCTAACCCCTCAAATTTGTCGTCTAACTTCCCAATTTTCTTGTCTAATCCCTCAAATTTATTGTCCATGTCCCTGCTGGATTTTTCAGCCATTTTTTTCATATACCCCATCATCTGCGCCGCAAAGAGGTCCAATTTCCCCAGCGCTGCGGTCTCGACTGCCGCAGCGCCGCCATTTTGTGCCTCCTCAACCTCGTGCGCGAGGGCGCCATTTTGCGCGCCTGAAACCTCCTCAACCACATTGCCAATGTTCCCCTCCATTTGATTCTGGGTTACTCCTAACCCCTCTATCTCTCCCACCGGCATTCCGTCGCCTTGACCAGCCATGGCGCGATTTCAAAATTCGGGTTTTGCTTTAAAACCCAAATTTCCAGCAGCTCGTAATTTTGAGCACGTTAAGCGCGCTTCGGGTCCGATCCGACACTTCTGACACCAATTGTTACGGTACGCGGTTAAGGATGTTATGTTTGCCGAGCGGAGGCTCCGCGACCGAACAGTTGTTCCCCGACGAAACCCGATTCACCCAAACGTTGGCCGTATCGCGCCACCGCTATTCAATCGGGAAAAGACTAAGACGACGAATGCAAAGAGGAAGAAGAAGAAGACGTACAGAAGAGTAACGGGGTTTATTATTATTTACACACACATAAGCAAAAAGAGCAGTCACGGGTATTTACAGCGGACATGAAAACGCAGGTGACACAGTGAAAATTACTAGCTTATACAGACTTAGTTACTACCCAGGACAGCACGAACAAAACAAACTCACGTACGCAAATGGGGAACTTGCAGGCAGGAATGGCTGGAAAGGATGAGCAGGTGGGATTACAGGGCACAGCGAGCAGGTCCACTCCGGGCGGGAAGCGGGGAGCCGGCAGCTCCTTGTAACCCGCTTTACAGCGCACGCCGGCAGCTCCTGGTATTCGGCTTTACAGCGCACGCCGGCAGGATCACTCGCTGCCCCGTCAGGGCTTCACGCGGCTGGTTGAAACGGGGCTGGACTCATCTGCCGTATCTCTTTGCAACTCGTTCGTAAAAGTTCCTCTGCTTTCTCTTGGACCCTTTCTTTGTCGTGTACCTCTCCACGCAGCTCAGCTCGTATTCCCTCCCTCTCACTTCTCTCCAGCGTGGGACTGACACGCCCCCTTCGGTTTCGGTACCGCCCTCCTCCCCCGTGCTCTGTTTCGTGACCTTGTATGGTAATCCCACGGGCTTGTCTCCTTATTTGGGCATGGCGCCGACGGCCCGCCCTTCGTGGCGCGCCCTGGGCTTGCCTCTCCCGGGCGACCCCGCCCCTCCTGTTCAAACAGAGCATGGAGCACATATTCACTATAGCAGCGAAATGAGAGGGCGTGCACCCCACGCTTGTGAACTGCTTTACCCACAGATGGAGAGTTTGGCTGGGAAATGGAAGTATTGAAGGGGAGCTATTCTTAATTGATTCGGTGCAATGGAGTATTATTCTAATGGAAGACAAGGCCTTACTCTAAAACACATAATAAGATATAAGCTACTGAACAAGGGTTTTATCGGGTCCTGCAATGTGGTGTTTCATGGAATAACTACCGGGACGCCCTTTTTACCTTTACACAACTCTGGAGGCAGGAGGGGCCATATTCAACCAAGGTTACACAACAATTTACCACTACAATACACACAATAAAAAAAATGCAATCCTCATATCCGCAACAATATATATATATATATATATATATATATATATATATATATATATATATATATATATATATATATAATTATATATATATATATATATTGTTACGGTACGCGGTTAAGGATGGTATGTTTGCCGAGCGGAGGCTCCGCGACCGAACAGTTGTTCCCCGACTAAACCCGATTCACCCAAACGTTGGCCGTATCGCGCCACCGCTATTCAATCGGGAAAAGACTAAGACAACGAATGCAAAGAGGAAGAAGAAGACGTACAGAAGAGTAACGGGGTTTATTATTATTTACACACATAAGCAAAAAGAGCAGTCATGGGTATTTACAGCGGACATGAAAAAGCAGGTAACACAGTGCAAATTACTAGCTTATACTGACTTAGTTTACTACCCAGGACAGCACAAACAGAACAAACTCACGTACGCAAATGGATGGAAGGGTAGGAATCGCTTGGAGGGATGAGCAGGTGGGATCACAGGGCACAGCGAGCAGGTCCACTCCGGGCGGGAAGCGAGGAGCCGGCAGCTCCTTGTATTTGGCTTTACAGCGCACGCCGGCAGCTCCTTGTATTCGGCTTTACAGCGCACGCCGGCAGCTCCTTGTATTCGGCTTTACAGCGCATGCCGGCAGGGTCACTCGCTGCCCCGTCAGGGCTTCACGCGGCTGGTTGAAACGGGGCTGGTTGAAGCGGCTCTTTGTCAAAGGCTTTTCGTATCTCTCACGCAACTCCGGTGCAACTCTGAACTCTCTCCCGGTGGACTGCCAACCCTCTCACACACCTGGACTCATCTGCCGTATCTCTGGTGTAGCTTGTCCCAGCGATCGTCGCACCCTTCTCTCATACCTTCAGCGCGGGTCTGACACGCCCTCCTCGGTTTCGGTACCGCCCTCCTCCCCCGTGCTCTGTTTCGTGACCTTGTATGGTAATCCCATGGGCTTGTCTCCTTATTTGGGCATGGGGCTGAACAGCCCCGCCCTTCGTGGCGCGCCCTGGGCTTGCCTCTCCCGGGCGACCCCGCCCCTCCTGTTCAAACAGAGCACGGAGCACATATTCACTATAGCAACGAAATGAGAGGGCGTGCACCCCACGCTTGTGAACTGCTTTACCCACAGATGGAGAGTTTGGCTGGGAAATGGAATTATTGAAGGGGAGCTATTCTTAATTGATTCGGTGCAATGGAGTGTCATTCTAATGGAAGACAAGGCCTTACTCTAAAACACATAATAAGATATAAGCTACTGAACAAGGGTTTTATCGTGTCCTTCAATGTGGTGTTTCATGGAATAACTACCGGGATGCCCTTTTTACCTTTACACAACTCTGGAGGCAGGAGGGGCCATATTCAAACAATGTTCATCACCATTTCCAATATAATACAACACAATGAAAAAAATGCAATCCTCATATCCGCAACAATATATATGTATATATATATATATATATATATATATATATATATATATATATATATATATATATATATATATATATATATATATATATATATATATATATACATATATATATATATATATATATATATATATATATATATATATATATATATATATATATACAGACTTGGCATTTAATATGGAATATCTTTTTTTTTCTTGACTTGGGTTTACTTTCTTAACTCAGTATATCAATCTGGTGAATTTCTTTTACACTTTGGTGATTTATTTGTTAAAAGAACCATGTCACTGATTGTCTGTCGCAGCAAGAAGTCAACAACAGGATTATATCACAGGTGGCGTGGCAAAATGTACGGACAGGTGCATTTGATGATTGGCTTCACAGTCGGGTATACAAGGGTTGTTGCGTTCTGTATTAGTGGAAAACAACTGCTGCACGTCTCCAAAAGTTATTGCCGCTTCCTCTGGAGATGGTCCGTCAACTCGACAATGCTGTTTTTCATGGAGTGGTGGCTTTACGAAATTACGGCATGAAACAGCGTGCTATTGCTCAGCAGTATGGCATCACTCAAGGTCAGGTGTCAATGATCCTGAAACGAAATGATCAGAGGGGTGTCCCTACTCCAATACCGAGGCCAGGACGTCCCCGCAGAACCACAAGAAGGGATGATCGCCAGCTGCACCGGTTAGTCCGCAATGGCCATACCAAGTCAGCTAATCGGCTGAGGGCTGAGTGGCAGCAACTGACAAATGTGCCTGTATCCAGAAGGCTAGTCAACCAACGACTGGTTCAAGCAGGCTATCGTGCCAGGCGTCCCCTGAGAAAGCCACGCCTGACCAGACAACACCGCCAGCGCCGATTGCAGTGGGCCAGAGAGCACCGTCAATGCCAGCCAGGACACTGGAATCACGTGATCTTCAGTGTCGAGTCTGGATTTCTGGTCTATCGTCAAGATGGCTGCGTCCGAGTGCGCAGACAAGTGCATGAAGCCTACAACAAAGATTGTATAGTGCCAAGAGTCCAAGCTGGAGGTGGTGGGGTGACCGTTTGGGCTGCTTTTCATGCAGGGTGCAAAACTGACCTGGTTGTTCTGAATGGAATCCTGAACCAGTTCAAGTACAGGGCCATTCTGGAAGAAACATTGCTTCCATTTGCTCGTGCAGCCTTTCGAGGAAACTTTGTCTTCCAAGATGACAATGCATGGCCTCATCGTGCTCGCATGATCCAACACTTTCTTGCTGACCGTGGTGTAGAGCATATGGAGTGGCCTGCCATGTCCCTGGATATGAATCCGATAGAGAACTTGTGGGCATAATTATCGCGTCATATCGACCACTTGAACCAGCAGCCGACCTCTGTGCATGAATTGCAGCAGGCTATTGTCACTGCATGGCAAGCAATTCCTGTCCAAACCTTGGCAAATCTCGTGAACAGCATGCCTCAACGTGTACGTGCTCTCCTGAATTCTCGTGGGGGTTACATGAAGTACTGAACTGTAATTTTACTGTCCGTAATCCCAGTCGTAATTTAACTTTTGTTTTTGTTAAAAATATATTTGGCTAATGTGCAAAATAAAGAGATACTTCTGGAAAACGTACAGAAGTTTAACACAGTACTGTCCATGAATTGAGTTCGATATCAGTTTACATCACTTTCAAGGATCAATTTATTTGTTTCGAAATGTCAAATGTGGTTTTTGTTTCTTTTAAAGGTCACATTAACAAAATCTAGAATAATTTCAACATAATTCCAATGAACTTTTGGTTCTAAGACATCTTGAAAAGTAAGTTCACCCCCACAAAAAAATATTCCATATTAAATGCCAAGTCTGTATATATATATATATATATAATGTGATTAATAGGGTAGGGAGAGAGGAGGGGGGGTGGGGAGTTAGAGGGAGGGGAGAAGAGCGGGAGGAGAGGGAATGGGGAGAGGGAGGAGAGGGAATGGGGTGGGGGAGGAGGAGGTTAGGGGAAGGGAGGGAGGGGTAGGGGAGGGATGTGAAGGGGAGGGAAGTGAAGCGGAGGGAAAGGAAGGGTATGGAGAGGGAGTGGAAGGCTAGGGGTGAGGGTGGGGGAGAGGAGGTAGTGGGGAGACAGAGGGAGGGGGAGAGGGGAGGGTGGGGGGAAGGGAAAGGTGAGGGGAAGGGTGCAGAGGGTAGGGGAGGGAGGGAGGATGTGTGAGCAAATGGGGAGGGAAGGGAGGAGGGCAGAGGAGAAGGGAGAAGGGAGGAGGGGAGAGGGGAAGGGGAGGGGAGAGGGGAAGGGAAGGGGAGGTGAGGAGAGGTGAAGGGGAGGGGGAGGGGAGGAGGGGAGAGGGGAAGTAGGGGGAAGGGGAGTGGAGGGGAGGAGGGGCGAGGGGAAGGGGAAAGGGAGGAGGGGAGAGGGGAAGGGGAGGGTAGGAGAAAGGGGTGGAGGAGGAGGGAATTGGGGAGGAGATTGAGAGAGGGGAGGGGAGGAGGAAGAGGGAGGTGAGGGGTAATGGAGGGAATGGGGAGGGGAGAAGGGAGGGAATGGGGAGGGGAGGAGGGAGGATGGGAGTGGAGAGGGTTGTACTTAATGTTGTAATGGTCATCATTTCCCACATTAAATCCTTCAAGTTTGTAAATTCGTCAAAATTGATCGGATTTCCACCAAATTTGTTGTTGTCGAGTAGTAAAACATTTCAGTGACTATCAAAACCAAAAACATAAATCGAAGCCTCGTTGAAATGAGTCTGTCAGGGTGTTTGAAGCAAAAACCCTGTTTTTACCAGAAGAATAATTTTCAAAGTCATAAGACCTTATTTGTAAGCCATTCATCATCCATCCTAACATAAACCAAGAGCTTATGGTGTTCAATGGTGTTCACACAATGGTGTTCACAACATTAACAAAAACCTTCATTTAGACAACTTTATTCGCCATGCAGGCTAGCATATAGCCAAGACCAGGCCAAGACCAACAGCCTACGGCCCATATTTTAAAACATTAATAAAACAAAAACTACAAACCTCACAAACATAACACTTACCTAATTATTCTCCCGACACCCTTGGCTTTCCCAGATATCCACATATATCCACAAGACTAATGCAGGAAACCTATCTCATGACGGTCTAAACCCAACTCACATTCCCTGTTTAGTGTTAGTGGGTGAACAATCTCAATAGGCCGAAACAAAATGGCGGCTTAAGGACCCAGCTATGTGACATTGGGCAGACCAATATGGCGGATCGCCATTTTGTGATGCGACAGTGGGCTGACCAATATGGCGGATCGCCATTTTGTGATGCGACAGTGGGCTGACAAATATCGTGGATCGCCATTTTGTGATGCGACAGTGGGCTGAACAAGAAGGTGTATCGCCATTTTGGTAAAGCTTTTTTTGATTTTTTGTTATGAGCACCTTGTTAATCATCTTCAAAAAGAGTGTTTATATACACCCAAACACCCAGTTTTCATTCATGCACTCTATTGGAGGTTGAGAAGTATGCATGCAAAATTTGGGGCCACTCGCCACTAGGTTTTGGGGTCACCAAAGAATAATTTCCCTGAATATGGGACAATAAAGATTATTATTATTTATTTCATGGTTTTGGAGTTATGGAGGAGAGACACACACACTGCCTTTTATTATATACGAGTATAATGCCCGTCAAAAATGACGGGTTGGAACAGTTTATTTGACGGTGCAGCCGCGTGAGCATGCCAAACTCTGAAGCCTGGCCTAATGTCAGGTGAGCTTATATCTTCTTTATTCATTAGACATCCTACAGACATAAATGAACACTCGGGTTACTCTGTGCGCGTTGCACATTATGTGCAGCTATTTTCACCTCGCTGCGCCTTGTATTTGTTGTGATTTTATAAAAACGTTTCTGTACACCGACCTTGAGGCTCGGTTTGCAAGCCACCGTCTACAATTCCAATGTAAGAGACATAATTACTCTTCTTTTGGCTCTTTGGAGTCCTCATGGTCTTTTGGATCCTCTAGGACTAGGTCGTTTGGGTGTTTTGGGTGCTCAGGGTATTTTGCGTCCTTGTGACCTTTTGAGTCCTTGGGGTTTTTTGGGTCTTTTGTGTCTTTTGTGTCTTCTGGTTATTTGGGGTCTTTTGAGTCATTTGACTCTTTTGGGTCCTCTAGGTCTTGGGTCATTTGAGTCTTTTGGGTCCTCTGGATCTTTGGGTCACTTGAGTCTTTTGGGTCCTCTGGATCTTTGGGGTCCTCGGGTCTTTTTAGTCCCCTGGGTCTTTAGGGTATTTCGGGGTCTTTTGGTCTTTTGGATTTTTGGAGTCTTTTGGGTCTTGAGAGTCCTTTGGGTCTTCTGGGTCCTTAGGGTGTTTTGGGTTCTCTCAGTTGTTTGGATCCTTGGGGTCGTTTTGGGTTGTTTGGATAATTTGGATAATTTGGGTCTGGATCCTTTTAGGTCTTTTGAGTTCTTGGGGTATTTTGTGTCCTTGGAGTCTCTTAGGTCTTTTAACCGGTGGACACACAGTGATGTTCAATGATTGCCCATTAAAACCCCACTTTAATCCCTCCTAAAGCGCTACTCAAAGCCTTTAAAACCTACCCTTATGAAGGGGGACAGACATCACACAAATACACAAACACACATTTGTGTTTTATATGGTGTATATATATATATATATATATATATATTATTCTGGGGTAGGAGTATTGATCTTCCTGGATGCTCCTGGAAGCACAGGGAAGACATTCTTCATAAACCTCATACTCGCAAGGGTTCGTCCCAATGGTCATGTTGCATTGCAAGCAGTGGGATTGCTTCCCATCTTCAAGGCAGATGAACATCAAACGTGGCTCAGCTTTGGCCTGCATCCTTGATGAGAGTACGATCATCTTCTGGGGACAAAGCTACAATGTCACATCGACTGTCAGTTGAAGCTCTCGATTGAACGCTGAGGAACATCCTCAAGGGCAGTGACCTCATGGGTAGGATTTTGGTGGTGTTGTCTGGAGATTTCCTCCAAACTCTTCCTATTGTGCATGGTGGCATGAAAGCCAACGAGATCGACGCTTAACTCGAATCTTCACATCTTTGGAAGCATATAATGACTCTTTGTCTGACAACAAACATGCATTCCCTCCTTCGAGGTGATCACAATGCAGGTCAATTTGCAAAGCTGCTCTCGAGGATTGAAGATGGCCAGGTGCTTCATGATAGTGATGGCTATTTCATCAGTGTGCCACAAAAATTGGGGACCATGATATCTTCAGCCATAGATCTTCAGTCGAGGGTGTACCAAAATGTACTGCAACACTAGAAACACATGGAGTGACTGTATGAGCGTGCAATCCTTGCTGTTCCCCAGTGGAGGCCACTTCCTGATGATGAAGCAGTTACATGTGGAGGCCAGTGAGATGAAGCAGTTACATGCCCCACAGACTTCCTGAACAGCCTGGATCCTTCAGGAATGGCACCTCACCACCTCCTTCTGAAAACAGGAGTGTCAGTCATGCTCTTAAGCATCCTCGACCCACCAAAGCTTCGCAACGGAACTCGAGGAATCATCAAACTTTTGCTGCCGAATTGCATAAACGTCACCATCGCCACTGGTCCAAACAAGGGAGAGCAAGCCATGATTCCAAGGATATTGATAATCCTATCAGACACAATCTTGCCATTTGACTCTTGGCGAATTCATTTTGCAGTCAGAGTCTGCTTTGGTATGACCTTCAACAACTCCCAAGGACAAAGCCTCTAGGTTATCGGCCTAAGTCTTCAGGAGCTCCCATTCACGCATGGCCAGCTGCATGTGGCGGAAAGCAGAGTGGGAAGCTCCAAAGGGCTTTTGGAATGAAAATAAAACTGAGACTAAGTCAGTCGCGCCTGATCCTCAGTTCACAGTTCAATCAATCATTGTCATTGGGATACGCGAAATAAAAACGTCATTCTACTCCTCAACAGTTTTGGACATTCCTGTTCTTTTAAAAATAATTTTTTACCCGGCGAAGAACAGATATCTCAGCGAGTACAATGTATACAGGTGGGTGTTGAATTCAAATTTCAATCCCCCATTTAGAGGGCTCGTATCTGAAATGGGGACTTGCTTCTATAATACTGGCTCACATTTGCTTGTGCCAATTGCTGTGAAAACAATCTTAGGCAGGCACGCTCAGTCTGCGAATGCTGTCACAAAAATGGAATGTTTTATTTTATTATTAATATTATTATTATTATGTAAAATGGCAGGTACAGGGGAAGGGCAGGACCCTTAGTCATTCCGCACGGCATCCTGTAACACGGGAAGGGAATACGAGTCAATCACAAGGAGCGGACTAGCATAACAAGTAGACAGGACCAGGTGGGCCAGGCACATTATCCTAACTCTTGGTGGTTGGTGTGCTGCTTGTGGCTGCTGGCTGCCTCATTTCCTGGAAGTGCAGCTGTGCCGCTGATGCAACGCCCCATGTTACCAGTGAGCTGTTTTGCTGACCTCGGAAGGATAACATGCCTAGTCAACACACCTAATGTTAATTTAAACTTAACCGTTAAGGCGTGGAGCCAACACCAGGCTTATCCCACTCCTGAAACCATTTATGGCCCGCATAGGCTTTTACCCATAATCCAATCATGACTTAGGAATTCTCAAGAGATGCGTTTGACATAATGAAGATGGGAATCCAAATCTTTAATACTGCTTCCTTCAGCTGGATTTGAACCCACAACGTCGAGAATCTCAGTGTCTCAGTCCTCACCAATAAGGCACCACTGGACTCAAAATGACCTCAAAAGTTAGAGTGACACGGTCAGGCAGATCTATCACAGTAAATTTTTAATCAACGTACAGGGATTATTATGCAAATCATTTTGTACTGAGACAATACCTTTGAGACTATTCCACGATAACAGGTTCGATTAACGTCCAATAATAATAAGATGTAAAATTGAGCTTACACTCGCATTCATTTCACCCATTAAATGGCTCTGATGTCGGAGTGGAGTGGCAAATCGATGGTAATTATAAAACGAATTGCTGAGATAATTAAGGGGAAAAAAAAAAATCACTTCCTTATGAATAATGCAAAACGATTGAAACAATAAGAGCGCTTCAATTGATGCAGATTGTTAAGATTCATCTCGTCTAATTAAAACAGTAACATTTTATAATCGAAAAAGCTGGACTTACGAGTCACGGCAGATGTTGAAGTGAAGAAGAAGCTTGACAATAGCCACGTGACCTCCACAGTTGGTCTGTAGACAAATCTGACCGTCACGTGACAATTACAGACAACGTGGGAGAGATGTTATAGCCTTGTCCCAATGTCCCACGTCCGTGACGGATTAAATCGCCAACAGCCCCTTTTATTGAGAGAATAAGACCATTTGATAAGTTTCGTATGAGTTATACAATCACCTTTGTCTGCCAAGTATTGTCTTTGTCCATGGAAGTTTGAAGTGGATTTGCATATTTCGTCATTTAATTCAACCACCAATATTTTTGAAGTCAACATAGGCCAAAAGGTCAACACAGGCCGATTTTCTAAAATTAATATTAATAATAATAATACATTTATTTTGTATTGCGCTTTTCAAGAAACCCAAAGACGCTTTGACATAGTACGTAAAACAAAGACAAAAAAGACAAAAATACATAATTAAATAACCAAACAGAAAGGAAGGATAAGGAGAAGAGACGGTCAGGGGTTGAATGCGGTGTTGAACATGTGGGTCTTGAGTGATGATTTGAATGTGGTGAGTGAGGTGGAGTCTCTGATGGTTTGAGGTAGTGAGTTCCAGAGTGTGGGAGCAGCGATGGAGAAGGCCCTGTCCCCCCAGGATCTGAGTTTGGTCCGGATGAGGGGGGGGAGAGGGGGGGACAGGATGTTGGCAGCAGCAGAGTGGAGGGTGCGGGTGGGAGTGTGTCTGGGGAGGAGGTCAGTCAGGTAGGATGGGGCCAGGTTATGGAGGGCTTTGTAGGTCAGGAGGAGGATTTTGTACTGGATTCTCTGGGAGATGGGGAGCCAGTGGAGCTTGTGAAGGACGGGGGTGATGTGGTCCCGAGTCCGGGAGTGGGTGAGTAGATGGGCAGCGGAGTTCTGAATGTATTGAAGTTTATTGACGATATTTGAGGGTGAACCATAGAGGAGGCTGTTGCAGTAGTCCAGATGGGAGGTGATGAAGGCGTGGATGAGGGTTTCTGCAGCCGTGGAGGAGAGGGATGAGCGGAGACGGGCGATGTTTTTCAGGTGAAAGAAGGCTGTCTTGGTGATCTGTTTAGTGTGTTTGTCGAAGGAGAGGGTTTGGTCAAAGATGATGCCAAGATTCCGGATGTGAGGGGAGGTGGATACTGGGATACCGTCGATGTTGAGGGTGAAGTTATGGGTGGACTTGGTGAGCGTTTTTGGTCCAATAATGATTATTTCGGATTTATCACAGTTTAGTTTGAGGAAGTTGATTTGAAGCCAGGATTTTATTTCAGTGATGCAGTTTGTCAGGATAGAGTGGGTGTCGGTGGCGATTGACTTGGTGGAAATGAAAAGCTGGATGTCATCGGCAAAGCAGTGGAATTGGAGACCATGACGGCGGATTAAGTGACCAAGGGGGACAGGTACAGGATGAAGAGGAGGGGGCCAAGAACTGAACCTTGGGGGACACCTTGGGGGAGGGGAGCGGTGGGGGATTTGCAGTTATTGATGGAGATGAACTGGTGCCTGTCGGAGAGGTATGATTTGATCCAAGAAAGGGCAGTGCCAGTGATGTTAAAGGTGGTTTCAAGTCGGGTAAGGAGGATGATGTGATTGATGGTGTCAAAGGCGGCGCTGTGGTCGAGAAGGATGAGAATGTTGAGGTTACCGGCGTCGGAGGAAAGGAGAAGGTCGTTGGTGCTTTTGAGGAGTGCAGTTTCCATACTGTGGTTGAGGCAGAATCCGGATTGGAATGTTTCATACAGGTTATTGGCAGAGAGGTGATGTTTGAGTTGAGTGGCTACAGCGCGTTCCAAAACTTTGGACAGAAAGGGTAGGTGGGAGATGGGTCTGAAGTTATTTGGGGTGTCAGGGTTGAGTCCAGGTTTTTTCAGAATGGGGGTAACAGCAGCAATTTTGAGGGATGGTGGGACGATGCCAGTAGACAGGGAGGAGTTTATCGTTGCAGTGATAAGTGGAGAGAGAGCAGGAAGGGAGGCCTTAACAAAGCTGGAGGGGATGGGGTCCAGAGTGCAGGTGGCAGTTTTCATTCCTGTGAGGAGTTTAGAGAGGTCAGTAGGGGAGACTGGGGAAAACTGAGATAGGGGTTGGCAGGATAAGGGGGAGCAGATGGTTTGAGGGGGAGCAGGTGCGGTGGTGGTTAAGAAGTTTGTTAAGAAAATTGACAAAAAATTGTCAATTTTCATCCAATTGACCAGAAATTTGAAGAGGATTTACATATCAGGTCATTTAATTCAACCACCAATATTATTGAGGTCAACATAGGCCAAAGGTCACCAACTTCAGCGAGATTTCTAAAATTGTCAATTTTCATCCAATTGACCAGAAATTTGAAGAGGATTTACATATCAGGTCATTTAATTCAACCACCAATATTATTGAGGTCAGCATAGGCCAAAGGTCACCAACTTCAGTCAGATTTCTAAAATTGTCAATTTCTTCCTCTCCCCCCCCCCCCCCCCCCCTTCCATGCCTCTTCCCCCCAAGCCATCTCCCTCCCACAGATCTCCCGATGTCCCTGCTCTCAGTCTTGTTCTCCCGCTCCCTTTATCATATTGTTGCGGATCTCCAACGTCGGCTCTCCCCTTATCAAGAGGGGGTTAATCCCCTTGTCTTTTATCTGGCCGACGCGATCCCGAAGTTATCACGTTCCTTCCGGTCGGTGTTAAATAGGGTTGTTGGTCGAATTTAGTCCTATTACCTAAGTACTACCACCGACCGTGAAGCAAGGAAATAACTTCCGCCCGAATCACGGCATTGGTGGACACGTCGAGCGAAGCGAGCCGCGATTCGGGCCATTAACAGGTACTAGACCCGATTCTAGGCGGTTCCTAATCGTGCCACGCTTACCCAATTGAGAAATGACGAGGACAATCGGATTGAGAAGAAACCAGGAAGAACAAGGTAATTTATTTACACTCTGTACAATTAGAAGAGGAAACGAAGGAATGTACAAGAAAGAAGAGGAAGAAAAAGTACGCAGGGCAGCCTTATTCAGTTTTAACTTATTCCCTGGACTCGGGCCCGCTCACTCTCAGACTCGGTCTCAGACGCAGACTCACGCGGGGATGTAGATGATAGGGTGGAAGGTCCAGCGATGGCGTTCAGGCTCCGGTCCTCGACCCGTACCAGGCGATGATGGTGGACGGCAGACAGCTCTCCGCGTAGCGTAGGCGCGAGCGGACAATTATTGTCACGGGAAAAGGGTAAGCCAGGCTATCGTGACTTCATGGCTCTTGGCCGTGTATGTAATATGTGTACCGGCGCTTCTACACGCGCTCCCGGTATTACTCGCTCCAAGCGCCCCTTCCCCAAGGTCCTCCTGCACGCTGCAGCTCTCGGCAATGCGTGCCGCGCGCTCGCCCTTTGTAAGCTGGTTGCCACAGCGTGTCTCTCCCTCTCGTACTCAGCGCTCATTCCAGGTCAAGCGCCTCTCTCTCCCCGCTCAGACCTGAAGGTCAACCTCCTATCACGAGTGCAGTTGCGTCAGTCCTCTCGTAAAGCGCAATTCCTTCAAGTCCTCACAATACCAACGCTTGGCTTCAGTCCTTTGTAATGAGCGCTGCTGCGTAAGTCCTCTCAAGGGCTTTGTGCATGCGCTTATATAGGCACGCCCTTACCACGCCCCTCACGCCATGTCACCCGAGCCCTGATTGGCTATGGCTCTTACCGTTGCTGTCTCCGCCGCTCCAACCTCGACGCCGCGCTCCTCGCTCTCTCAGGCCTACCTCGTGTTCCTTGACTATTGAGCATCCTAATGCGAGGTGCCATAGCCAAAAATGTGGCGCTGGATGGATGCTGCCCAACGAGGTAGATTTGGAGGGTGGAGGCAAAATGAACGGGGCCTATACTTATTTGTTTGACACAACGCAGATGCAACTATTGGGAATGGCTTTATCTAAACACATACTATAAAATAACTGACGTCCTATGGTGACCTATGTGTTGCTTGTGGCCTATCTATGGGGTGCAACCTTTAACCTTTAATGATGTTATATTTACAAGTGTGGGTTCTCAAACCCGCAACAATATGTTTTATGTTTTATGTGTCAGTTTGTCTTTTTGTGATCAATGTTAGCTCTTACACGAGCCTCGATGTGGTATACAAAAAAAAAGTACCAGTAGTTGTATATATTTATTAAGTAACTCCAATATAATTTACACATTGCTGCAGACAGATAAAAGGTCCGTAATTTTAGAAGGGCGCTTCAAGATCTGTGTTTAACTCGTTTGATACGTGCGCGTTGCATGTATGCCACTGCATCGTGGATCTTTAACGCATAAATTCAATGCATTTGACGTTTCACTTCCATGTTTATTGAAATAATAAATCAACCTTAATTTTGTCTTTCAGCATTCCATCACTCATAATGCCAGACATATCAGACATGGTGATGAAACAAATTGATGACATCACATTGCAATAGCCTTACGTCACTATTTTCTCCTCACCATCATAGTTTATACTACTTCATAGGAGTTAACAGAACCAGATAACTGCATGAACATGGTAACTGGTAACAACAAGATGAATGATCAGATTATTTTATGAGGTAAAAACAATGTCAGCTCTGGAATATTTCCTTCTGGATGGAAATACGAGGGCATTACATTCAGGTCCATTTGTTACTTGCGAGATTGAAGATTCCCAAGTATATGTATATTGGTTGGTTTGGTCTGTGATTCTGCCTGTTTGTCTGTATGTCAATCGCCTACAGGTCACAATTTTAAACTGATCTTCATAACACTTCACCAAATGGTAGTCTTAGTCATAAGGAAGAAGCCTATTGATTTTGAGGTCAAAAGTTCAAAAGGTTCAAGATAGGCCAAAGGGCACCAACTTAAGTAAAGTTTCCAAAATCCTCAATTTTCATCCGATTGACTTGTAATTTGAAGAGGTTTTACATATCACATCACTGAACACAATCACCAATTATTTTGAGGTTAATATAGGCCAAAAGGTCAATATAGGCCGAATTTCTAAAATCGTCAATTTTCATCCGATTGACTTGAAATTTGAAGAGGATTTGCATATCAGGTCATTTAATTCAACCACCAATATTATTGAGGTCAGCATTGGCCAAAGGTCAAAACTTCAGTAAAATATATAAAATTATCAATTTTCATCTGATTGACTAGAAATTTGAAGAGGATTTGCATATCAGGTCATTTAATTCAACCACCAATATTATTGAGGTCAACATTGGCCAAAGGTCAACAACTTCAGTGAAATTTCTAAAATTATCAATTTTCATCCAATTGACTTGAAATTTGAAGAGGATTTGCATATCTGGTCACTGAATTCAACCACCAATATTTTGAGGTCAAATTTGTTTTAGGGCTTTGTGGGTTTGTTGTTTGTTTGTTTGTCTGTTTGTCTGCACAGAACATGGGTAGGTGTAATCATTACATGAGGCCCCATATATTGTTAGACCACTTTAGACTCTTAAGACCCTTCTGACCCTAAAGACCCTTAAGACTCATAAGACCCTCGAAACCATTCAGTTCGCAAAGACCATTTCGACCCCGAAGACCATTTAGACCCTTAAGACCCCAAAACCCCAAAGACCCCTATGACCTTTTAGAACCCGAAGTCCCCTAAGATACTATAGACCTCTAAGATCATATAGACCCCCCTAAGATCCATAACAAGCCTATATACCCCTTAGAACCCTAATAAACTGTATACACTTTATACCCTTTATACCCTTTAGAACCTTTATATCCCCTATGATGCGCAAGACCCCTTAGACTCCTTTCTACCCTTTAGAACCCCTAAGACTCTCAAGACCCCTCAGTCCTCTTTCTACCCTTTAGACCTTCACACCTTTCAGACCTTTTAATACCCTTTAGAGCCTTTTGACCTTCATTTCGACCTTGTTTAGACGTTTTTAAGACCTTTTTGTATAATAAGTCAAGGCTCGTATAAGAGCTATCACATAGAACATGTAATAAAGGGAGTGTGAGACAAGATGGTGTGAGAGAAGAAAGCACAACAACAGTGGAGAACAGCGACATCGCGAGATCTGTGGAAGAGAGAAGGCTGGTGTGGCGCACACAGAAAAAAAACAAATGAACATTACGAGGACTTTCAGGAAATAAAACGGTGAATTTGAAGGAGGTGGACTTAGGGTGGTTTAATGGGGGTAGAAAAGATCATGGTTTGGAGGCACAATCATGCACATCTATGGTGGCACAATCAGAGGACAATATGAAATGGTGGTGAACAGCTATTTTGTTATATATAATTTAATATGTACTGAACCTATATCGATATTATAAAACAGGAGTGTCCGTCTGTCCGTCCCCAAACTACTCCCTCAGTTTTGGGGCTAGCCCCGCCAAACCTCCTGTGGAACGTTTTGGGGTCCCAGCGGATGTTGTAAGGTAGGTAGGAGGTTTCATAAATTCCTCAATAAAATTATGATTTTGAAATTGACTCGATACGAACGTGCCGCGAATCCGAAAGTGGACAGATGACGGCAATGAGCTGGTTTGTTAATATCTCAATGCAATCGTCATTTAAAACAGTATTTTGTTGAAGTATCAATTTATGATTGGAATGAAGTTTGGAATTGAGTGAATACAATTACGATTTTGAATTCGTAATTGTATTCACCCAACCATAGGAACTACTCCACATCCGGATTTAAATATTTGTTTATGTCACGAATGTTGGTAAAAGTTTATTTTTTATATTAATGCTATTTAATTTGTGATTGGAGTTATGCTGTTTGGAATGAAAAAAGAGATATCGAGTTCCAGTGAATGACGAAATGCCATGACGGATTATACTGTCTAAGTATGACATTCGCGGATTTGCCATATGCAGATTCGCCATTGACTGGGTTGAGAACCATTTAAACGGGTACGTTTTTCGTGGAAGTCTTTCACGAATCTGCTGTCCATGTCTGACATGCAACTGAAGGTGCCACACCAAAGTGGAACTTATTAGTTTCATGCTTTAGCATTCACCGTTTCCGCATTGTTTGTTTGCTTCCAGCTCCCACCGGTGCATAGCGACGCACCCGTGCGTAGCTACGCAAGGGTACCTCCCTAGTAATTATATAAAACCGAAAAACACTGTCCGTGAAGCCATACGTCCGTGCTGTGTGATTATATGTCTATTTATTATGTACTGTTTCAACGCCGGTTGCATCCTGTCTATTAATTATCTACGTCTATTCATTTCGTACTGTTGAAATATACCTTTCGAAGCTTTGGACTGCTGAGACCTCTTTGACCTTTGAAGACCCTTTAAGACCCCCAATATCCTTAAGACCCTTAAAGTCCCAAAGGACCAAAAAAACCCGAGACCCAGATAACCCAAAAGACCCAGAGGACTCAAAAGATTCTAAAGACCCAAAAGTCCCCGAGCATCCAAAAGATCGCAGAGTCCGGCAGGCAGGTATGCTCCAAGGTGGTGAAGAGCAATGAAAATTTTGGTGTGTGTGTGTGTGTGTGTGTGTGTGTGTGTATATTGTGGATCGTCGTCCGTTTACGTCCATCTTGGGAAAAACAATATATGTCTTGAAAAATAAAGTTTATAATTACATTAAAAAAATAATGTCAGAAGTGGGATTCGAACCCACGCCTCCTTGAGGAGACCAGAATACCCACCCATGACAGTGCATGGAAAGCTGCAAAGCCTTGAGTCTGGCGCCTTAGACCGCTCGGCCATCCTGACACATGTGAAGAGCATGACACATACACCTTAAATGGGGTAAGATTGGTTTATGGAAATATAAAATATCATCGATTTGCTCTGTGGAGTTTATTTGGATGCCTCAAACTACTGTCCTGGAAGATAGATGTTGGTGCTTGGGGCTGCATCTCGGAGCATGCCAACCTTCGGCTGTCCTGGTCACTTTCAGCTTGTGGAGGATTGGTATCCCATGGACCCCTTAATGGCTTAAAAAAAGCATCGCCTTAGACCGCTCGGCCATCCTGACATATTTTCGGTGGAGCCCTGACATCGATGTTCACTCAAATAGTTCAGATGGCACAGCACTGGTGCGGTTTTCCAGAGGAACCTGGTTCGATTCCCGGTCTGGGCATGTCATTTTTCCCACATACATCAATTTAATTGCGAGGTAGCGGAACCAGGGAGCTTTTACGGAATAACATCCATTTCTGTCAAATTATTAATCACAAATGGTGTACATTTTTTGGTTTTCCTGAGCAACCATGTGCACAACAAAAACAATGTCCATAACTCTCCGCACGGGTATTGTGTGTCGTGTTGACAATATGGACCAGCACCCAGGAATACACGGGTTAATACGTCGCTGTTGGCAGTACGTCAGGAATTTGTATTCGGAAAAATGAGCTCGTCTCAGGAGAGACACCATCTCATCTTGGATAATTGGTCCAAAAGCCATCTGGATAATTATTAATGACATTAAGGAGGGAGATACTTATCGACCTCTGTGCAGACAGGGCCGTTCAGTGGGAACACACTCGTCTTTGATCTGCTTAATCAATGTTTGATTTGATTATTGCTCCGGCCATGAACTGTCATCCTATTTCACATCCAGGCGTTTCATATCCAGACATTTCACATCCATGTATTTAATATCCAGAAATTTCACATCCAGGCGTTTCACATCCAGGCGTTTCACATCCATGTATTTAATATCCAGAAATTTCACATCCAGGCGTTTCACATCCAGGTATTTAATATCCAGAAATTTCACATCCAGGCGTTTCACATCCATGTATTTAATATCCAGAAATTTCACATCCAGGCATTTCACATCCATGTATTTAATATCCAGAAATTTCACATCCAGGCGTTTCACATCCATGTATTTAATATCCAGAAATTTCACATTCAGGCGTTTCACATCCAGGCGTTTCACATCCATGTATTTAATATCCAGAAATTTCACATCCAGGCGTTTCACATCCAGGTATTTCACATCCATGTATTTCACATCCAGGCATTTCACATCCAGGCGTTTAATATCCAGAAATTTCACATCCAGGCGTTTCACATCCAGGTATTTCACATCCAGGCATTTCACATCCAGGCGTTTAATATCCAGAAATTTCACATCCAGGCGTTTAATATCCAGACATTTCACATCCAGGCGTTTCACATCCAGGTATTTCACCTCCAGGTATTTCACATCCAGGCGTTTCACATCCAGGTATTTCACATCCATGCATTTAATATCCAGAAATTTCACATCCAGGTATTTCACATCCATGTATTTAATATCCAGAAATTTCACATCCAGGCGTTTCACATCCAGGTATTTCACATCCATGCATTTAATATTCAAAAATTTCACATCCAGGTATTTCACATCCAGGCGTTTCACATCCAGGTATTTCACATCCATGTATTTAATATCCAGAAATTTCACATCCAGGCGTTTCACATCCAGGTATGTATTTCACATCCATGCATTTAATATCCAAGCGTTTCACATCCAGGTATTTCATATCCAGGTATTTCACATTCAGGCGTTTCACATCCAGGTATTTCACATCCAGGAATTTCACATCCAGGCGTTTCACATCCAGGCCTTTCATATCCAGGTATTTCACATACAGGCGTTTCACATCCAGGTATTTCACATCCAGGCATTTCACATACAGGTATTTCACATCCATGCATTTCACATCCAGGTATTTCACATCCAAGCATTTCACATCCAGGTATTTCACATCCAGGCATTTCACATCCAGGTATTTCACATCCAGGTATTTCACATCCAGGCATTTCCCATCCAGGTATTTCACATCCATGCATTTCACATCCAGGCGTTTCACATCCAGGTATTTCACATCCATGCATTTCACATCCATGCATTTCACATCCAGGTATTTCACATCCAGGTATTTCATATCCAGGCATTTCACATCCAGGTATTTCACATCCATGCATTTCACATCCAGGCGTTTCACATCCAGGTATTTCACATCCATGCATTTCACATCCAGGCGTTTCACATCCAGGTATTTCACATCCATGCATTTCACATCCATGGATTTCACATCCAGGCGTTTCATATCCAGGCATTTCACATTCAGGCGTTGCACATCCATGCACTTCACATCCAGGCGTTTCACATCCAGGCGTTTCACATCCAGGCGTTTCACATCCATGCATTTCACATCCAGGCGTTTCACATCCAGGCGTTTCACATCTATGCCTTTCACATCCATGCATTTCACATCCAGGCGTTTCACATCCATGCATTTCACATCCAGGCGTATCACATCCATGCATTTCACATCCAGGTACTTCACATCCAGGCGTTTCCTATCCAGGAATTTCACATCCAGGAGTTTCACATCCAGGAATTTCACATCCAGGTATTTCACATCCAGGAATTTCACATCCAGGCGTTTCACATCCAGGGGTTTCACATCCGGGCGTTTCATATCCAGACATTTCACATCCAGGAGTTTCACATCCAGGAATTTCACATCCAGGAGTTTCACATCCAGGAATTTCACATCCAGGCATTTCACATCCAGGAATTTCACATCCAGGCGTTTCACATCCAGGCGTTTCACATCCAGGCGTTTCATATCCAGGAATTTCACATCCAGGAGTTTCACATCCAGGAATTTCACATCCAGTCGTTTCACATCCAGGAATTTCACATCCAGGCGTTTCACATCCAGGCGTTTCACATCCAGGAATTTCACATCCAGGCGTTTCACATCCAGGAATTTCACATCCAGGCGTTTGACATCCAGGCGTTTCACATCCAGGCGTTTCATATCCAGACATTTCACATCATGAATTTCACATCCAGGAATTTCACATCCAGGAATTTCACATCCAGGCGTTTCACATCCAGGAATTTCACATCCAGGCGTTTCACATCCAGGAGTTTCACATCCAGACATTTCACATTCAGGAGTTTCACATACAGGCGTTTCACATCCAGGAGTTTCACATCCAGACATTTCACATCCAGGAATTTCACATCCAGGCGTTTCACATCCAGGAGTTTCACATCCAGGCATTTCACATCCTGGAGTTTCACATCCAGGAATTTCACATCTAGGAATTTCACATCCAAGCGTTTCATATCCAGGAATTTCACATTCCGGCGTTTCACATCCAGGAGTTTCACATCCAGGCGTTTCACATCCAGGAATTTCACATCCAGGAATTTCACATCCAGGCGTTTCACATCCAGGAATTTCACATCCAGGAATTTCACATCCTGGAATTTCACATCCAGGAATTTCACATACAGGCGTTTCACATCCAGGCGTTTAACATCCAAGCGTTTCACATCCAGGCGTTTAACATCAAGCAGAGAGTGCAACATCGTTTGTTCTTTCACTAAGTATAGGCGAGTTGTCGAAGTCATGTATTAAACTAGAACGTTACACGGTAGAGAGCATGCCTCCACTCGGCTGAACACTTTACGTTTTGTATCTCACTGTTGGGTCGGATCTGGATTCGGACCTGAAACAAAATCTAGTCATCCAGTCATTGTCACATACCCAAACTCTCCACCAAATTTCGTCCAAATCCGTTCATAACTTTTTGAGATATCCTGCTCACAGAGACAAACAAGAAATATGTCGCGCATAGCATGATTTGTGCATAGCAAGAGTGATGGAAATGAATGTAGAAGGAAGTAGAGGACGGGGAAGACCGAGAAAGACTTAGCTGAAGATGGTCGATGAAGAAATGTGGGCAAGGGGGTTAACAAGGGGAGATGCAGAAAATATGGCAAAATGGAGAACATTGTCATGGGGACCGCAAGGCTAACCCCCACTCTAGCAGGGAAAATGGCCTTAAAATGCCTGTTGTTGTGTTGTATAGTATGATACTTGCGAAATCCCTCAAACAAGTTGTTGCAGTATGATGACCTCAAAAATAATTGGTTCTTGAATTTAATGACTCTTTTTTTTTTTTTTTGTATACAAGATCGAGGCTCGTCGAAGAGTTAACATCAATCACAAAAAAACAAACGGACACACAAAACATACAATAAAGGGAGCGGGAGACAAGGTGGGGAGATAGAGGGAAGCACACAAGTACAACATTTGAGAGCAGGGACATTGGGAGATCTGTGGGAGGGAGAGGGCTTGGGGGGGGGGGAGCACGGGAAGGGGCGGGGGGGGGGGTGGGGAGAGGTATAAAACACATGGACACTGCTAGAACTTCCAGAAAAGAAGTCGGTATTTAAAAAAAAAAGTGGATCTGGGGGTGAATTAACGGGGGTAGAAGAGATCAAGGTTTTGGAATGGGGAAGATAAGAGATGGTTGTGAACAGCTGTTTTGAAGATCTGAAAGCAGGAGTGGGATTGAAGAGAGTGAGGGAGTTTGTTCCAGAGGCAGGAGAAAAGAGGAATGAAGGAGTGAAGGTGAGCAGAGAGTCTTGATTTTTGGCAATTTCATCAGAAGAGGGTTGCTGGCAGATCTTGTGCGACCTGTAATAATATTTGGGGGACAGAGCACAGAGAGACTGGGGGGGGGGGGGGGGGAGCCAAGGCCAGATAGGAGTCGGTAGAAGATAGAAAGACCACCAACCTGCCTGCGGTGAGAGAGTGAAAGGCCCTAGGAGTTAGCTTCATCTCGGGAGATTCCAATGATTCTGAAAGCTTTGGTTTCAACAGCCTGAAGCCGAGCTAGGTGTGAGGCAGGAGCACCAGCCCAGAGGGGAGAGCAGTATTCCATTGAGCTGCGGATGAAAGCCTTGTATGTGGTGAGGAGCTCAGGTGTGCCAAGGAAAGACTTCGCACGACGGAGGATGCCCAGTCGGCGACTGGCTTAGGAGGCCAGCTTGGAAATGTGGTGTTCCCAGGAATGATCATGGCAGATAGTGAGACCCAAAAGCTTGAGTGACAGAACTTCTTGGAGAGGATTGTTGAGAAAGAAGATGGTAGGGTTGTCCAGTCGGTCTTTTCTGAGAAACATAGTGAAAGTGTGAGATTTGTCAGGATTGAAAGACATGTTCCACTTGTTTGACCAGTCTGTATTTTTAGTAGACCTGGTATGCAAATCCTCTTAAAATTTAAAGTCAATCGGATGAAATTTGAAGATTTTAGAAATCTGGCCAATGTTGACCGTTTGGTCTATCCCTCAAAAATAGTTGGGGGTTGAATTCAGTGACCATATATGTAGATCATCTTCAAATTTCAAGTTAATTTGATGAAAATTGAGGATTTTAGAAACTTGGCTTTTGTGGACATTTTGGCCTAAGTTGACCATTTGGCCTATGTTGACCTGTTGCTGATGTTGACCTCAAAAATATTTCGTGGTTAAATTCAGTGACCATATATGCAAATCCTCTTAAAATTTCAAGTCAATCGGATGAAAATTGAGGATTTTTGAAATTTGGCCTATGTTGACCTTTTGGCCTATGTTGACCTAAAATATAACTGGTGGTTGAATTCAGTGACCAGATATGCAAATCGCTTTAAAATTTCAATTCAATCCGATGAAAATTGAGGATTTTATAAATTTGGCCTATGTTGACCTTTTGGCCTATGTTGACCTCAAAAATACTTGGTGGTTGAATTCAGTGACAAGATATGCAAATCCTCTTAAAATTTCAAGTCAATTGGATGAAAATTGAGGATTTTAGAAATTTGGCCATGTTGACCTTTTGGCCTATTTTAATAATAATAATAATAATTCATTTATTTTGTATAGCGCTTTTCCAGAAGCCCAAAGGCGCTTTGACAGAGTGGAAAACATAATGCATAACAATACATGAAAACAACAATTGCAAAAAGACAAGAATCAATAGGGAAATATTTAAAGCAAAAGGAGGGAGAAGGAGAAGAGATAGCCAGGGGCTAAATGCTGTGGGTTGAATGTTGAATGCAGTGTTGAACAGGTGGGTCTCTAGTGATGTCCTGAATGCGGTGAGTGAGGAGGAGCCTCCGACGGTGTGAGGCAGTGAGCCCCAGAGGGTGGGAGCAGCGACGGAGAAGGCCCTGTCCCCCCAGGACCCGAATCTGGTCCGGATGGAGGGGGTCAGGAGGTTGGTACCAGCAGAGCGGAGGCTGCGGGTGGGAGCGTGCCTGGAGAGGAGGCCAGCCCGGCAGGATGGGGCCAGGCCACGGAGGGCCCCGTATGCCAAGAGGAGGATCCTGCACTGGACCTTTTGGCCAATGCTGACCTCAAAAATAATTGGTGGTTGAATTCAGTGACCAGATATGCAAATCCTCTTCAAATTTCAATTCAATCGGATGAAAATTGAGGATTTTAGAAATTTGACAATGTTGGTGATCTTTGGCCTATGTTGACCTATTGACCTTTTGACCCCAAAAACAATTGGCTTCTTGCTTATGATCAACTCTACCATTTGGTGAAGTTTCGTAAAGATGGTTGAAAATTGTGACCTGTAGGCAACTGACATACATACAGACAGACAGACAGATAGACAGATATAATAACGTACAAGACCAACCAATATACTTGAAAAATCTTTGATTTTCGCAAGTAACAAGAAAGGCGTGCAGAGCATGATACTTGCAAAATCCACCCCCTCCTCACTCCAAAAAAAAGTTGCAATGGATACATCAACTTGTCCATTTCATTAAGATTAAAATTAACGGTCTTAATTAGTGCTCAGGTCTATCGATGAAAAATTATTTTTCATATGAAAATTGATGATTTTAGAAGTTTGACCTTGAGTTAACCTTTGACCTTAAAATAGTTGGTTTCCCAATTCAGTAAGGCAGTATCAAATTGCTCTTTAATTTTCAGGTTAATCCTATGAAAAATGACGATGTTTCTAATGAAGATTGATGAAGTTATGTTACAGATTCATCGCTTCCGCCTTTGTTGTTGTTATATACTTGTAGGATTTTTTGTTTCGGGTAATATTGTTGGTAATATTTCTGTGTGAAATGGAGATGAAAGGTAAAAGGTAAAAATAAATGTTTGTGAAGGAAAAAGGAAAACGAGGCAAAGAAATCGGAAGAGGAGAGAGGCGGAGATCGGAGGGAGAGGAGACGGCGATGTGAGAGACAGCCGTGAGTTGCTTCGAGGCTGCGAGCGGAGTTTTTTATATTGGTCGCAAATGAGTTGAGGCTTCCCGTGAAAGGGATTGCCCACGACATCGTCCTATATTGTGATTGCAATTAAACCTGCGTGTCAGGTTTTATTACCAAGCGTGAGCTATTGTTGGCGGGAAAGCAAGAGCCTCCATTACAGGACGATCCACCATTTTTTCCTCGAAGAGGCCATCTGCCTGATGCTTCGTGTTTTGTCATTGGGATTCCCATATCGACACCATCGTGTGGATTGTCGTTGTTTCCATATCAACTCAATTCCCATATCGACCTCTTACCTCGTAACTCACCATTCGCAGCCACGCCGATAACTGCCTGTTCTTGACGTTCTGCATGACTTCAACCTTCACACAGCATGGGGATCCATGCACGGATTTTGGGGAATGTTACATTCCACTCACGTTTGGCGTATCGTGAGTTTATTGCTTTGAGAGCATTTGGGAATGATGGTACCATCATATGTATTGTTAATTTGATGCAAGTGATATTTTCATTGTACTTTCTTTAATAGTGTTATTATTGTGTATGTGAGAGTTCTTAATACAATTACTTGTTTTGTTCTACAATTGACTTGGTGTAGTTTTACCATGGTTTATTAGAACACTCAAAATAACAAATCTTTCTGCCACGTTCCCTCTCGAGACTCTGAGGGGCACCGTAACTGGGGCTTGGAGAGGTAACGCATAACAGTTAGAAGTTTGACCATGAGTTGACCTTTGACCTTTTCATCTTCAAAATATTTGGATTCCCAATTCAATGAGGCACTATGCAATTGCTGTTTAATTTGCAAGTCAATAGATGCTTTCCCAATTCAATGATGCACTATGTAATTGGTGTTTATTTTTCAAGTTAATAGGATGAAAAGTGATGATTTTATAAATCAGACCTAAAGATTACCTTTGACCTCAAAATCAATAAACTTCTTCCTTTTGACCAACTCTACCATTTGGTAAAGTTTCGTGAAGATCGGTTTAAAATTGTGACGTGCAGGCGATTGACATACAAACAGACAGACAGACAGACACGGGTGAAAACAACGTTCGTTCACCTTCGATGGATGGCGGGGGGTAACAATATTCTTTAAGACTGATAGTTGAACCTATAAATGATTTGCATATAGTGTTTGCCTGATTAGCTTTCTCTTCTGAGCCTGATATGGATAATTATTTGGGGAAACCAGGTTCAAATCCCATATTCTAAAGGCCATTTTGTTTTGTCCATTGTCTACGAATCTCTTCATAATTCACATTAAGGTACACCGATAGATGTCTACCATGTCTTTGTCCAGCATGCGATTGTTGGGCTAGCTCCTCTATGATCCTTCGATCAATGGACAATAATGAAATAAATAAATGAAGCACATTGTCCGAGTTGATCATGATGGATGATCACTCACATGTTACCTTGGAAGCAGGTATAGTCCACAAAGAGAATCACCTGTACTCTTGTTTGTGCAGGCAATTTTGGAGCAACCTGGAGTGGTGAACCCTCCTGCCCACTCAATCATTCTGCTCATCCCAGATTTCTGGCTATTCCACACCCTTGTGTGGTATTCCACAACCTACCACCATGAAGACTCCAGTGCTATTTTCTTTTATTAATCATTGTTCTGTTAGTCGATTGCTTCCTTTTGCCTCCTTATTTATATTTAAAGTAAAGAGTTATTTAAAGTTCAGCTTACAGGCAAAATTGGGATAACGGGCTCCACAATGCAGCACCCCCTGCTGGCACTGCTCGATATTTCTTAATCAAATGAAATTATTGCTGGGAATCGAAATCAAGACCACAGAGCTGAGCATACATCTAATTGTTTCATCTGGTAAATGTTTTAACAATGGTTTCCATTAAAAAGAAATAAACAGGTCACTGGCCTGGGTTTGACAATCGCATTGCTCGTGACGTCCGATTTTAATCTGACGTCATCGATGATGTCACATCAAAAACATCGTCACTCCAGTTAAATATTGCGCATCAGTCAGGCTTATCCTCTGTACAAATTGAGCTCAAATGAAAGAACATCGGCATCAAGTTTGTTGAAGTGAAGGCATGCTGGGTAATGTGTGGCTTTTCGAAGCTGAAAACAAGTACTCAATGGAAAGGACAATGTGTTCTGGCAAATCACAGTTAGATCAGGATATTGGGAAACAAGTGATTCATGATTCATTGCCACTCGAACGTAACATTTCATCACTCAATACCAGAGCGAGTCGATTTTTTTTTTTTTTTTTTTTGTATACTGAATCGAGGCTCGTGAAAGAGCTAACATTTATCACAGAAAAAAAGAGCTCACATTTACTTCACAAACAAATCAACCAGACAAACAAAATATATAAAAAGAGGGAGCGGAAAACAAGATGGGGAGAGAAGGGGAAGCACACAACCACAACATTTGAGAGCAGGGAGATGTGTGGAAGGGAGAGGGCTTGGGGGGAGGAGGCATGGGAAGGGGGGGGGGGTGGAGAGAGAAGTATAAAACACAAGGACACCAAGGACTTCCAGGACAGAAGTTGGTATTTCAAAAAAGTGGAATTGGGGTGAAATTAGCGGTGTGTTCCTAACATACACCAAACGAATGAGATTTTGTTTCCTTTTCTATATAAAAGTCTAGGCTCATGGAAGAACAAGCTGACGGAGGGTGGAAGGCAATGCACAGACAGTGGGTGGACATTGGACAATAAATGTTGAAATACTGACATATCTCTTTATATATTTTATAATACCACTTTAACTAATCATTTTGTTTCCTTTCTCTGTGTTTCCTTCTTCCTCGGCTTCTCAGCAAATCCCTATGGTCATTTGTACCTCTCAGCATTTTGCACCATTGTGTATAATATTACAACATTGTCCTACTTTTTTGCAGAAGAGAGTCTTTACACTAAATAGTTATCCAATACCGGTTATTGATATGAGCTTTTATAATCACACACATCTGTTATGCATTAACAGATTCCTGGCCATGGGAATACATTCCAGCACAAGAGAGAGAGAGAGAGAGAGAGTTGACGCTTGCTAACCTTTACCCACAGGAAGTCATTTTTTTCCCTAAGCAGTACTACATACGTCTCCTGCCTCCTGGTGAAAACAGTGCAACTTTCAGGCCACAGATACCTTGACTACAACTGACAAGGGACAACCTCCACAAGAACATCTGTGATCTGGCACAGTGTGCGCTTTAAGAACCAGCATATCACTTTACGATTTGACTAATTACGAACTAATTTAATTTTTTCTAAAATTGTTAGGAACATTTCTTGTTGTTAGGAATTGTTAATTGTTAGGAACAGACAGACAGAAAGCATGACAGTCAGAAAGACAGTGTGACAGACAAACAGACATTGTGACAGACAGATACACGGTGAGACAGACAGACAAAAAGACAGTGTGACAAACAGACAGCTTACCAGACACACAGAAAAACTGTGACAGACAAACAGCATGACAGACAGAGAGCGCGACAGAGAGAAATACAGCATGACAGACAGAAAGACAGACAGAGAGGAAGACAGAAAGCACAACAGACAGACAGCATGGCAGATACAAAGACTGTGACAGACAGGTAGACAGAAAGACAGTGTGACAGACAGACAGAAAGTCAGCATGACAGACAAACAAAGACATTGAGACAGACAGACAAACAGCGAGACAGACTGGAGGACAGCTTGACAGACATACAGATAGTCAGTATGACAGGGCTTGACAGACAGGAAGACAGTGTGACAGAAAAAGGCCAGGTGACAGACTGACAGAGAGTGTGTCAGACAGACAGAAAGACAGCGAGACAGACGGGTAGCTTGACAGACAGACACAAAGACAACATGACAGATGGACCACTTGACAGACAGACAGCTTGACAGACAGTCAGAATGACAGGCAGACAGAGAGCGTAACCAGCAGACAGGCAGAAAGACCGACCAACAGAATCAATTACAATATCCCCCCCATTTTGTTTTTCAAGTGGAGGATTAACAACTCACATGAAATCTCACACAACAAAACGAGTCACACACTGAGCAACGAATATGAAACTTGAACTGCATGTTTTATTGTTTTAATGAAAGATGATCTTTGCAACGTCATCGAGTAAAAACAAAGCAAGAAAACAATACTTTCCGATTTGAAAAACTCACATAAAGAGAGCACACGAAATATAGAGGAAACATTCCACAGCTCCAAACATTTCATTATTCCACCAGCTCGCTTTTGTAACCATGGCCGATCCAAGCAGAAGGACAAATGACATTTACAGTTACGCCTCCCACATTACATTCAAGGTGAACTGGCTGGGGTTGGAAAATGTTCATCAGCACAAAAGTAGAGCAACACATCCGTCATCCTTTCAGGTAATCTTCATTCGCTCTTGCCAAACAGGTAGTTGTACAAACGGCTGGAGTACGGAACCCAGTCCTTGGGTTTTTTAGTTTCGACCTTCATTTGAATCGTGTTGCCGTACACATACGTCCTGCGCTCAAACTTGTCATCTCTCTGATCTGTACAAAAGAGGGTACGAAATGAATGTATGTTTCAGTGGAAGCCAAGGCACTGATAGTTCAAAATCACCCCATGAATTCCCAACAAATCTGTTGTTGCTTTAAAAAATGATTATAGGTAAAACACTCAAAGCAATATGTGACTTTCTAAATGACAAAATTTGCCCCAAAATGCTCGGTGCACATGCACAGAGACCCCAAGATACTGGGGTCATCAAGGCAGCCAAACGTATATCATGTGTGCGAGATTAGGATTGTAACATTAAATGGCTCACAGCGCTTCTAAAATAAGCCAAAGATACTTGGAAAAGTACCCGAGAGAAAGGGCTGTGCCTCCGCACAAAGAAAGAGTTGGAGAACTTTCTCAGCTCTCAGCGGTAGTACAAACTCCCGACCATGAGGGCCCGAGTGGACGGGTGTGTGCTGCACAAACCCCTCACTGATCGCTACCAGTGAAAGGACTTTGTATCTGGATTAGGTGCTTCTTCACACCTAGGAAGGACATCTATGGGGCTTGTGAATGTACAGGGTAAGTTTAAATGGTATTTCCTATTAATCATGTTGGAAGAAAGGAGAGCTACAGGAGCTGTGAGGGCTGTTATAAATACATTGTTTAGTTTCAGGGTCACAAGATATATTAACTACATTTTTGCATCTATTGGTAAAAGGAGAAGCATCCATCCATGTGTGTGTTAGTTATATCCATTGCTACCACTCTTGTATGAACAGGAAATGGTACGAACCCGACACCTCTCATCTGTGGATATTTCTCGTATTCCTATATTTCCGTGAATGCGATTTGCATTCAGGAACACAACAATTATGGTTAACGATCCCAAAATTGCCACTCTTTCCCTTGAATGATAAAAATTATTCTTAAAAGACCACTTGAATGCCAGATTTTGCGCTAGCAACGGCAGGTTAAAAGTGCCCGGCGAGTAGATCCGAGTCACTGAAAACGCACACAGCGCATGTGCGAAAAGCCGCGTCAGCATTCATACATCATTTAGAAAGTCGCGTATTCTCATGATAAAGACGTTCACAAAATGTTGCAAGAAAGACATCAAGCACTACAACGAGATGAGCATTTGCCTTCACTCAACATATTTCCTAATTCCCATATTAACAAATAAACCAGAAATATGTCGTGCATAGCACGATACTTGCGAAATCCCTAAAATAAGTTGTCGGCTTATGATGACCACAAAATAAATGGTGGTTGAATTCATTGACTTGGTATGCTAATCCTCTTAACATTTCAAGTCAATCAGATGAAAATTGAGGATTTTAGAAATTCGGCCGATGTTGACCTCAAAAATACTTGGTGGTTGAATTCAGTGACCAGATATGCAAATCCTCTTCAAATTTCAAGTCAATAGGATGAAAATTGAGGATCTTAGAAATTCGGCCTATGTTGACCTTTTGGCCTGTTGACCTCAAAAATACTTGTTGGTTGAATTCAGTAACCAGATATGCAAATCCTCTTCACATTTCAAGTCAATAGGATGAAAATTGAGGATCTTAGAAATTCGGCCTATGTTGACCTTTTGGCCTATGTTGACCTCAAAAATACTTGTTGGTTGAATTCAGTAATCAGATATGCAAATCCTCTTCACAT
Organism: Myxine glutinosa; assembly: GCF_964187855.1. Taxonomy (NCBI): domain Eukaryota; kingdom Metazoa; phylum Chordata; class Myxini; order Myxiniformes; family Myxinidae; genus Myxine; species Myxine glutinosa. Next base: position 22,704,387 of record NC_136272.1, read on the forward strand.
TTCAAGTCAATAGGATGAAAATTGAGGATCTTAGAAATTCGGCCTATGTTGACCTTTTGGCCTATGTTGACCTCAAAAATACTTGTTGGTTGAATTCAGTAACCAGATGTGCAAATCCTCTTAAAATTTCACGTCAATCGGATGAAAATTGAGCATTATAGAATTTTGGCCTATGTTGACCTCAAAAATAATTGGTGTTTGAATTCAGTGACCAGATATGCAAATCCTCTTCACATTTCAAGTCAATAGGATGAAAATTGAGGATCTTAGAAATTCGGCCTATGTTGACCTTTTGGCCTATGTTGACCTCAAAAATACTTGTTGGTTGAATTCAGTAACCAGATGTGCAAAATCCTCTTAAAATTTCAAGTAAATCGGATGAAAATTGATCATTTTAGAAATCTGGCCTATGTTGACCTCAAAAATAATTGGTGTTTGAATTCAGTGACCAGATATGCAAATCCTCTTCAAATTTCAAGTCAATAGGATGAAAATTGAGGATCTTAGAAATTCGGCCTATGTTGACCTTTTGGCCTATGTTGACCTCAAAAATAATTGGTGTTTGAATTCAATGACCAGATATGCAAATCCTCTTCAAATTTCAAGTCAATCGGATGAAAATTGAGGATTTTAGAAATTTGACAAGTTTGGTGACCTTTGGCCTATGTTGACCTATTGACCTTTTGATCCCCAAAACAATAGGCTTTCTTGCTTAGACTCTACCATTTGGTGAAATTTCGTGAAAATCGGTGGAAAATTGTGACCTGCGACTGACATTGTGACACATGTGAAAATTGTGACTGACATACAGACAGGCAAACAGACAGACAGACAAACAGACAGACAGACAAACAGACAAACAGACAGAATAGCGCAACGGCCAACTAATATACTTGAAAAATGTACGATTTTTATACAGGACGTCATCTGACAAACGAAAAGCGATTTGGAAAAAAAATAAAAACAAATGAGATCAATTGTCTAATCTTTACTGGTCTGAGCCAACATTTTACCTCCTGGCGAAAGGAATTTGCAGGAAATATTGTTATTACCACGTTGCAATTTCTTCAAAGCACATAATATATTATAGGTGAGCAACTTGCCTTGGAAAACTCATGTTTGTACACGCAATTGGAAGCACGTTCCAGGAATCATCCGTAAAAGCTTTAAAGTTAAACTCATTTTACAAACATATGTTTTGTCATCGCAGCCATCACGATGATTTCAGACTTGCAATGAAACCTTCACCACTAAAAGAATGGCTTTCCCAAGAACACCGAAGAGATCGAAATAATTGGCTGCTCCTCGTGTGTGAAGGTCTTTGACGCGAAACGTGAAAACAACCTGGACGATTTGTTTCTAGTGCAGAAACTGTCGTACAGTCAGCAACCACACTCTCTAGTCTATACTCCATACGATAACAAGCTTGTATCCTGCGCTGGTGTTAAGGTGTGTCTAAAAATAGCCAACTTGCTACCTGGTAGGTGGTATTGCCACAATATTGGTTTTACCCAATCTCCTCACAAAGAAGCACGTCTCAATTATTGTCCCCCGTCGCACCGCGGAGCGAAAGGGGGACTATGGTTTTCCCTTACGTCCGTGTGTGCGTGCGTGCGTGCGTGCGTGCGTCCGTGCATCCGTGCGTAAGCGAAGGACCGAATTCTAATTTGGTGTGTGGGTGCAAACCACGTCAAAATCCAAGATGGTCGCCGCCATGTATGTCCGACGCCATGTATGTCTGAAACTTGTGAGCGGAATATCTTGAAAAATAAACGAACTACTAACTTCTAATCTGGTGTGTGGGTGTATCTACGCATAAGGGCGAACGCTATTAAAAATTGGGTCGCCACGTCAAAATCCAAGATGGCCGCCGCCTTGTATGTCTGAACCTTGTGAGCGGAATATCTTGAAAAATAAGCGAAGTACCAACTTCTAATCTGGCGTGTGGGTGTATCCAGGCATAAGGGAGAACGCTATTGAAAATTGGGTCGCCACGTCAAAATCCAAGATGGCTGCCTTGCGTCTTCCACTTTGTCACCTCACATCACTTCAACAACGGGGGACCTCGGCGTAACGCTTGTTTATACTCATATAATGGTTGTCTGGCCTTGGAGAAACGACCTCAGTTAGTGAACAGGACATCTAAACAAGACATCATCTGAACAGAACATCATCTGATTTTCCTCTGATCAGGACATCTGAACAGGACATCATCTGAACAGGACATCATCTGAACAGGACATCATCTGATTTTCCTGTGATCAGGACATCTGAACAGGACATCATCTGAACAGGACATCATCTGAACAGGACATCATCTGATTTTCCTCTGATCAGGACATCTGAACAGGACATCATCTGAACAGGACATCTGAACAGGACATCTGAACAGGACATCATCTCAACAGGAAATCATCTGATTTTCCTCTGATCAGGACATCTGAACAGGACATCATCTGAACAGGACATCATCTGAACAGGACATCATCTGAACAGGACATCATCTCAACAGGAAATCATCTGATTTTCCTGTGAACAGGACATCATCTGAACAGGGCATCATCTGATTTTCCTGTGATAAGGACATCTGAACAGGACATCATCTGAACAGGACATCATCCGAACAGGACATTATCAGAACAGGACATCATTTGAACAGGACATCATCTCAACAGGACATCATCTGAACAGGACATCATTTGAACAGGACATCTGAACAGGACATCATCTGAACAGGACATCATCTGAACAGGACATCATCTGAACAGGACATCATCTGAACAGGACATCATCTGAACAGGACATCATCTGATTTTCCTGTGATCAGGACATCTGAACAGGACATCATCTGATTTTCCTGTGATCAGGACATCTGAACAGGACATCATCTGAACAGGACATCATCTGAACAGGACATCATCTGATTTTCCTGTGAACAGGACATCATGTGAACAGGACATCATCTGAACAGGACATCATCTGATTTTCCTCTGATCAGGACATCTGAACAGGACATCATCTGAACAGGACATCATCTGAACAGGACATCATTTGAACAGGACATCTGAACAGGACATCATCTGAACAGAACATCATCTGATTTTCCTGTGATCAGGACATCTGAACAGGACATCATCTGAACAGGACATCATCTGAACAGGAAATCATCTGAACAGGACATCATCTGAACAGGACATCATCTGAACAGGACATCATCTGAACAGGACATCATTTGAACAGAATATCTGAACAGGACATCATCTGAACAGGACATCATCTGGTTTTCCTGTGATCAGGACATCTGAACAGGACATCATCTGAACAGGACATCATTTGAACAGAAAATTATCTGATTTTCCTGTGAACAGGACATCTCAAAAAGCTGTGGACGGATTCGGATGGAATTTGGTGGAGAGTTTGAGTATGTGACAAGGACGAAACGATTATATTTTGGTGAAGATCCAGATCTGGACCTGAGAATTTTAAAAGTGATTCTTCACCATTGAGAGATATGACAGAAACGATATCTCAAAAAGATGTGCATGGATTTGGAGGAAACTTCATGGACACATTGGGTGTGTCGCAAGGAAGAATTGTTTCAATTTTGGGGAAGACCCGAATCCCGATCTGGATTTTTAAGTCATTCTTCACCATTGAGAGATCGGGCAAAAAGTGATACGTAACACAATATTTCAAAAAGTTGTGGATGACTTAAAACAGAAAGAACTTGGTGGATGAGTTGGGTAGGTGACAAGAACAACCCGATTAGATTTTCATTCAGGTCTGAATCCAGATCCGACCTGTTAGTGGATATAAAATGCAAAATGTTCAGCCTGGCGGAGGTATGTGCTCTACATCGTGCCGTTCTAGTTGTAAATATTGTTACGGATCTCGGGCCCGTCCACGTACAGAGGGGGGTTAACCCCTTTTCCCCCTCGGGCCTTCGAGTCCACGAGGCCAAGCCGCCACCCCCGTAGCGAGTGTGCGGAAGGGTATCCGGTCGAATCCCCAAGTACCTTCTAAACACACGCCGCCACGAGAATGGGGACTGGACGTCGCACGGGTCACGCAAGTCTGATACGCCCGAGCGGTTTGCGTGTCACGTGACTCGTGCCGTTAATTCTTATTGAACCCGATTGAGCGGTTTTATTCGTACAGTGCGAAGCCAATGGTGGGAAATGACATAAAGGCCAAATGGATGCGAAAGAACACAGGTTTATTATACAATTTATACAAATGATCAGGGCAAAGAGACACAGAGCAGAAGCTTATCGTCCTTACTTAATCCCCAGACAAGGGCCCACTCACACATGCGGGGAAAAGGAAGGAAGAGAAGAGAACGCGCTCAAAGTGCGGTCGTTGGCGCAGTTCGCCCTGGTCAGCTCATTCGGCGTGTCCCTGGGATGTTCGCGGCACGTGCAGGGAGCTCAGGCAAGGAGATCGTTGGCGTCTGTGGCCCCGGGAGAGACCGTCCTCGCAAGCGCTATTAACAGGCAGCAGAGCGCAGGGCAGGGAGAGTTCGTGCACAGAGAGCCTCGATCACAGAGAGAACTACCCACAGACTGCTTCTCCTCTCTTCTCCCCTGTTCGGGGGGCCCGGGGCAGGGTTTTATAGCCTCTCCCCAGAGTCTTACCCAAATGTTCCAAGCCCCTCCTCTGGCTGCTGTTGTTAGCCACTCCCCTTGAGCTTCCATTGGCTGCTTGCCGCTTACCGGCCACTCCCCTGTAGCTCCTCCCTCGGGCCTTCCAGACTTGTTCCAGGCCCTAGCACATGGTATTCCAGCCCAATCAGCACTGAAGCCTACACTTACTGGCCTGCTCCAACGCATTCCTACACAGAAAAGGAGACTATGCTTACATTTAATAGGAAATAACTGAACTAAAGCGAGGCTACATGTTGTGGTGCAACTAACTAAGAGGGGGGGTTATCTTTATTCTCACAACCGCAACAATATATTTAAAATATTGATGAGAAAAGTGGAAGATGTTGACTGAAAGAACATGTGTTGTTGAAACTTTTATTGGAAATCTGAGGTCTGCTCGAGGATTACGATCAAATGGTAAAGAAACGAAATATATAAAACTACAGTGTGGTCTTGTCGTTTCGTTCCTTAATTCGTTTCCTTTTTCCCTTTTTTCCAGATTCAGTGAACGTAGCCATGGGTGATACAAGTAACTACATCATTGAACAATGGATTGTTGTCAGTGTCCAACGCCAAACATACGCTCAAGTTATTCGACGATGATTTAAACCACAGACGGGACTGCATGTGCAAGGATGCTTTGGGCATTTGATACAATCACAAAACACGGAAAGGTGATCTTCAGTGATGTCGTGATAATACCCAATGTCGTCATAAACAATTGATCAGTTTGAATAAAGGTTGTTTGGCCTGGGAGAAATCGACCTCAGATAGCTCTAAAGCACGGAATATTGTGTTCTTGTCCAGGAGGACCCACTTTGCGGCTGAGCTGTTGTTGCTCCTAGACCTTTCCACTTCACAATAACAGCACTTACAGTTGACCCGGGCAGCTCTAGCAGGGCAGAAATTTGACGAAATGACTTGTTGGAAAGGTGGCATCCTATGTCGGCACCACGTTGAAAGTCACTGAGCTCTTCAGTACGGCCCATTCTACTGCCAAAGTTTGTCGACAGCAATTGCATGGGTGTGTGCTTGATTTATATATACCTGTCAGCAATGGATGTGGCTGAAACAGCCTAATCCACTAATTAGGAGTGTCCGCATACTTTTGGCCATGTAGTGTATTAATATATGATTTTATGTGCTTCTTCTACGTCCGTCACATTTTATTGCAAAATATTTAAATGGTTCCTGCTGCTGTCATAGAATTATATAAATGGTATTGATGGAATCGCTACATTAAGCTCCACGTCCTGCTAAAAGGCAATGTTTGTGATTGAACTAACATGACAGGATACAGGGAGGGAATTCCAGAGTTTGGCAGTGCGAGGGAAAAAAACTGGAGGAATATCGTACTTTGTGGACCTTAGGTACACAGGGTGTCCGTTTAATCATGTGGGTGTCCATGTGTCCGTGTGCAGTGGCTGCCAAGCATGTAGAGAACTTGAGAGTATGTATGTAAAGGTGGGACAAGCAATGAAAGACCCTTAGAGCATCTTCCATTGTTGTACATGTAGAAGAGACACAGAAAGGCCACAGAGCATCAAACCGAGAGAAGTTCCAGAGATGATGCCAGATCATGGCCTACCAGGTTAACAACTCGTCATGGAATTCTGTCAAAAAGGGACAGAAGATGGTTCCGAGCACCCGCCGAGATGTCACTATACAGTATTTAATGACTGAACGTATGGTGGTCTTGTACAGGTGGAGTGAGGCCTCGGGAGGGAAGTATTGGCAAGCGCGATACAAGCAGCGAAGTTGCTGGGAGGCTCTTGTCTTATGGCAATGCCAGAAATGTACCTATCCCAACCAAGGTCATACGTGACATCCGGTCGAAGAAGACAGATACCATCGTATTCTTGTAATGGTGTTTGGTCCATAACCAGCTTATGAAAAGAAGGGAATCTTGACCTGGGTACGGATAACAGTAGGTCATCTTTTGATTGATGCTGATGAACCAGTCTTTTCCTCACTTACTGGCATTCACAAGGTCCTGATTTAGATCGACGCTGGCTTGAAGGCGGAGTGATACAGGCAGGGAGCCAGGATAAGTAGTGTTTCAGGTTGAGTCATCAGAATAAATAGCTATCCAAGATGCAGTGTTGCCGGACATCCAAGATGCAATCCGGAAGCCTCTCCTCAGTGAAAGACACATGAAAGCCCGCTTGGAGTTTGCAAAAAAGCACCTAAAGGACTCTCAGACTGTGAGAAACAAGATTCTGTGGTCTGATGAAACCAAGATTGAACTCTTTGGCTTCTGTCTGGCCACTCTGCCATAAATCCCAGATCGGTGGAGTGTTGCAGTGATGGTTGTCCTTCTGGAAGTTTCTCCCATCTCCACACAGGATCTCTGGAGCTCAGCTAGAGTGACCATCAGGTTCTTGGTCACCTCTTACCAAGGCCCTTCTCCCCCGATTGCTCAGTTTGGCCGGGCGGCCAGCTCTAGGAAGAGTCCTGGTTGTTCCAAACTTCTTCCATTTAAGAATTATGGAGGCCACTGTGCTCTTGGGAACCTTCAATGCAGCAGAGATTTTTTTGTAGGCTTCCCCAGATCTGTGCCTTGACACAATCCTGTCTCTGAGCTCTGCAGGCAGTTCCTTCGACCTCATGGCTTGGTTTTTGCTCTGATATGCATTGTCAGCTGTGCGACCTTATATAGACAGGTGTGTGCCTTTCCAAATCATGTCCAATCAATTGAATTTACCACGGGTGGACTCCAATCAAGGTGTAGAAACATCTCAAAGATGATCAAGAGAAATGGGAGGCACCTGAGCTAAATTTCAAGTGTCATAGCAAAGGGTCTGAATACTTATGTAAATGTGATATTTCAGTTTTTTCTTTTTAATAAATTTGCAAAACTTTCTAAAATCCTGTTTTCTCTTTGTCAATATGGGGTATTGAGTGTAGATTGATGAGGGAAAAAATGAATTTAAACGATTTCAGCAAAAGGCTGCAACATAACAAAATGTGAAAAAAGTGAAGGGGTCTGAATACTTTCTGAATGCACTGTACAAGAGCAGCTGTAATTAATCCGGATGAAGTATTGGATAATATTGTTGAAGATCATCATTGCGGTGCGAGTCCGATGACGTCACCATGTGTGTACTGTTCTGCGAAACATTTCACTAATGAATGAACTGGACAAGGGGGAGATTTTCACTGTGTTGCTCCAAGAGAAAAGTTCAATTACCTCTAATATTTGCCGTACCTGCTCAATAAGAACAACTGCCGGAGTGAGAGGGGAGAGGAGACTGAGGGAGGGGGAGAGGAGACTGTGGGAGGGGCAGAGGAGACTGGGGGAGGAGGAGAGGAGACTGGGGGAGGGTGAGAGGAGACTGGGGGAGGGTGAGAGGAGACTGAGGGAGGGGGAGAGGAGACTGGGGGAGGGGGAGAGGAAACTGGGGGAGGAGGCGAAGAGACTAGGGGAGGAGGAGAAGAGACTGGGGGAGGAGGAGTGGAGATTGGGGGAGGGCGAGAGGAGACTGGGGGAGGGCGAGAGGAGACTGGGGGAGGGCGAGAGGCGACTGAGGGAGGGGGAGAGGAGACTGGGGGAGGGGGAGAGGAGACTGAAAGAGGGGAAGAGGAGACTGGGTGAGGGAGAGAGGAGACTGGGGGAGGGGGAGAGGAGTGAGGAGAAGTTGGAAAGGAATGAGGGGGGAGGAGTAAAGCGACCCGCACTCTCCCCTGTGTGTGACCCACTCCCCCCGTGTGTGTGCGACCCACTCCCCCCGTGTGTGTGCGACCCACTACCCCCGTGTGTGTGTGGCCCACTCCCCCCGTGTGTGTGCGACCCACTCCCCCGTGTGTGTGCGACCCACTCCCCCGTGTGTGTGCGGCACCCCCCCCTGTGTGTGGCCTACCCCCCCCCCCCGTGTGTGTGACCCACCCCCCGTGTGTGACCCACCCCCACATGTGTGACCCACCCTCCCATGTGTGTGATCCACTCCCCTGTGTGTGTGTGTGTGTGACCCACTCCTCCTTGTGTCTGTGACCCACTCCTCCTTGTGTCTTTGCCCCACTCCCCCGTGTGTGTGCGTCCCACTCCCCGTGTGTGTGCGCCCCACTCCCCCGTGTGTGTGCGACCCACTCCCCGTGTGTGTGCGACCCACTCCCCCGTGTGTGTGCGACCCACTCCCCCATGTGTGCGACCCACTCCCCCGTGTGTGCGACCCAATCCCCCGTGTGTGCGACCCACTCCCCCGTGTGTGTGCGACCCACTCTCCCGTGTGTGTGCGACCCACTCCCCCGTGTGTGTGCGACCCACTCCCCCGTGTGTGTGTGACCCACTCCCCCGTGTGTGTGCGACCCACTCCCCCGTGTGTGTGCGACCCACTCCCCCGTGTGTGTGCGACCCACTCCACCGTGTGTGTGCGACCAACTCCCCCGTGTGTGTGCGACCCACTTCTCCGTGTGTGTGCGACCCACTCCCCTGTGTGTGTGCGACCCACTCCCCCGTGTGTGTGCGGAACCCCCCCCCTGTGTGTGGCCTACCCCCTCCCCCCCTGTGTATGTGACCTCCCCCCCCTCCCCCCGTGTGTGACCCCGTGCCTGTGTGCGACACCCCCCTCCCTTGTGTGACCCACCCCCCGTCCCTCCCTCCCACCCCCCGTGTGTGAGCCCGCCCCCCCCCCCCCACCCGCCCATGTGTGACCCATCCCCACGTGTGTGACCCACCCTCCCGTGTGAGACCTGCGATCTATATTAAAAATTCCTCAGGCCTGGGAAGTTTGGGTGTGTTATTACATCCTTTTTGAATATGATTGAACGCCACTGATCTCTATACTAACTGGATAGGAAGGGAAGCTCATTTTTTGAAGCCATTTGTCCGCCATCTTTGCTCCCCCACGATTCCCCAAAACGAATGTCATTTACCGATGTAATGTGATTCCTCTTCTTTATTCAATTCGACCGCTGCGGTTTTTATAACCGTAAGCAGCGTATGATGGCATTTCATCAATCCTGTAACAATGCTTTTTCAACCCTGGAACGGATTAAAATCAATTCGGAATGGAATAAAATAAAGTGGGACGGTGGAATTTTCGTAGGAAATATGCTGATAATTAAATATTAAACTCTTTAAATTCCCTCTAATTAAATATTAAATATTAAATAAATTAAATATTCCAATAATAAATAATAATATTAAATAATAAATAATTAAATATAATTAAATTAATGAAATGAAATATTAAATAATATTAATATTAATATTAAATATTAATAGTAATTAAATATTCTTTAAAATTTTAAAGAATAGGAAAATAGGACTGCGTTTACTTTTTCATGGCTGATAAAAATATAACATGGATGAATGAATGAATGAATGAATGATCGTTTTAAGGCCATTTTTCCCCGCTAGAGCGGGGGTTAGGCTTGCGGGCCCCATGACAATCATGGTTCCCTGTTTGAGGCAATGTTTTTTTTATGGCCGGATGCCCTTCCTGACGCCAAATATCCAAATATAACATGGATCTGCAAAATAAATTGGTATGTGAATACTTGTATACCATATTTGTGGTCAAGTGTTGGTTTTGTTTTGTTTTGTTTTTTTCATTCCACATGGCACAATATTCTTACTGAAGTGAGTACCATTGAAAATAAATTGCATCCATTTATCAAAGAATCAATCGGGACGAGATTATGGGAGCGAGACATGGGTAATGAACGTAGAGCAGCAACGAAGGCTGGAAAGGGTGGAAATGCGAATGGTTCGGTGGATGTGCGGAGTATCGCTGAGAGAGAGGAAGACAAATGATGAATTGCGAAAGATGATGGGAATAGAGCCTGTGATTGATGCTGTGAAGAGGAACAGGTTGAGATGGTTTGGTTATGTGTTGAGGAAGGATGAAAGCGACTGGTTGAGAAGAGTGATGGAAATGAATGTAGAAGGAAGTAGAGGACGGGGAAGACCGAGAAAGACTTGGCTAAAGATGGTGGAAGAAGAAATGCGGGCAAGGGGGTGAACAAGGAGAGATGCAGAAAATAGGGCAAAATGGAGAAGATTGTCATGGGGACCGCAAGGCTAACCCCTGCTCCAGCAGGGAAAATGGCCTTAAAATGCATGTTGTTGTATCAAAGAATCAGAATCAGAAGAGTATAGTGAAAACAAACTTCTGAGTTATACTTCTGGGCAGAGAAACATGATGGTCATAGTAAATATTTTTGTTATTCTCCTCCAAGACATGTCAGGATATTGCCAAATTATGATAAATTATAATTACAGAATATCAAATAGCAACATGTGTACACTGCATCATGTGTGTCCTATAATCTCACTGGTGCTTGCACAAAATCAGTTTGGACATCTGCTTCCTGACTTTCTCTCCGGTGATGGCTTCCGTCTCCTTTTCCCCAAGATGAAAGTTTGATTCGACAATAACAAGAAGCTGCTATCTTCACGAGGTTGTGAATATGATTATCTTCCACTGCAGTTTCAAACTGGTGTGAGTGCAGTTCAGGAAATAAGTCCATATGAACATTATTGCTCATAACAGCCATGGATACTGCAGCTGAAATTCCGGATCCTTGAGGAAGATTCCCATTTGTCGTCTTCAGTAGTCATTGAAAACATTTCTCTGTTTCCAAGCATGTGGCAATGACGCTTGATGATGCTTTCTGGAGGCCCCCGTGGTCTTTCATCCTCAATAAATTATGGCAACTACCATCTGAAGTCGTAAGTGCTATCGCACAAGACATGCAGTCGATTCTCTTCTTCATCATGCGAACTACATAGCCAGTGATGTAGCTAACAGCCGCCTCTTTGTATTGTGAAACTGTTTCGAAGTTTGGCGTGTCAGCGTAGTCATGGTCATCTTGTGATGGTTGTCTGTCGATGATGTCATATTTGCGTGCAATGTTGATTGTCGATTGTGTAATGTTCTGAACTGAAAGAATGTCAGTGTGATGATCTAAGAGGGAACAGTTTCCAGTACCATTTTTTACATGACGTCGCATTAGGAGGCGCTTGTAGGTCGACTGAAATTGATGAGCCGTAGGATTGTTGTTAAATCCTCCACATGAACGTACCGCTGCGAAGAAAAGTTCCAGATGGTCTTGACTGAATTTGTACATCAGTAGATACTTCATGGGGGCATCCGCACTGTCTACAAGTTTTGAAAACAATTTTCTCATGCTTTCCATACTCGCCAAAAAGCCGATGAAGGCAGCCGCAGATTTTCTGGGGGAACCAATATGGCGACGAATCTACTTCCGGTGACTTCACAGTGAATGGACTGATTAGCGTTGATTTGGCGTCGAGCCTCCAATCCAGTTAGTATAGAGATCAGTGGTGAACGCTATACAGGCTGCTTTTTCAAGCCATGGTGTTACAGTAGACAGAGCTCCAGCAAATTGACTGCACATGTAATCGAGCCAAATAATGATAGAGTAAAAGCTGCAAACACTTGCCCAATGTGGCAAATTTAACATTCATTCAGCACTTTCAAAATAAAATTGCCTTAATCACATGACCATCTGCTTAATGCTCTGAGCAGTCATTAATAGCAAGCAGGCTACATCCACGGATTAGAGGTCGAGCACTGCCAACTGTCCCCATATCTGGAAAAACCTAGTAAGCGCTCACCACTGGAATTTGAGATATTCAGAAAAAAACAATGGACTTTTGGGATTAGAGCACTGGGAACAAGATAATTAGCTTTGGCATGTTAGCTGAACATGTGGGACAATGTTTCCAGTGCACATATCTTTTATATTTTCCTGTTTATATGGTTAGATAACGACTTACTAGGTTTTTCCAGATTAGGGAAGAACTGTCCAAAGGTAGTAAACTTGCCTCGTCTCATGAGAGGGGTCAGACATCCAGGAATTGTTACGCTAGCACCCGCACTTTCGCCAAGCACTCAATGCGAAGGGGAAAACAAAGGGGAACAACACGTAATATGTGGATGTAATGCACATGCGATTTGCACTACTTAGCTGTTATTATTTTCTTCTTTCAATATTTCCGTAATTGTAGCCATAGTCAAAAGTTGTTGTATCTTCAATTGCACTGACAACAATGCAAAAAGTCAGAATTTTCGTTTTATTTGACGCCAAGTCAAGCTACTGAGCCAGAGAGAAGAATTATTTGGCTAAAAGTAAAAGTTGTCAATCGTGCCACGCAAGATGGCACAGGGAGATGTGGGAGCGCAAGTCGGATTACACCTCCGTTTGTTCAGCACATTTCATATTGGGTTAGTGCTGTCATCGTTTATTTTAGTTAGTCATGTAAAACAGAAGCGAAAGAAAATCTACCAAGTTAAACTGTGAATGGGTCCACCAATTTAAAAATTAGGATTTGTAATGTTGTGATTGTTCCACCAATATGACTAAACTATGTGTTCTATGTGTCAGCTCTTATACGAGCCTCGTCTAAGTATACAAAAAACAAGACCAAAAGTCTAACAGCGGCGTAGACGGGCTTGTAAATTATTATAAAACCACAAACACACATGATTAGCTTTTTAAACAGTTACTAATGCTGTTTATTAAAAAAAAAAAAAAAAACCACCTTTAGAGGCCATTTTTCCCCGCAAGCGGGGGTTGGCCTTTTTCGGGAACTGTGGTTGTTGTTGTTTTTCGGTCCCCTTTTTGAAGCAATGTTTTACGGCCGGATGCCCTTCCTGACGCCAACCCTTTTTGCCGCCTTTAACGACAAGCAGGGAATTACCAGTGAACTGGTACTCAAACTGGCTGTTTATAACATTACACAAATACATTTGGAGGAATCCTGACATCGGTGACGTAGGTTTTACTTACAGAACTGAGGGAAGATCTACTGCAATCTATATACCCCACAAGTTTTGGGTTAATAATGCTATTAAAAAACCGAGGCGAATTCCTTACTTCCGTGTTTGTTAGTACCGTAGACCGCTTATTATCATTGATTCATGAACCATACACCGCTTCATTCCATTAACTTTGTATTCACGACATTTGGATTAAAGTGTTATGGTCATATTTACTATATTATTATTATTATTATTATTATTATTACTATTACGAAAACGATACTACTGAAACGATACACTACTGTATCAAGAAACCTGGGCTTAATTTGTCTGAAATGGCCGGAAGGTGAGGCATGAAGCCTAAGGCCTATACATACCATTTTGATGGAAGAGCCGTAACATCTATGCTTTCAATATTTGATGGTCATTTTAACAATATATTTGTTTGTGTTTCACACTGAATGAAAAACGTAAAGGTTCCGCATGGCGATTGTGATATACGGCAGGTTCGACGATATTGTCGCGTAACCGTGATTAACACCACAGTTACGGATGACCGATTTGCGAGACTTTAACTCCCGAGGCGAACACTCAATGGCGGACTCAAGTTCAACACCAACGCGCGGAATGGCGGGCCGCAGCGAAGGCTCCGCAACCTTATCTATTAAAATCAAACACCCAGGAAAACTGCGTTCAGATATTATGTACAAAAAGTAATATAAGGGTTTATTAGGAAAAGTAAAGCCAGTGAAAAAGCCCGCCGGTAAATCTAATAACTCTAATAAACCTAAATCGGGACGTCCCCACACGACTGACAGCAAACACAAACGAGGGAGATTAATCACGAAAATAACACGTCCCGTCGTTCAAAATATACGCGGAGATCGGGCTTATCTGTCTTTGTCGTCTTGTATTGTTGGTGTCCAGCACCGCTCCTTCCGGCCCGATCGCACACCACGAGGCCCCTCGCTCCAAGCACCACGCGTCCGACGCAGGCCAGCGGCTCCACTTGACCAGGGACAGGAAGGACTCCTTTCAACTCCACTCGACTCGACGACGCGGCTCTGCTGGCAGCCAAGTGCCAACGAACTGCTCAGTGCCAACTGGGTGTGCTCTCGTGTGTCTCCTGCGACTCCCCACAACCCGAACTGCACTCGAACTGCGACTGGAATGGCGTGTCCTCTCCAACTCTCCACCACCGCCCAACCCCCCGGCGCCTGCCCGCGTCCGCAGTGCCCGCCACGAACTCAACCCAACTCTTACTGGCGAACTAGCTCCGTGTGACTTGGGACTCAACTCTTGAAATGGCGTCCGACCGTCGCCTATATTGGTGGCCGATGACGTCACATTGCGCACTCCTCAGCCAATCAAAGCCTCCCGCGACTCCTGACATCTCCCCCGTTACGCGACCCTGCGGTCCTGGCATAACACGTGCCGGCCAGGTTTGTAGGCCTTTGGAGGTGTACACGGTGGCGGCCAATCGTGGCGGTGTTTTTGACCTGGTTTCCTGTCAATTTAATACGAAGTCCTTGTCAGGGAAAGGGGATTATTTAATGTTGCGCTAAGGACCTAACTAATGTTTATGTGGTTTGCAGTGCCATAATGGACAAAGGTTTGACTACCAGGTGAGACTCACAGGGGCGTTACCTTTAATCCCTCACTATTTAACACTCGAATCTCCAGGTAGATCCACACTCATACATCTTACCCCGACAACCGCCTGAACATCAATAACTTATTACATGTAGAGTCCCTGTCACGACAGCCGAATACCTACCTATTCAGATCTACCTAGCTCTAGATGTTGCATTACCAAATTCATAACACAGCCCCCCCCCTGGAACCGTAGCTCCTGCAAGGTTCACCGCAGGGCTACCATTCCAGCCTTAACACTTACTGTCACACACTTAATTAACCTACGAAATAAATCAGGAAGGGCTGTGGGAAGTGAGTCGGACTACCTACCTACACTTCCTTAACATGCTGAACCCCTTAACCATCATGCAAGTATGTACATCTTCTTCGTTGTTCCTGTGGAGGGAGGAAACAACAACACACAACACTAACTTAACCACAAAACTTAACCATCTTTCCAAAACTCAAAACTCTAACCTTTGTACATACCCCGGTCTACAGACCGCGTCCCCCGGTGGATGCCACAAGACACAACCTTACCTGCGGGGCCATCCCCAATGCATCCCCCTAAATTTCCTCGGGCCCTGTCCAGATGTTACAGGTGAGTGACACGGCTCGGTGGATTTCGCCCACATTCATGCTACACAGACCCCTTAACCACTCATTCTCATTCCATAGGTCATCAAGGCATTTCAAAAATCAATAAGGTTCTTCTTCAATACACCCCCCTGCAGGACCATGGCATTGATGTCATTCACGTGTGTGTGCATTCCTCAACTAGGCAGCGGGGAGGTACCGCACAAAAAGATGGTGGGGGCGCATCAGGCTGTGGTGCCCGCAGTCCCAAAAACAAGTCAACCGACTTACAAATTCATTGCCCCCCCCCCCCCTTTACCTCTTGGCCCCGTGACAGCCCAACAGCCCCTTTCCGCCGTTACCTCGCCGGTGAGGGTCTCCACACACACCAGGCTCCTTTGCCTCCTGCTTTCACGCAGCAACACGGGTCACCGGGGGACTTCCTCACCCCGCGGCGCCCAACCAGACCCTCCACCGACGAGCTCCAATTTCCAGTTACCACCGGCTGCCAGGGGTAATTGCCGCAGAGGGGGGCCCGCAGGCATCGCTCCTCAGAGCTTGCTCTGTACCTGCGGACACACACACCTTCCCCACCCACAAGACCCCAAAACACACTTCCTCCCCCGCTGCCATTCAATTCTCCACACAACTCAGCACAATTCAGTACAATTCATAGATGGTGTAAAAGGTGTTACAAGGCTTGCCATGGCCTGCTACATGTGAAATCCCCCCAGTTCACATTTAAACCATCACATCTTCCCAAAAGTACATTTCCAAAAGCACAATTATCACCCCTCATTATCTCCAATAATCATCACTCACTCTCCAGGTTCCACTCTCACGACCACATCAAAACACCTAACCACAACACAAAAACATACGCCACCCACAAGACACTGTGGCTCCCATTCCATCCCCTCACCGGCCATGTCATCACTCTCACCCGCCTCCCAACTCCAAATTACATGTCCCCAATTTCCCAAAGCAAATCCTGAAGCCTGGGACAGTACTCCTCAAAACACTCACCTCAAGTGCAGGTAGTTGCAGGTTGGTCAGGTCCAAGAGCGTCATCCACCCTTCACAATCCCAAAATTTCACATTGGGCCTACCAAATACTTCCAAATTTCTCTTTTGTCCCCACTACACTGGCAGGTATGTGGATCCGCATCCAACGGTGATCATCACTACACAACTACCTGTGGCCACGACAGCTCTGCACCTCTACCGTGCAAGGGTCACCGGGACAAGGTGAGCAGTCAAAACGCCAACATGGCCCATGAGTGTCCATAAGGGTGCGACCCACCATCCATCCTTCGGCCCCCCTGCGAGGAACACAGCTGCAGCAGCCCCAGCTGGCCAATGTGGTGAGCACTTGCTGCCACAACACACACTACCGCACACACAACCTCGGCCCTGGGGGGCACGGTCGCAGTGCGTGGCATCCCTACAGCCACGTCCCCTGCACCTCCCCATCATCCCCCAGTCCGACTACAGAACTGCAGCCCCCCCAGTGCTCACCCACACTTGACCACACCAAGGTCCAGTCAACAGCCATGCTCCACCAGGAGACTCACCCAGAAGACATGGTCCACACACCTCGGACACGCACAGCACCACGTTGACCCTCAGGCTACACAACTACATCCCCATCATCCCGCGTCCCAAATATCAGCACAGTTGCCCCCGCAACCAGTTGAAAGCTGTCTTGCTACCCTATTAATTTAATCACAGCCTCCAACACTTTGGTCTACACACCTGGATCAATAATGGCGTCACTATACAGTGTCCACCATGGCATTTCACAATCCACCCTTAAATTTGCATCTAACCCACAGATTACCCATGCCAACCATTTGTCACATTTCACTCACCTCACCAAAGAAGGATGCTTTGCCATACACATGCCAGCCGAGCATGGCCCATATGCTCGGCTCGTCGTTACACATCTCCCGATTCACATCCCCATGGCTCTCTTCCCAACCCGAGAGTCCATAAATCACAACGGAGCATCTGTGGAAGGTCGCTCACACCATCACGTTCCACCGATGCCCCAATGGTTGTCCGGCAGGCTATCTCCATCCCTGTCCATTCGGTTTGACCCGCGTCCATAGACCAACCACCATGCCAGGTCACCACATGCTGGTTGTCCCAGAGTCCCTGGAGGAGAGTGCCAGGCCGCATGCCCGGGTGGTCACCACATCAGTCCCAAGCTGGCCATCTGCGGTGCCACCACCAAAGCGCGACCCACAACACCTCCCCCCAGTGGTCCTCAATATTTGCCATCCCAGGCTTGAGAAACCACCTCGGACCTCCCTGGAGGTCTTAACCCCCACCAGGGTCCGGTGACCCTGCCGGCCCGAGCCACCAGCTCGGACGGCGCCCCGACGGACAAGGGACGCCACACTCCACCAGACCCCCCGTGGGACCCAGGTCGTACCTCGACACCCAAGGCTGGACCCCACGTCCAAATCTCGCCATCACAGCCCCCCAGCTGGCTGGCATACCCAAATTTTGAAAGGGGCAACTTTTGCCCGAGGCCATCACCCATGACCTCTCCATATCCAGATCCCGCAGCCCGGGGACCAATCCCAACCATGGCTGCTCCAAATCAATTTCCCATTGTAATTTTATTTTACAAATTTTCATTCCCACTGCCAAACCGCAGCTGCAGGGAACAACCTCTACCACCGGTTGTTCTGCCCCTCCCTGCAGTTGATCCAAATTCCCTACAGGGACCAAATCTCCAGAAGCTCTATCTCCCGATCCTCCAAGATCCAAATCCAGCCCGGAGCCAACACACTCCCCCAACTGGTTGTCCAATTTTGGAGCCTCTGTTTCCAAATAGCAGTGTACAGTGAGCGTCCCCTCGGTCATTCCAACCACCTCCTCGGACCAACTCACCTCTTCACCCAGGCTCCTTTGGGCCTGAACAAGCTCTACCTCCATGGGACTGTCACAGGTCTCCAGCCGCTGGATCAAATCATCCTCATCATTACAAATCATTCCTGGCCCCGCCAGGCTTTGATCAATATCCCCAATAAATACCTGGTCCGGCTCCATTGCATGGACCCCCAAAAACTCTACCCCCTCTTGCTCCGCACCACCGCCCTGGTGCTGCACAATTCCAAATTCATCCCCTGGTTGGGGTGTTGTGACATCCACACGGTCCCGATAAACAACCAGGCCAGAATGTGGGAAACATTCCCCATTACAACTCTCACATTCCAAATTTCCTTCCCCGCTCACCTGTGGACACTCCACGTTTACCTGCAGGCATTCCACGTTTACCTGCGGGCATTCCCCATCTACCTGTACACATTCCCCATCGAACTGTGGACATTCTCCGCTCACCTGTACACTTACGGTCTCCCCATCATCCCCCATTTTATTTGCCAGCCCATTAATTTTAATACTCAATCGATCACTCATTTCCTTTATTCCTTCCCTCCATGCCTTACTCATTTTATTTTCCAGCCCGTCAATTTTTCGAAGCAATTGACCCAACATCTGGTCGGTTGTCGGGGCCGTTCCTACTGCTCCCGACTCCCCGGTGGGGGAGGGGGATAAGTTGGTGCTCGGGACGAGGGAGGTTCCAAGGCTCACCTCTGCATCAAACTCCCCTATTTCCGGCTCACTCCCAACGCTGACGGAGGCCTCGCTGCGTACTTCCATCTCGTCGACCTCCGACATCCGCTTTTCGGAAGGTCGTTCCCCGCGCGCGTATTTATTTTAATAATTCCTGAAACACAATTTAAATTTGACGAAGACGCGATATCGCGCTCCGTTTGCCCAATTGATTATTAAATTTCTCCGCCTCGACTATAAAAATTTTGCGTTCGAACGTCGGGCGCAATGTACGCCCGACCGTGTCGATGTCTCCCCGCGGACAAAAAAATTTGTCCGACCGTGTCGATGTCTCGCCGCGGACAAAAAATTTGTCCGACGGGTTCAAATCCTACACTCCTGACACCACTTGTCGCGTAACCGTGATTAACACCACAGTTACGGATGACCGATTTGCGAGACTTTAACTCCCGAGGCGAACACTCAATGGCGGACTCAAGTTCAACACCAACGCGCGGAATGGCGGGCCGCAGCGAAGGCTCCGCAACCTTATCTATTAAAATCAAACACCCAGGAAAACTGCGTTCAGATATTATGTACAAAAAGTAATATAAGGGTTTATTAGGAAAAGTAAAGCCAGTGAAAAAGCCCGCCGGTAAATCTAATAACTCTAATAAACCTAAATCGGGACGTCCCCACACGACTGACAGCAAACACAAACGAGGGAGATTAATCACGAAAATAACACGTCCCGTCGTTCAAAATATACGCGGAGATCGGGCTTATCTGTCTTTGTCGTCTTGTATTGTTGGTGTCCAGCACCGCTCCTTCCGGCCCGATCGCACACCACGAGGCCCCTCGCTCCAAGCACCACGCGTCCGACGCAGGCCAGCGGCTCCACTTGACCAGGGACAGGAAGGACTCCTTTCAACTCCACTCGACTCGACGACGCGGGAGTGCTGGCAGCCAAGTGCCAACGAACTGCTCAGTGCCAACTGGGTGTGCTCTCGTGTGTCTCCTGCGACTCCCCACAACCCGAACTGCACTCGAACTGCGACTGGAATGGCGTGTCCTCTCCAACTCTCCACCACCGCCCAACCCCCCGGCGCCTGCCCGCGTCCGCAGTGCCCGCCACGAACTCAACCCAACTCTTACTGGCGAACTAGCTCCGTGTGACTTGGGACTCAACTCTTGAAATGGCGTCCGACCGTCGCCTATATTGGTGGCCGATGACGTCACATTGCGCACTCCTCAGCCAATCAAAGCCTCCCGCGACTCCTGACATCTCCCCCGTTACGCGACCCTGCGGTCCTGGCATAACACGTGCCGGCCAGGTTTGTAGGCCTTTGGAGGTGTACACGGTGGCGGCCAATCGTGGCGGTGTTTTTGACCTGGTTTCCTGTCAATTTAATACGAAGTCCTTGTCAGGGAAAGGGGATTATTTAATGTTGCGCTAAGGACCTAACTAATGTTTATGTGGTTTGCAGTGCCATAATGGACAAAGGTTTGACTACCAGGTGAGACTCACAGGGGCGTTACCTTTAATCCCTCACTATTTAACACTCGAATCTCCAGGTAGATCCACACTCATACATCTTACCCCGACAACCGCCTGAACATCAATAACTTATTACATGTAGAGTCCCTGTCACGACAGCCGAATACCTACCTATTCAGATCTACCTAGCTCTAGATGTTGCATTACCAAATTCATAACAATATGTTCGGCCTGAATGAAATTGGAATCAAAATAGCCGAGTGTGGAGAGTCAGCCGCTCTATGCCGTAATGACGTCAGACGTAATCACATCACCCAGTCATGTGACCAGATCCTCAGCTTTGATTGGTATACGTTTGAGGGGACATACATACATACATACGGACAAACACTGTTCTCGACGGCTTTACCCTATGGGCTACGCCGTAAAAATACTTGTGATCGAGCGTGCAACGGCTTTTGTTTTCCCCTTTGCCAACATGGCGGTCACGTATCCAAGCAAAAGCACGTGACTGTGACGTCACGCCAACCCCCTCCCCCTTCCCTCCCCCCCTCCCCCCTTCCCTCCCCCCCCCTCCCCCCTCCCCTCCCCCCCCTCCCCCCTCCCCTCATGTGGTTTCAATTTCCGGTCTGAGTGCAACATATCACTATCAGTCTGGTGTTTCGCACACTGACACAGGAATGCTAAGCCGGCTATCCCTTATACGAACATTGTCATGACCGTTGTACATCGCATTCCATCTTTGAAAGGGATTTGGCCAAAGTGGGCCGGTACATGTCTGTGTAAACAATGGCAGCGCATGTTCATACCGATTGAGTCGGGCTGGATCAGCTCATCCTGGGTATCGTTGTCCTTAAAACGGGAGAAATAATTGTACGCCACATACCCCAGCAAAGACCAAATTCCAAACGCGTACGAAAATGCAATACCCTTCTTGGCTCGCAAAGCTTTCTGAGGAGTCAATGTCATATCGACTTCAAATCGCGAACGTTCCTTTACTATCTTGGTTTGTTTAAACTTGGCCCAAATCAAACGCAAGTACCCACGTCTGAACGCAGTTCTCACGTGCAAGGTCAAACGTCAATCGTCATACAGGCGATAGTTAGTGAGCTGGTTCGTATTGTTGTTGTTGTTTAAAGACAAAAGTTTTAGATCCTCTCTGTGTTTTATATGTTTACTATCATAAATTGCTACGTAAAACGGTACTTATATCTTACTAAATAATTCATTAACATTAAAATTGCGAAAAACATCTTAAACAGTCAAAATTGGGTCGTGTTGTTTATACACCGCTTAAAACGCTGCCTTCAAACGAACCAGTAAATCATCCAACTGAATAAAAATGAATGTCATTTTCTACTTAGAAAAATACACATGAGCGTAATATTTATAAAAATACTAGTCGAATATGTAGAAAATGTGTAAAAATGGATTCCGCTTTGAATGGAATGAATAACAACAACGAAGGAACAGCGAGATAATGAAGCACCGAAGGAAGCGGTCAAGCCCGCAAAATGTTTCGTAATTTCAATCTCTGATTTTTTTTCGTTTTTGTTTCGTTTTTTTTTTTTTTGCGTCTCTTTGTATTAAAATGTCTGGTAATGCGTTTTTCAACTGAATAAATTGAAATGTTTTCGGTAATAATAATAACAATTTAATTCCCTTTGGTGTTCCTCATCGGCTTCTTTTCAGTGAGTTGAGATTCGGACTTCGGTACGTTTTATTCTTTGCGGTTTGTTTGGTTTTAAAAATCCTCCCCTCCTTTACACTGGGGAGGGAGTGTTGCCGGCCAGTGGACGGCTCGGACTGTGACTGAACGGTAACCAACAGTCTCCGCGACAAACCACGTGGAGCAGGGTCTCGTATCCCGAGATAGTCTTAAAGATGGAGGTCGATGTGAGAGGAGAGTGTGGAGTAAAGGAGGGAAGTTTGGGAGAAGATGGCAGTAACTGAAAGAAGGGAATGGGGTATGCCAGTATGTGTGGATCATGCTAGGTCGGGGTGGCTCAAATTCCGTTACATTTGCGTACGTAATATGAAACACCTGAGCCTTCAGACAGACATTGTGGTTCTGCACATCGTGGACATTCTATAGTATAAAGTAAACACGTTATATTGCCTTTCCGACCAACTTGCTGCTGATTCCCTCCTCAAGTTCCAGATAACTGGTCACGTGACTTCAACGGCACATCCCACTGATCCAACGAGAACGGCACTCAGGAGAGAGCAGACATACCTCCACCTGGTTGGCCATACCACTCAATGGTGAAGAATCACTTAAAAAATTCTACTAGCTGGATCTGGATCCGTATATTCACCAAAATTGAATCGATTCTTCCTCGTCACACACGCAACCTGTCCAAAAAGTTTCGTCCAAATCCATCCATAACTTTTTGAGATATCCCGCTTTGTATCGTTTTGGCCCCATCTCCCAATGGTGAAGAATCACTTTTAAAATTCTAGTAGCCGGATCCGAATCCGGATGTTCACCAAAATCGAATCATTTCGTCCTCATGGAATATGCTACATCTCTGCCAAATTTCGTCCAATTCCGTCCACAACCTTTCGAGATATTTTGTTCATAAACAAACAGACAAACGGACAGACAGGGGTGAAAACATAACCTCCATCCACCTTTGGTGGCGGAGGTAAATATAACTGGATGACTGGATTGCTGGAAAAACTGGTCACCGGCCGCCATCTTGGTACTCCCACAACATGAAAAAGTCCTATTTTTAAAAAAGTTTATTTAAAAACTTGCTAATCTGTAATTTCATTTCCAAGTTGTTACCTCCGCCACCAAAGGTGATGTTTTCACCCCTGTCTGTCTTTCACCCCTGTTTGTTTTCACCAAAGTTATGGATTTTTGGTGTATGTTTGTGAAAAACAATCTGAAAAAGTTGTGGACGGATTCGGACGAAATTTGGCAGAGATGTGGCGTATGCGACACGGACGAAATGATTAGATTTTGGTGAAGATCCGGATTCGGATCCGGCTACTAGAATTTTTAAAGTGATTCTTCACCATTGGGAGATGGGGCCAAAAACGATACATAGCAGGATTTCACAAAAAGTTGCGGACATATTTGGACGAAACTTGGTGGACCGGTTGGGTGTCTGACAAGGACGAAAAGATTAGATTTTGGTGAACATTTGGATTCGGATATGAGAATTATTCTTTTAAAAAAAAAGTGATTTCACCATTGGGAGATAGGGCTAAAACCAACATATAGCAGGATATCTCGAAAAGTTATGGATGGATTTGGACAAAACTTCTCGGACAGGTTGTGTGTGTGACAAGGAAGAATCGATTCAATTTTGGTGAGGATCCGGATCCAGCTAGTAGAATTTTTAAAGTGATTCTTCACCAATGAGTGATATGGCCAAAAATTATATATAGCAGGATATATGAAAAAGTTGTGGACGGATTTGGACGAAATGTGGTGATGTTGTGTGTGTGAAAAGGACTAATTGATTCGATTTTGGTGAAGATCTGAATATGGATTCGGCTACAAGAATTATTTAATTGTAAGTGATTTTTCACCATTGAGAGATCGGGTGAAAAGCGATATATAACATGATATTTTAAAAAGTTAAAAAGAGTTATGAATAAACTTGGTGGATGGGTTGGTTAGGTGACAAGAACAAGCCGATTTGATTTTGGTTCAGGTCCGAATCAAGATTCGGGATATCAGTGGATACAAAACGTAAACTATTCACCACGCAGAGGTATGCTCTCTACTGAGTGGCGTTCTAATTTATATTGTGGTAATTTTTAATATCGTGGTATTTTTTATATTGTGATTTTTTTATATTGTGGTATTTTTTTATATTGTGATTTTTTTTTTTATATCGTGGTATTTTTTGTATCGTGGTATTTTTTATATTGTGATTTTTTTATGTTGTGGTATTTTTTACATTGTGATTTTAAAATATTGTGGTATTTTTTTATATTGTGATTATTTTTTTTATATCGTGGTATTTTTTGTATCGTGGTATTTTTAATATTGTGATTTTTTTTTATGTTGTGGTATTTTTAATATTGTGATTTTTTTATATTGTGGTTTTTTTTATATTGTGATTTTTTTTTTTAAATCGTGGTATTTTTTGTATCGTGGTATTTTTAATATTGTGATTTTTTTTATATCATGGTATTTTTTATATTGTGATTTTTAAAAATCTTGTGGTATTTTCTTATATCGTGGTGTTTGTTTTTTTTCAAAAGATACATGTGATACCCACCCTTTTAAAACGATGCAGCCAGGCAGGCACTGCATTGTGCATGCAAGGTAATGAAATGGTAGTAATTATTGTGTTTTGCCCAATTTATACATTTTATCATTTTGTTTGTAAGCCTGGTGTTGGCTTAGCGGTTAGGGTGCCGGCTTGGGATCCTAGGATCCTGGGTTCGAATCCCGATCGATCGCTGAATTAACGCCAGAGGGGTTGACTCAGCCTGTCATCCTTCCGAGGTCGGCAAATTGAGTACCAGCTTGCTGGGATGAATGATCACGGTGTGTACCCTGGTTTAGAATAGGTACACCGTATCCCTGCGCATCTTAAGAGCGTGACCAAGGGTTGGCGTCAGGAAGGGCATCCGGCCATAAAAACATTGCCTCAAAACAGGGAACCATGATTGTCATGGGGCCCGCAAGGCTAACCCCCGCTTTAGCGGGGAAAATGGCCTTAAAACGATCATTCATTCATTTATTCATTCATATCATTTTGTTTGTAAAGCAATGTTGATTCGCCATAAGGATTGTGAGACCAAGATTCCATAGCGTGGGATGAAATAGTTGGGAGTCTGTGATGGTTATGTCAATCTGCTAAGGTCATTGGCCAATGTGACCTGATACATACCATGGGAGATACTAGACAAGTTCTCATGAAACTTGAATAGAAGAACTGTACATTTTACCATGCCTATTACAGTAGCTGGATATGCAAACGGGGGCACGGAACGCAGTTCAAAACCTCTTTCTGGAGGAGCCATGAAGCCATCCATGTTCTGTTAGCTTGCACTTACCTTTCAAAAGCACCTTTAGCAGCAGCAAAACAATGTGACTCGTGCAGGATTTTATTTCGATCTTTGACGGAAACGGAAATGTAATTTAATGGTTTTAGTTGACAATGTCCACCATTTTGCTCTCTCTGCTCAAAATTATGACTCTCTGCTCACCTTCACTCCTCTTTTCTCCCACCTCTAGAACAAACTCACTCACTCTCTTCAATCCCACTCCTCCCTCCAGGTCTTTAAAACAGCTGTTCACCACCATCTCTTATCTTCCCCCATCCAAAACCTTGATCTTTTCTACCCCCGCTAATTTCACCCCAGATCCACTTTTCTGAAATACCGACTTCTTTCCTGGAAGTCCTTGGTGTCCTTGTGTTTTATACTTCTCCCACCCCCACCCCCCCGTCCCACACCTTCTCCCCCCAAGCCCTCTCCCTCTCACAGATCTCCCGATGTCCCTGCTCTCAAATGTTGTGTTTGTGCTTCCCCTTCTCTCCCCATCTTGTCTACCGCTACCCTTATTATATGTTTTTGTGTGTCTGTTTGATGTTTTGTGTGATAAATGTTAGCTCTTTAACGAGCCTCGATCCTGTATACCAAAAAATATATATATTTGTATTGCAGATTATGGCAAACCTTGGTGGAGAGGGTGATGATGACGGTCTGCACATGACGGTGGATTCCGCTACGTTACAAAAGGCTCCTGACTCTGATGCTATTCACTTCCTCCCTTGTCAAGTGAAATGCACGGGGCCTGCCCCAGTTTCCTGCTACTTCACACCAGCCATCAGCAAAACCGATGAAGACGAGGGTGACGTTTAACATTCAAAATGCTTTAAGGTTTTTCAGTATTTTTAATGGACATATTGATATTTACTGTTCCAATATTTATTGAATAAAGTCAAATATTTTGTCGATTTATTTTTCAATTTTAATTCCACTACTGCTGGGCTGGCAGGATAGTCTAGAAATATGCGAACTCACCTTTGAGCTGCCTAGCCTGTGTTAGAATCTCGGCCCAACTATGAACTGCCATCCTGGTGTTTCGCAGGTTGGATGACACATCGATGTGTGTGCCGTCCCACGGATGGACGTTGAAGCGAGTGTCTCATCTGCCAGCACTCGCTATTTGTTGGACGTTAAAGATCCTATGACGTCTTTTGCAAAGAGGAGGCAAATTATCACCGGCACCCTGAACAAATTACAAATTATTGACCATGTTGCCTACCGTCAGAATGACGACCTCCACAGGATTGTAATCCTTTCTCAGAGACTGCATTGGCAAAACCAACACTGTGTAAAGAGTATGGTATGTTGTTATTGTTAGTACTACTTTATTGTTGTTGTGTTTTGTTGTGCAGTGAAAACCGTCTCATTTCGGGGTTACGAGCTCAAAGGCAAAGAGCTGTCCCTCCCACCAGACTATGTGGGGCTTGTGTTGAGAGAAGATCCACCACCTGACAAGGGAGAGGTAGGGTATATCCAGTATACAAGGCTTATGTAAAGGATTCACCCCCTCGTATAACACCACTGCACATTTGTGGCATGGTACAGGAAATACTCATTTCAATAAGTTTTGTCGTCATACCTTCAACATTGTATAATACCTTTAACATAGCTGTTGAAGGTATTATACAATTCATCTCCGAGGGTCTTCATGGTTTGTTTCAATATCAATTACGAGTCTGACAGATAGCTGGGTCTGGTTTCAGGCATATAGTAGGACATCCACTCCGTATAGGAGCGGCAGGAAGGGTCATGTTATCCTCCCTGGGGTATATACATTACAGTATATCAAGGATCGGGTCTCAAGAACGTCGGGGCTTATAGACTAGGAATATAATCTCAAAAAATTACATGAGGGGTAACTGTTTGTTACAAGCTGTCACCCATGCTAGGATTGAACCATGACACCTCCTGAGCAATATTAGCCTGGATGACACTTGATATTTTGATTTGGGACCTCACAGTGGGTTATTTTGTGAAAGAGGTCAATCGCGAAATATCTGATTTTCTCGAAAATACAAAAATGTCAATAAAATGGCCAATAATTCAGTTACAAACGTATTTTTGGTGTCAAAATGAGCAGAATAACAATACATATTGTAAAAATATTGGTTTATACTATAATATCGGGAAATTTTACAAAGAATGGCAAAAAATACAAAAAAATGCCGAATAATTATTTCGGTTTCACTGTAAACATATAACAAAAATTGCAATAACTTCACAAATAAACATCCCATGCATATGTTTTAGGTATCAAAATCATTCATTATTATTCCCTCACATAACAGTAACAGACAATATTGGTTTACAACTGTGAATAAGACTGATTAATTACAACAAACATAACCCACCCCCCATAAATGTTGTTGCAACAGTCGGCTGTACCATGGTTTAACGATCGTTACATTCCCACCACAGCGTACGATTTGCTTTGCTTTGCTTTTTTCATTACATATTTCTTGTTTATTCATTTTCAAATCGTAATGAATATCTATACAAATATAATATCAATTAAATATACATAATCCGTACATATTTGTACCATAACCACTAACCAGTTTGTGATATAATATATATCTAATGTTGCCAAAAGTTGTTTGTTTTGTTAATCATGTTAAATAATCTTGGCTTATC
The DNA here is from genome assembly GCF_964187855.1 of Myxine glutinosa. Taxonomy (NCBI): domain Eukaryota; kingdom Metazoa; phylum Chordata; class Myxini; order Myxiniformes; family Myxinidae; genus Myxine; species Myxine glutinosa. The sequence continues at coordinate 22,732,688 of NC_136272.1, forward strand.
AAAATGGTGTCGGTTTTAGCTTCTAGATCTAACGTATTTGTCTTTTGAACAGGTGCTGATCAGCAGTGGCGTCATGGAACCAGCAGCACACATACAGCCGAGAAAAAGAAGCGTGGACACTACAACTAATTGGAACATTTGCTTTATATGTCAGAAACAGTCTAACAAACCAACTAGAAAGCTTGGAAGCAACGGACTGGAGAGAGTGCAGCATGCACTGAGTGAGCGCAAAAAATACCAAGACTATGCAAGGTGGGACGTAGTGGAGAGATTGGAAGCTGCAAGTTTTCAATCTGTATCTGGTGACACTGAATTTGTTTATCACAAAGACTGTTATGGCACTTTCACAAGTGCTATGCATCTCAGTAGATTGAAAAAAAAAATTGAAACTAAGACCTCCTGTGCAGAGGAGGGTGCTTCGACCAACGCAGGCGACCAAGCCTCTCAGGTACTGCGAAGCAAGGCCAAGGCATTGAACACGGACCTGTGTGTTTTCTGCCAGCAAACGTCCAAAGACAAGACCCGACTTGCAGCATCCCTGTCATTCTCTAAAAAGCTGCTTCTAGCCGCTCAGACTGACCCTCTCTTGAGCTGCAGATTGACTTGTGTGAACGACCTCGTAGCTGGAGATGTACGGTACCATCTCAAATGTTATGTCAACTTCACACGAAAAGCTGGCCGTGAGCATGATCCAATGATGCAGCCAAACCCTAGGGAGATTTGTCTGAAAACTGTCGCACATGAGATTTCTATTGGCAGCACCAAGGGAGAAATATACAGCCTATTAGATGTGTGGGAACGATACTCTGAATTGATGGCTGAATGTCAGGTTGATGCTGGAAGTTACAAGCAACACAGGACACATTTCAAGTACAAACTACAAGATCTCCTTAAAGGAGAAATCGACTTCGTTCCGCAACTTGACCCACAAAAAGCACAATTGTTGTTCCCCACCATACCAGCGCGAATTGTTGTACAGGCCTTGAAAGAGACAACAGATACAATAGATGATACAAGCTCTGAAGGCTACGAGCATGGTTTGCGTGCAAGTCAATTTGTAGATCAGGATATGGAGCAGGTCTTAGCATTACACCACACAGCTCTATGTATAAGAGCAGATATACGAGACTCGCCCTCTTATAACGACTGTTCCTCTGTCAACGCAGTCAACGCAGCTAAAATTATTCCCGAGAGTCTCTTCATGTTACTCAGTGTACTTCTGACAGGCGAGCCAGGGGAAACAGAAGTTGATGACACAACAAGGATGTTATCTCTCAGTATAGCCCAAGATGTTGTACATGCCGTCTCCAAAGGGAAAGCGCTGACACCAAAGCATGTTGGGCTAGGAATGACCCTTCACCAAGCAACTCGTTCCAAGGACCTGGTGAACATATTTCACAAGGCCGGACACTGCATCAGTTACAGTCAAGTTCAACGTGTAGATACCACACTAGCGCAGCACGTACTGGACAACTCAACGAAAAAGGATCAGTTTCCTGTCCCACCAAACCTGGTCGAAGGCCGGTTTCTCCAATTTTCTGCTGATAATATCGATATTATAGAAGAAACCCTCGATGGGAAGGGAACATTCCACGCAACGCAGGTGATTGCTTTCCAGAGAGGGGCGTCACAACACCACAGTGGACAAGCACTGCAAATGGGACAAGCAAGGTCACTCAAGGTACCAGCGGAGCTACAGCAGCTTACGCCTGCACCAGACTGCGGTGCACGTGCCCAGCCACGATTTGACACAGAAGTGAAGACTAATAGCTACACACCAGACCCAGACATGAAAAAGAGAGCAAACATCAAAGACCTTTCGTGGCTTCTTGTCCGACATTACAGCAGTCCAAATCAATCAGTTCCAGCATGGACAGGTTTCAATCAATGCGTCATCAATGATACACAAGAAACAACAACCGTGGGTTACTTACCTATCATCAATGCTCCGGCACATGAGAGGGACACCTTGTGGACAGTTATACTTCGTTGCTTACGAATCACACAGGAGCTGAACCCTGGCCAGTCCACTGTATTGACGCTGGATGAACAACTGTATGCGAAGGCAAAGGAACTGCAGTGGGAGAATCATGACACATGTAAAACTCTCTTTCTGCGTCTGGGGGGTTTCCACATAGCCAAGAACTTCATGAGAGCCATTGGGCAACACTATGCAGATTCTGGCCTTCAACAGATATGGTCCGAAAGTTTGGTGTATGGCGAGAGCACAGCCCAAAACAACATGATGGCGGAATCATCCAACCGCACGACCAGAGCCCACAAGCTGACAGTGGAGGCACTCTGGCAGATCATGTGGCCACATTTCCTCGCATGGGCACAAGATCAAGGGGTCGGAGAACAAGAACTACAACAACTGTCGGAAGAAGTAGCACAATCTTTGGATGGACTTGGGGATCTTGAACAAACGAGTAACCCATCTGAAGCATTGGGCAAACTGGAGGAAGCAGTGAAGGATGCGCATCTCCTTGAACTCCTGGAGCAGTATGACAAAACCTTATCTCCAACAGGTCTCTATTGGAGACACTACATGAAAATGGTATTGGTCTTGCTGCAGTTCATACGTGCAGAACGAACCGGAGACTGGCAGATGCATAAGTCGGCATTTATGGCCATGCTGCCTTGGTTTGCTCACTACGACCACACAAACTACACACGCTGGGGAGTGATATATGGTGCTGATATAAGTCAACTAGACAGTTCACATCCAGACGTCTACCAACAATTCATGGATGGTGACTTTGTTGTGAAATCAACACGCAAGAGCTTCAACCAAATTAGCACTGATCTTGCACTGGAGCACGTTAACAAAGTCGGGAAAGTCGCTGGTGGTCTGATAGGAATAACTCGAACAGACAGTGCAAGGGACAAATGGTGCCTGACATACAACGAGCGAAGCCGAATTGTTGACGAGACCACTTCAATGTTTGGCATGGCAATCGATGACACAGAGTATGCACCATCTGCGTACAAAGATGTCGATCCAGCAAGAATAAAGAGGGACAGAGAAGATGTTCAAAAGCTACAGGAACAGTTCTCACGATTCCAAATATTTGACAGTGAGAGCAACTTAGGCGACGAGTTGACCTGTCTGATGACAATGGATGTTGCCCCTGAAAACATCAAGGACGCTTTACTGACCGCTGAAACCCATGGAGAATCAAAGATCAAAGAATTTGTGGAATCACGGATTTGCAAACAAGACGTCGGCTTTCATGTAAAATTGAAACAGTCACAGAGTCCTACACTGACGACAATGTACACACTAGAAAAGATGAAGGATGCTAGTCAAAAGCGTCAAACCATCAAAGCAGACAGGCTTCTGTTCCAGCGGCTTCTTGTGGCACAGGACTCCGTACGTGATATAGACCTTAAAAGTATTCTGAGTCATGAACTAACACCGGTACCACTCTCATTGGCAGACACGGCAGGAAGCCTACGTCCTACGAATAAAGCTGCGCTCGGGAAGATCTTGGAGGGTGGAGTAACTGTCGAGGTCCTGCCAGTGTCTTCGCTTAAGACATGTTTTATCATAGATGGTCAGGCATTGGTACAAGCCATTGGAAAACCAACGGGGGCAAAGTCATTTGGAGATCTGGCTGATGTCTTCAATGCATCAGTGTTCAGTCATTTCAATCAGCACTGCTCAAGAGTCGATGTGGTTTTCGATCGATATCGTATGACATCAATCAAGTCTGGGACCCGGGAAAGGAGAGAGGGGCGAGTACGTTCTATCCGGCGCAAGATCGACAGCAGAGAGATTCCACTCCCTGCCAACTGGAAGCAGTTCATGGACTTACCAGAAAACAAGGCAAATCTGACCAACTTTCTCAGCGATCAAATGATGTTGGAGGCAAAACAGTGCCGACCCACTTGTGAGTCGATCACTGCAGGTGGGTTTGAGGAAGAAACCAAAGTAGCATCGTCACTGGGGTCTGATGTTGAACAGCTGCAATCATCTCACGAGGAGGCCGATACACGTATAATAGTGCATGCCAAGGCGGCCTATATGGATGGATACGAACGGATCATAGTCTCGTGCAGGGACACCGACGTATTGGTACTGCTCACACACTTCGCGGGACAATTAAGTGGAGAGCTCTGGATGAGAGCTGGCACAAGGCAGCAACGGCGTTATGTGGCTGTGCACGACATACAGTTGACACCGACCATGCAGCGTAACATCCTGGCGTACCATGCGGTTACAGGATGTGACACAGTCAGTCAACCAAGTGGACACGGGAAAAAGATGACATGGAAGGTATTCCAGCAACACGGAGCATTGCTTAATGACCTCGGACGTGGCACACTGTCAGAATCCACCATATGGAGTGTGGAAGAGTTCTTCTGCCGCATTTACTCACCAGCTTCGGACGAAACTAACATCAACGATGTGCGATACCGCATGTTTCAAAAGGGCACCAAAGACCAAGAAAAGCTTCCGCCAACTCGAAAATGTCTTGCGCAACACATCAAACGCGCACACCACCAGGCTCAGGTGTGGTACCAGGCAGATGTACCAATCCCTGAAATCGAGTCGCCCATTGGAAGTGGATGGTACGAGAATGCTACGAGGAGACTACACCCACACGTCAGTGTGGACGATCCTCTGCCAAACGAGTTCACAGACATAGTCTGCTGCAAGTGCAAAAATTGTGCAACTGCCAGATGCTCTTGTAGGGCCAAGAACTTGAAGTGCATAGCTGCGTGTACCTGTAATAACGGAGTGTGTCACAACCCATACAGTGTGGCAATTGAAACGGACTCTGAGTGACTTAAACACGACATTCTTTTATTTCATTTCATGTACATGTAAACTTGCACATATGCAATTAGCAGCATTTTCAGTCCATGGTTACTTGTTTATATGACATCAATATCATGTTCTTACAAATATTACCGGTCAGCGAATCTTAAGTTTCACTAGGGGGGTGAGTTATGTTTGTTGTAATTAATCAGTCTTATTCACAGTTGTAAACCAATTGTCTGTTACTGTTATGTGAGGGAATAATTAATGAATGATTTTGATACCTAAAACATATGCATGGGATGTTTATTTGTGAAGTTATTACAATTTTTGTTATATGTTTACGGTGAAACCGAAATAATTATTCGGCATTTTTTTGTATTTTTTGCCATTCTTTGTAAAATTTCCCGATATTATCGTATAAACCAATATTTTTACAATATGTATTGTTATTCTGCTCATTGTGACACCAAAAATAAGTTTGTAACTGAATTATTGGTCATTTTATTGACATTTTTGTATTTTCGAGAAAATCAGATATTTCGCGATTGACCTTTTTCACAAAATAACCCACTGTGAGGTCCCAAATCAAAATATCAAGTGTCATCCAGGCTAATATTGCTCAGGAGGTGTCGTGGTTCAATCCTAGCATGGGTGCCAGCTTGTAACAAACAGTTACCCCTCATGTGATTTCTTGGCCCCTTTTCAGATAATATTCCTAGTCTATTACCAAGTGTTCAGTGACCAAGTTTCTGGTAGAGTGCTTGCCAAGTGGCTTAAGCATTCAAGCAAGCACTCTATTCAAAACCGTTGGTAAGGAACGGCTGGCCTGGAAAGCAATAGCTAGCTGCTTGGTAACTCAACATGCCCCTGGGTTCTTACCTTTTAGGTTCGTGTTATTTCAGACAATGAAAAAATATATATTACCGCAGCTCACCTTACATTCTCTAATCTGTCTTGTTAACTTTGTGCTGTGTCTGTCCCATGTTCCCATGTGAATGAATCAGATTAGATAGATAAGATCCATTGTGATTCCAAACAAGAATTTATTTTATATCTCTTACCTCAGTTTCCTCATGCCTGTCTCACTCTCTCTTCCGCCCTCCTGCTCTCTGTGGTAATAACAAACCTTTTGTTCATAAATACCTGTACGTGGTTGTTCGAGGTATGGGACTTTGCCATTAAATGTGATTTATTTGACTTTAGAAATCCGTAACAGGCTGATTGGAAAACGCACAATCAATGCGCATATGGGGCCGTTCGAAAATGATGTAACGCTATTTTTTAGGCAGGCTTGTACAGCCTTGATTAAACCTTACTAATAACTTAACAATCGACTCAAAAAAGCCAGTGCAAATCTGACACAACAAAGCTTGGCAGTGTATAATCAGCAAAGGCCTACATGCCTGTATTAGGCCCACCAGGAAACAAGATGGCGACCATATCTTTTGTCTCGCTACTATGGTGGGTGGAGTCGAGCAACAGATGTGGGTGTGGTCTGGCAAGCTGTCCAACCAATGGATGCAACATTTCAAAAATCGACCCACAACAAGAACCCGAACAACAACATTGCGAAGCTCTTGTAGACCTGTGACATGTCGCAGGTAAAATGTTTTATGCATTAAGCTACTTTACTCGTGTTTTCATATTAATTAAAGCAAATATTGCACAATTCCCACGAAGACAAACATGTAAGATTAATGGTTTGCGGAACATAGCCATTTGTCTCAATAAGAGTTTACTTTACCACTGATAGTCTCACAACAGCGGTCATCCATTAATTTATTTTAGTTTACAGGGACGACAAGGCTCGTAAGGGAGTTGAATATACAAATCGCACATGTACATGAGACAACACCAGACAACTTCAGACAAACACAGCTGCTGAGCTTTGGGGAAGAAATGTCACTTCATGTACCAGCGCCACCATCTTAATGATGTCCCTTTCCCTCTCCGTATTCACTGAGGAAATGAAGTTGGAATTTTTTTCCTACCCGTGGATGGGTAGGAAAAGCCTGGTGTTGGCTTAGCGGTTAGGGTGCCGGCTTGGGATCCTAGGATCCTGGGTTCGAATCCCGATCGATCGCTAAATTAACGCCAGGGGGGGTTCACTCAGCCTGTCATCCTTCCGAGGTCGGCAAATTGAGTACCAGCTTGCTGGGATGAATGATCACGGTGTGTACCCCGATTTAGAATAGGTATACCGTATCCCTGCACATCGTAAGAGGCGACCAAGGGTTGGCGCCAGGAAGGGCATCCATCCATAAAAACATTGCCTCAAACAGGGAACCATGATTGTCATGGGGCCTGCAAGGCTAACCCCTGCTCTGGCGGGGAAAATGGCCTTAAAACGATCATTCATTCATTCCGTGGATGCCAGCCTATGGCCGTTTGTCCATGCTCTATCCTTTAAGTGCTGAGCGTCAAGCAAGGAAGAAGCACGTACCATTTTTAAAGGATTTTGTTTGACTTGGACGGGGTTGGGATCGAACCGCTGACCTCCCAGATTCAGAGCGAACGCTCAAACCATTACGCCACCGAGTCTGGTTTTGAACCACCATCTCTCCACTTGAATGCTCCATGGATTTCCCTTCCCTCCATTCCCCTTGCTCCCAAATTCCTTTCCTCCATCTCCACAATCCCCATACCCTTGTGGGCATCTTTTTATCATTGTAGGATCAGCTACAGCTTACATCCTATCACCTGCACAGAGCAGATAAACCCCGATGGAATTTCTGAGTTGCAAAAGTCAGCCTGAAGATACAAGTGAGTGTTTCACTGCTCGAGCTATTGGAATTCTCATCTTAAAGAATTTTACCGTTATTATTTAGAACATTATTTTTTTTATTTTTCAAAAACCAGGCAGATTTGCCCTTATGCCGTTTCCCATGCAGGAGCATGAGCGTGCACCGTCCATCAGATGGATATTAAGCAGGGGGACCCCCATGCCATCCCTGGGACGTTAAAGGTTGCACAGTCTTTCGTGACGAGCAGGCGAGTTACACCGGCATCGTGACAAGCGTAGATTACTGCCCTGCTGACTACTGGCAAGGCAACGGCAAACCACCCAGGATAGCGTATGCCAAGAGACTGCTTCAGCAACACCAACGTGCACAATTTAATTCACTGCAAAACTTCTTGATAGATGGGATTCCTCGTCTTTTTTCACATCTTTGGGAGAAAGATCGCTGTCATACGGGTGGAAACGCAAAATCTCAATTATATTGAGATATTAACGAACGAGCGAATGTTTCCACATGCGGTAAATGACAAAACTGCAGAACCCCTGCTTATGTTTACATGTGGAGAGTGAGCAGCTTTGATGGATGGAAACTCAAAATAATATTTTTATTTAAAACTTTATGAAACCTTGGACTAGACAGAAACCTTAGTTTGGGGATAGACAGACAGTCCTGCTTTACTATATAGACTGGAGGGGCACCCGTGGGAAACCCACGGACATAGACATGTATGACATTTGGACATCTTGAGTTAGATGCTGCACGAAGAGTTTTACAAAATTGGTACTGCCAATTCATCAGATCCAGAAATTATGTAATGTACAAATTTATTTACTTTACATAATATGTGACCCCTCACTCCTCTTCACACCTCACTCATCTCCTCTCACCCCTCTCTCCCCCTGTCACTCCACTCCTCTCCCCTCACACCTTTACCATCTCACTCCTCTCCAAACCCTCCTCACTCCTCTTCCCCCCCACCCCTCACTCTCTTCTGCCTCCTTTCTCCACCCCACACTCTTCTCTCCACCACACACTCTCCTCTCCACCCCACACTCTCCTCTCCACCCCACACTCTCCTCTCCACCCCACACTCTCCTCTCCACCCCACACTCTCCTCTCCACCCCACACTCTCCTCTCCACCCCACACTCTTCTCTCCACCCCACACTCTTCTCTCCACCCCACACTCTTCTCTCCACCCCACACTCTTCTCTCCACCCCACACTCTCTCTTGGTACGTAGAATAAACAGTATTTGTAGAATTTCAACAAAAGCCACATCACTGTTCATATCAGTAAATATTATTCCATCGTGTTTGGAAAAACTGGAAAATTGGAAAACTTGGAAAAACAACATAGCCTATTTTATTCCCAGGGGTCCCAGGAATACCCACCCAAAATATCGTTGCGATCGGTTGAGCCGTTTTTGCGGTACCTTCGAACGGACGGACGGACATTTAGTGAATTATAGTAAGATTACTAGCAACGGTACCCTACGGGCGGGGCTTCAATTGGGAGGCCCAAATGAAAAGGCAAAATATCAGAAATTGAAGGCTTTTTTTTATTTTAAACGATTCATATAAACATCCGTTAAATCATATCACACGCAAATCATCAAAATCTAAACAGTTGTTTGTAGAATTTCAATAAAAGCCACATCACTGTTCATATCGGTAAATATTATTCCATCGTGTTTGGAAAAACTGGAAAATTGGAAAAACAATTGGAAAAACAATATAGCCTATTTTACTCCATGGGGTCCCATGATTACCCACCCAAAATTTCGTTGCGATCGGTTCAGCCGTTTTTGCGGTACCTGGGAACTGACAGACAGACATTTGGTGAATTATAGTAAGATTTTTTTTTTTTGTATACAAGATTGAGGCTAGTATAAGAGCTAGCTAGCATTGATCACAAAAAGACAAACTGACACATAAAACATAAAACACATGGCCACTGCTAGGACTGCTAGAAGTCGGAATTTCAAAAAAGTGGATCTGGGGTGAATTAACGGGGGTAGAAAAGATCAAGGTTTTGGATGGGGGAAGATAAGAGATGGTGGTGAACAGCTGTTTTAAAGACCTGGAGGGAGGAGTGGGATTGAAGAGTGAGGAAGTTTGTTCCAGAGGCGGGAGTAAAGAGGAATGAAAGAGTGGAGGTGAATAGAGAGTCTTGATTTTGGCAATTTCACCAGAAGAGGGTTGCTGGTGTCCTTGTACATCCTGCAGGAATATTAGGGGGACAGAGCACAGACAGGGCAGAGGGAGCTAGACTGCAGAGGAGTCGGTAGAAGACAGAAAGACCACCAACCTGCCTGCGGTGAGTGAGTGAAAGGCCCTCAGAATTAGCTTCATCGTGGGAGATTCCAATGATTCTGAACGCTTTGGTTTCTAGAGCGTGAAGCCGAGCTAGGTGTGAGGCAGGAGCACCGGCCCAGAGGGGAGAGCAGTATTCCATTGAGCTGCGGATGAAAGCCTTGTGTGTGGTGAGGAGCTCAGGTGTGCCCAGAAAGGACTTCGCACGACGGAGGATGCCCAGTCGGCGACTGGCTTTGGAGGCCAGATTTGAAATGTGGTTTTCCCAGGAAAGATCATGGCAGATAGTGAGACCCAAAAGCTTGAGTGACAGAACTTCTTGGAGAGGATTGTTGAGAAAGTAGATGGGAGGGTTTTAAACTTGTGGGCAAAGGAAAGATAGAACAAGGTTAGGATGAGTAGAAAGCATAGCAGATAGATTTGTGGGGGGGGGGGGGGAAGGGGGGGGGGGGTGTTCGGCTATAAATGAGATTGATGTCAGCAAAGGGAAATGCCTAAAGTTGTAGGTGAATGTTATAAATGCCTCTAACTCCATAATTATCCCTTCCTTTCAATGAATGTACTGAACACCAACTGTCAGAGCTGTGGGACTGTGTCTAATTATAATTGCCTGACATTCATTTTGAGGCTTCGTTTGCATCACATTGTGCATGAAAGTGCAGCGCTGACTCGGAGGGAGATAAAGCATTGTGAGGGTCATGAGCATGTATTTGATGTATTTTTAACTACCTCTGCCACCAAAGGTAGACTGAGGTTATGTATTCACCCCTGTTTGTTTGTCTGCCTATGAGCACGATATCTCAAAAGGTTACGGTCGGATTCAGACGAACCTTGGTGGACATGTTTGGTGTGTCACATGGACGAATCAATTCGATTTTGGTGAAGATCCGAATCTGGATTTGGATACGAGAATTTGATTTTTTTTGAATAGATTCTTCACCATTGGGAGATGGGGCCAAAAACAATTTATAGTGTGATATTTCAGAAAGTTGTGGATGGATTCAGACAAAACTTGGTGGATGAGTTGGGTAAGTGACAAGAACAAGTTGATTAGGGTTTGGTTCAGGTGCGGATCCAGATCTGGCCTATCAGTGGGATACAACAGGTAAACTGTTCAGCCTGGCGGAGGTATGCGCTCCACCGAGTGCCCTTCGAGTTTATGCTTTTGCATAGATAAGTGGTCGAAAATGTTTCAATAATTCATTTCATTTCTGAAAGGCAAAGGACTCTATAAATGTGAAGATATTTTGATCTTAGTTTACAAAGGAAACCCTTTAAAAGGATGTTCATCAGATGCTTCCAATATGATCCACCTCACCGAATTATCAAGCAGAATGTGAAAATACCGAATTGTCATTTTCCCGTTTTTTTTTTCTTTGTTCTGCCCCGAACGTGACATAACCTGATTATTTGTTTCAAAACATTTTTTAAAGTAAAATGTCACTTGGAAAATGCATTGATGACCCAGATTACATTTGCATGACCCATCGCACCTGCAGAGTATCTGATGTCAAGCTGTATGTGCTTTAGTGCGCACTTGAAATGTTTTTTTTTTTTAACCAAAACAAGCAGGCCAATGCTGCCCTTCGCTCACCCCACAGCACTGCCAGTGTAAAGTGGGAATAATGGACGGAATAGACAGAACGTTAATCGAAGGATGCGAACCGCCCTGGGAAGCGAGGATAAGCTGACATTTCAGGTGCGAAACCTTCGTCTGAGCCGCTGCTTCCTTCCCATGGTGGGTACATACTTCAATTAATGCTCGGTTGCTTTCACCCATTGTTCTACCGATCCGCCGACGCAGGACGACACGCTTTTCCATCCTCTTGTGAGCACCGTCCCTTGCGATCGATCATACGGCAGCGTGGGGAGAGCTGGAGGTTGTTCAAAGTCTTTTCCGTTTGACAGGCCCCTATTGTTGAATGCTTTCGAATCAGAAACCGTTTTCTTTTGTTTTATTTAGGTGCACATAACTGTGTGATTTGATAAGGGCTATTTATTTATTACATACATATGTAGGGGCAGGAGAGGTTAAATTTAGGAAAAAAAAAATGAGAAAGGATGATGACAGCAGGGAAATTGTTAAAGGAGAGAGGAAACCTGACTGAGGAGGTAAGGGAAGGGAAGAGACACATCAGGGGAGTTTAAAATTTGCAGTGTTTGTTTATTTGTTTGTTTCCACATCAATTATGACAGTGTAAAAAATGTCACATTTTCGTGTCCTATTAATGGGTAAAAATCGAAAACAAAGTTTAAATTTACAACAGTTCAAGAACGTCTGGCCCATGAGTTTATGTTATGTATTACATGGCTATATGAAGTACCACATACAAGTAAAACTTTCCCATAAAGTAAACACAAGACACTTTGGTAAACAAATGAAAATCACTTTTAAAAAATCTCTCCAGTATCATATTTTTACCCATATACACAACAGGCATTTTAAAGGGCATTTTCCCTGCAAGAGCGGGGGTTAGCCTTGTGGTCCCCATGACGATCTTCTCAATGTTATATTTATAATTTATACAATTTATACAATTATATATATATATACCCTGCAAAAAAAGAAACGCAAAAGTAGTAAAATCGTAAATATCTGACAGAGTGTTGCTGATATCCATACAAAATTAATACCAAAAATGAATTGGTCATTTCTGCATGGATTGGGTTTGATTTGTGTGGAAGGAATGAGGTACTGCAGAAATTTGGCGAAAATATGGAACAATCGCAAAAACACAACCACGTGAGAGCCAGGTGCCGAAACGCACCAACATGACATGCACGTGCAACATCACTTGCTGGGCTATAAAAACGTTGGGTTTTCATTTGCATGCCATCACAATCTTACAGCAAGTGAACAGCGAAAACATGCCACGACTCACGGATGAGATTCTTCGGCCACACGTCCTTCCCATTATGCAACAAGCGAACGTCATTTCCCAACAAGACAACGCCAGACCTCACACGGCAAGACTGACAACAGCCTTTTTGAGGAATCACAACATCCAGGTCCTGCCATGGCCGTCCAGGTCTCCAAATTTAAACCCAATCGAACATTTATGGGATGCACTGGATCAACGACTGCGAGCACGTCAGCAACAACCACAGAACCGCCGACAGTTGGCACAAGCACTGCAGGCAGAGTGGGTGAACATTCACCAGGCCACAATTCGGGATCTGATTGCTTCCATGGGACGACGATGCCAGTCAGTTTTGGACTCTAATGGTGGCCATACAAGATATTGAGCACAGATGACCTTCACCTTGAAAATCTACTGTTCCATGTGTGCCATATGGAACCTGGGTCAATGAGAATGATGTGTGCCAATTTTGAACAATCGATTACCATCCGTTGATTATTTATATGATATATAAAATATACATCTAAAATCACTTTTGCGTTTCTTTTTTTGCAGTTTTGCATTTCTTTTTTTGCAGGGTATATCATATATATATATATATATATATATATATATATATATATATATATATATATATATATATATATATATATATATATATATATATATATATAGAGTTGTATGAGTTGTTCCCCGCTGCATGTGTGTGTCATGCTCTTTTTGGTTGTTATACAATTCCATACCCCTTGGACAATTGCCCCTACATTTGCTCTACCACATTATTTTAAGATGCAGTCGGTCAATGTCACAATATAAAAAAAACCGCATTTCTTAATCAAATTGATGTTAAAACAAGAAATAACAGCGCTCTGGGGGATGGGGATGGAAATGCAGCTTGATTTATGGCTCGGCCTTTCCGCATCGTGTTTGAAGGTGAATTATTTGTCTGGAATCAAACCAATTGCATTTAAGTATTTATATTCTGTATGCAGCATGGAAATTAATATGCAAAGGGCCCACATTCGCCATAGGACAACAATTAATGTAAGTAGTCGGCACACGATCATGTGCAGCCTGAATCATAGACACAGGGCCATTTGGCCCAACGTTGCCGTGGTGCACTCAGGTTAATTTTTGCTGCAGATTTAAACATCAATATTCTTTATGGTTCACTAAAGGTTAAATGACCTGACCTTGATCAGGTGACCTAACTTGTTAGAAATATATGGCACACAATCCTGCATAAAATATGCATTTGGTTTTTGGCTATCACCAGCAAATGTATAAACAATGTGACAAAATACAGATAATTTACATTTGTCACGAGACGCCGAATTACAAATGCCCAACCGGATAAGCCCCATTTTTAGTTTAGTACTGGGCCAGCAGCGTGTTGAGCATGTATTGTCTGCTCGTGCCATCCGGCTGCCCAGGCCTTTACATTAAACTGTAGGTGGAATTTGTCCAAGGTGCAAACTGTCGAAATGGACTGTGAGGTCTTTAATCTCCACCAGCAATGGTAGCAGATGGGTCCTCAGCTTAATGGCCATGATTACACTTATTGATGCAAAGCACCAGGTTTTACAGTCTATTCGGGAATTGAACATAGACTAGACTAGACCTAGAAAGTAGAATTTGATGTGAATGCATCTGAATATGCCTCCACCCACGTTTGATGTCAACCCACTGTTACGTTTGATCTCGATTAAAGGTCCCTTGAGAGAAAGATAAGTAGAAGAGAGACAACATCAAATGCTTCTAACTTGATATATGGTCAGCAGAATGAATTTCAAAGAGCACGTAACCTTTACCCTTTGACCTGTTCAATCTAAAATTGAATCGGTTCATCTTTGTATCATACTCCATAAATGTCAAGTATTGTTGAAATCTGTTGAGTGGTTCATAAGTTATTGTAGTAACACAAAATTTCAATTAAAGGGCACTTGACCTTAGGCCTTTTGAATCCAAAATTGCATCTTTTCCTCATAATACGCCTCTGTTTAAAGAAAAAATAAATCTCTTCCGTGGTTCACAAGTTATCACGGCAACCAAAATCGATGAGACGGATGTACGGAAGCACGGACAACCCAAAAACATAATGCCTTTGGCGCCTCCAGCGGCAGAGGCATAAAAACACTCATTTGATTTCCTTTAAAGAATGGTAAGCCACCCAGAATATTTCATTAGACACTGGCAAGCCCCCTTCCTCCTCCTCTCCCTCCCAAACACTCTGTCTTTGCTCAAGGACTCGGTGGCATAATGGTTAGAGGATCCGCTCCGAGTCTGGGAGATCAGAGGTCGGTGGTTCTACCCTCGACCAGTCATACTAGACTTTTAAAATGGTACTTGCTGCTTCCTTATTTGATGCTCAGCATTGATGGACAGAAAATATGCCATTGATGCCACTGGTACCCAGAGTGCTCTAGGAAGAGATGTCACTCCCCCCATTCCTAGCAGCTGTGTTTGTGCGATTGCAGTCTGGGGTTGTCTATGCGTCTGTCCGCACCAGTGCTGATTTGTGTTGCGTTTCCTCCATGAACCTAAAACAAGAAACTGGGATTGTTTGACCAACCCTCAAATTTACTTGCAATTTATTTACAGTTCATACCTGCAGTCCTTTTGGTCAAGGTGGAACTTTGCAACACTTCATATAAGTCCTTCTGCCATTCTCATATGTTAATCCGAGAAAATACCTCCATCTGTTGTAAAAATTATCTTCAATGTGGATTGCTACTACTCATATCTAATCTTACAATCCTGGAGGTTGTAAATGCCATGACTTCTCAGGTAATTCTCTCAATAGGCATAAGATCTTCTCCTGGTCTTTTGTAGAGAGGTTGGCAGCCTTGCAGTCCTCAACCAACTCACACATCTGGTCTTGATCCCTTACCTGCCCTTTAACCTATGCAACCTCGGAAAAGATAATGCAGTACCCCATTTCTGGATCCCCGCCTCACACAAGGCGACTGCTTCCCCCCACTCCTTTGTTTCCCCTTCTCTCATCTGTGGAATCACCTCTCTGACCATGATAATCCAAGCCACATCCTTCCATCTATTCCTTAAAAATGAAAGTACCGCACACTTGCATGTCATCCCCTTAACTTTTCCATTATGTACGCTGAGCCTTTTGTGACGTATTTGCCATGACAGGAGCGCCATGCCAGGACGTTGAACAAGTTTTCCAAGCTGACATACTGGAACTTGGAGACACCTCCAAATCCAGATGACTGCTTTGCCATGGCGATGACTTGGCCAAAGCTGGCTGATGAAGTAAGTGCTTAATTACTTGTGAATTTATATCGAAAGAGCTAGATGTGGACATTATTACCCTGCGCACGTGAAGTGCAAAGCAGGGATAAGCAATTGATTCACTTTCTCGATCTGTGTCTTTCTGTCTAAAAATGGCAGTTCATGATCGAGGAACAACTTGATTTTTGAACATGAATTTGAAAACAAACCTGTAGTTTAGCGGTACTTGGACAAAATATTACGGCATCTTAGATCATCACGACCAATCAAATTTGCCGCTCGCATACCCTGCCCATGTCATTGTTTCTCAAGACTGTGTGGGGTAGGGTGTTCGATGAACTCTCGTTGAAAACAGTTTTGTCTTGAGATTATGCAATGGAGGTCCAACTATGTATCTGGGGTAATTATTGTATGGTTCACCAGAGGAGGAAGTGACATCATATCTCAGATATCCCAGAGAACTGCTACGGTTCACCAGAGGACCTGGGTTCGTTTCCTGGTCTGGGCGTGTAATTTTTCCACATACACCAGTTAATTATTTATAATCCTGTTCATTTATATAATAAATTTATATAGTAATCTTCATTGTGCAGACATTTCCATGACAAGACAAAATAACCTTTCCCTCCCCATCACCCCCCCCCCCCCCCCCCCTTTCCATTTCCCACACTATTTGCAGATCCATGCTCCAGTGGAAGACTGAGCCGTCATGTGCACAGATGCGTCCAAATTTTATTTTTCTTAAAATGTATTTTGTAGCAAAACTGTTTAATGCGTTTATTTGCTTACAACGGAATTAAGATTTTCAAAAAGAGAAAACAAAATAAACAATTCATTTCACCAGGTACTGTATGTTCGCTGATTTGTTACGATTTTATCAAAGAAATGCAAACACAACATTATGACGTATCCAAGTGAATGTAACCAATTGTGCAAGGCTTTGACTCACTTCAAACAACCTTCTCATAATTTGGACAGATTGATGAGCAGGTGGTGTTACGGCATTCAGCTTTGAAGGAAACAACAGCGTAGTGGGGGTGGGCAGTTGGCTGACGGTGGAAATGAATTGGCACAAATATGCAAAGGGAAGCGAACACGCTGTGTGGTGAAGTGCTGAGATGTCGGAGACGTGGCTCACGTTGCACTAGATACTGCCAACTTCTTCAGGTGGTCCATGAAGACCTGTAAGCTCACATCATCTGTGAGAATGGGGGCTCCTGCATCCTGCATTGAGAGAGAAAGAGAGAGAAGCAATTTCTCCACCATATTTGCAATCCTTTCAATTCTCGATCGGAGCCATCAGATATTGTACACAGTTAGTCAAATAGGCCACACTTAAAGACTAGTGCAAGGGGTTAAAATTGGCCTTACTCCAGTCATGCCAGGACGCTGCAGATTGTTACCGGCGACCACGGAAGATGTATAACATGTAAGAAGAAACAAAAACCCGTTAGCATGCATGATAGCTGCAAATCAAGAAGCTGATAGCTGGCAAAACAAACTGTAAATAATGGTGTTAATAAAAGAAATCCAAATTTCAATTCTTAGTTGTCTAAGAGACATACCTGACCCCAGGCGTACATGTTGTTGTGCGTCTGCGATGGGTTGACTTTGGAGAGTAGGAATCTTGCCTGTGTTCGTAAAACAAAGGGAACACTTTACTAGTGGCACTATTCCCATTCTTATACATCAATCAGTGTTGAAAACAACATGTACGAGTGGAGGAAAGAAAAATAAAGAACGGTAGATTTGGTTGTGCAGGGATGCGTGACCAAAAGAGCCGCCGATGTTTATAAATGTATAACAACCGGATCTACGCGGACCTGGCTGCCACCGTGCTCGGTGACGATGTAGCGGGGCATGGGGAAGCGCGTCTGGAGGATCTCTTGAGCGTCGTCCACGGGCGCTTGGAGCAGCTGCCTAAAGTTTTCGTGCTCGGCGAGCTCTTGGTACCCCGCTTTACTCCACTGTGCAATGGTCTGCATGGAGACGAACAAAGCACGATGGACGTTTAATCTCCACCGGGGTGGGGGCACAGCACAATACAGCCTTTGAACTTTAAGGAACGTGGCTAAGGGAGAGAAGCCTTTTTGTAGCGTGCATGCAGGATGTGATGTACCTCGCCGTGATAGATGAGTATTTGGAAAAAGGTGTCCATGAGGAGAATACGATCCGGCAAAATGCTGCTGCTGTCCAACAACACAGGCTATGCAAGGGAGGACATGGGACAGAAAAAAAACAGCTCAAATATCATTCCAAACCTGGCACTTGGAGCTTCGCTTAATTGGTACAAGAACCAAGCTGACCTCTAGAAAGGGTCGTCAACTCGATAGGATACAATCAAAAAGTGATTTACAAGATCCTTTATCATTCCCCGAATACTATGGGGAGAAAATAAATAACTGGAAGCTTTGGTGTCACATGAGCTTGTATGTGCAAAGATAGAGTAACGAGTCATATGAGCCGCACACTTTCAATAAACGACAATGTGCATGGTGTCCCATAAAAAGTGACGCCCTTTTAATCGTTTCCAACTTTCTTTGTTGTTACCTCCGCAGCCGAAGGTGGACAGAGGTTAGGTTTTCACCCCCGTCTGTCTGTCTATTTGGGATATCCTACTCTGACAAACAAACAGTTATGGATAGATTCGGATGAAATTTGGTGCACAGGTTTGGTGTGTGACAAAGTCAAATTGATTCGATTTTGGTGATGATCCGAATCCGGATACTGTACGAGAATTTAAGTGATTCTTCACCATTAAGAGATGGGACCAAAAACGACACATGGCATGATATCTCAAAAAATTGCAGATGAGTTATGACAAAACTTGGTGGATGATTTGGGTAGGTGAGAACAAGGAGATTATATATCGCTTAAGGTCCGGATCCAGATCGGGTCTATCAGTGGGATACAAAACGTAAACTGGTCAACCTGGCGGAGGTATGCGCTCTACCAACAACAACATGCATTTTAAGGCCATTTTCCCTGCTAGAGTGGGGGTTAGCCTTGCGGTCCCCATGACAATCTTCTCCATTTTGCCCTATTTTCTGCATCTCTCCTTGTTAACCCCCTTGCCCGCATTTCTTCTTCCACCATCTTCAGCCAAGTCTTTCTCGGTCTTCCCCGTCCTCTACTTCCTTCTACATCAATTTCCATCACTCTTCTCAACCAGTCACTTTCATCCTTCCTCAACACATGACCAAACCATCTCAGCCTGTTCCTCTTCACAGCATCAATCACAGGCAATATTCCCATCATCTTTCGCAATTCATCATTTGTCTTCCTCTCTCTCAACGATACTCCGCACATCCATCGAACCATTCGCATTTCCACCCTTTCCAGCCTTCGTTGCTGCTCTACGTTCATTACCCATGTCTCGCTCCCATAAATCATAACACTTCTCACACATGCAGCATACACCTTTCCCTTCAGCTTCAGCGACACTCTCCTCCTCATCAGCACGCCACTCAGTTCCCGAAACTTCTTCCATGCACATCTCACTCGAGCAACCGTTGCCGAGTCTGATCCACCTTCTCCATTCAGCATGTCTCCGAGGTAGCAAAATGTTTTCACACCTTCCAGCTTCACGCCGTCTCCAAGATCCAACTCAACATTTCCTCCATCTGCAGCTCCCTCTGTGCACACCTTACATTTGAATGTAGCTGCCACACTGGTAAATGACCCTCTCAGACCACTACATTTTTGATGAACCCACTCAGCGCACATTGTACATTGAATGGAGTTCACTCCGACACCCTTCCTGCACACAGCACACGGCCTCTTCCCAGTTCTTTCCACCTCACCACATGCTTTACCACTTGCCATCACCTTCGTCTTTCCGATATTCACCTTCAGACCTTTTGTCTCCATACATTCCTTCCACTTGTTCATCTTTTCCTTCAGTCCATCCATACTTTCTGCAATCAACACCAGATCATCTGCATACAACAACTCCCACGGTAAACCCTCCTTTACGTTCTGAGCCAGCACCTCCATCACAGCTACAAATAGTAGTGGACTTAGTACCGACCCCTGATGCACTCCCACCTTCACCTCAAACTCACCACTGTTCCCGTCCTTCGTCCTTACAGCTGTGCGCGCTCTTTTGTACATTGCCATCACTACTCTGATCAACCATTCCTCCACTCCTAAACTTCCTCAATGCGCTCTACCGAATGTCGTTATTGTTAGTTCTACGATTTTGAGACTTGGCATCATGATTAAAAAGAGCAACTCAAAGTTCTGCTTACATGCTTTCCTTTTTTTCTGCCAGCATCGTTTTAAGGCATTTGAACTAGTTTCCTGATTATAATCGAGTTTTCCCTTTCTCATGATGCCAGTCTCACTGTCATAGGAATAAATCAAACGTTATTAAGCATTTAAAACTCACTTTAAAAAAAATTGTGACACCCTGCATTTAAGATATGTCATTTAGTCGACAAATTATAAATTTGTATCATATGTCATGCTGAACATGCATTCAACTGACTAGCTTAATAAAATAAGGACAATGCCCCTGCGCTCACCTGGTAGAATCACTGGTAGGCGGGAATGACCCACAAAATATATAAATTAGCCGATGGTTTGAACAAACTTGTGAAAACACCATGCAGAGACGATTCCTTCCACGGTACATCTAAATCGGGTGAATACTTTTTGAGTGAAGATCAAAAGTAGCGATCCCGGAACCATAATGACCATTAAATTGAGCATAGTGATTGTGGAGAGCATCTAGTTGCTTTAACGAGAAGTTTGGAATTCCATCTGGGTCTGGGCTTTTAAAGTTTGGCATTGTTGCTAGTTGTTTTATTTTTTCTTATTCATTAAATATCTCTGGAAGCATTTCCTTAAGATGTTGCTTTTTTTTTTCTTCTAAGTTTTGGATCAAAACTGCCTCTTTGTTGTGTTATTTTGGGTCCTCATAGATTCCTTTCCGTGCGTGCTCGTGTATGTGTATGTGTATGTGTATGTGCGTGTGTGCGCGCAAACTATGTGCCATATGTCACGCACAAGATGTGTCTACACAACATACCACTGTACAACATGTCACATATAACGTATGTATATGTGTGTAGCCCTGGTGTTGGCTTCGTGGCTAGGGTGCCAGCTTAGGATCCGAGGATCCTGGGTTCGAATCCCGGTCGATCGCTGAATTAACGCCAGGGGGGTTGACTCAGCCTGTCATCCTTCCGAGGTCGGCTAATTGAGTACCAGTTCACTGGTAATTCCCTGCTTGTCGTAAAAGGCGACAAACAGGGTTGGCGGCAGGAGGGGCATCCGGCCGTAAAACATTGCTTCAAAAAGGGGACCAACAAAAACAACAACCACGGTGCCCGAAAAAGGCCAACCCCCGCTTTGCGGGGAAAAATGGCCTCTAAAGGTGTTTTTTGTTTTGTTTTGTTTTTTTATACAAGATGTGCACAATATGTATATAACGCATAACAATAAAGTGTATATACAATACACACCATATGATGTCATGCAAAACCAAACACAACCAAAGCCAAACACATGTATAAACCATACTTGTGCATGTGTACGTGCAAATCACGACCTGTGCACGTGTGTGTGTGTGGGTGCATGCGTGTGTCATCGCCACGGGTCCTCACCTTTCTCAGCCCCCCCCCCTCCCACTCGGGCACACAAAAATCTCAGGCCCCCCCCTCCTACTCGGGCATGACAAATGTTAGGCCCCCTTCCACGTGCGTCCACCAAATCTCAGGCCCCCCCCGCCCCCCTTCCACTCGTTTCCACCAAATCTCATGCCACCCTCCCCTTCCACTCGGGTGCACAAATCTCAGGTCCTCCTTCCACTCAGGTCTGCCAAACACAGCCCCCCCCCCTTCCCCTCGGGCATGCCAAATCTCAGCCTCCCCCCCCCTCCTACTCGGGTGTGCTGCACATCCGCCAAATCTCAACCCCCCCCCCCCCCCCCCTTCCACTCAGGTCCGCCAAACTCAGGCCCCCCTTCCACTCGGGTCCACCTAATCCCGGGCACTCCTATCAGGAAGCTTGGGCTATCCAAGTCCTATCAAGCTGCATGGCCAGGCCACGTCACAAATGCAAGTCAAACAGCGTGATACCAGGCACCTCATGTGCATCTCTTGATGATGGGGTCGGAAAAATGCAACAAGCTGTAAGGCCAGGTCTCACCCCAGAGACCATTGCATTGTTGCACTCCAGGGTTATTTTTTTTCTACAGCTTTAAACATCAATCTTCTTGATTGTTTACTAAAGTCTAAATAACCCAATATTGATCAGGTGAACAAAGTTTCCCCCCTGAGAAAGTGAGGGACATAGAAGTCCCATAACAGCAAATGCTGCATGACCTGTGACAACAAGTGTCGTCTCCCACACAAACGCATCGTCTCTGCCCTGCCATGCACCAGTTATGAGGTGGGAGTGCAGTCAGTGCGATAAATTGAACAAAAGACGACTCTGCCGACTGAATACAGCATGACGCTGACGTGTGTGCGTGTGCGTTACTAAACATGCCCCGATTCCATTGGATTTGTAGATGCTTAAGATCTGACATGACAAAAACCCCTTCATAAGATTGGTTACTTGTGTAATTAGCCTGCAATGGTTCACATGTGTAGATATAGCATCTTACTATAATTCACCAAATGTCCATCTGTCCGTTCGAAGGTACCGCAAAAACGGCTCAACCGATCGCAACGATATTTTGGGTGGGTATTCCTGGGACCACTGGGAGTAAAATAGGCTATATTGTTTTTCCAATTTTTCTTCCAAATGTTCCAGTTTTTCCAAACACTATGGAATAATATTTACCGATATGAACAGTGATGTGGCTTTTGTTGAAATTCCACAAATACTGTTTAGATTTTGATGAGAATTATGAACCTGCCGCGAATCCGGAAGTGGACAGATAACGGCAATGCACGGGTTTGATAAAATCCCAATACAACCGTCATTTAAAACAGTATTTTGCTAAAGTATCAATTGATGATTGAATTCGCCATTGACTGGGTATGGAACAAACGTACCTGTTTGTTTGCGAACGGGTACGTTTTTCATGGAAGTCCTTCACGAACTTGCTGTCCATGTCTGACGTGCGACTGAAGGTGCTACAGGAATGTGGAATTTATTGGTTTCATGCTTTAGCATTCGCCGTTTCTGCATTGTCTGTTTGCTTCTGGCCTCCCACCCGTGCGTAGCACGGGTACCTCACTAGTAATCATAATGGGCCAAATGACCGTTATCTGAAGTCGTTCAATGGTTGGTAAAACCAATGTGATTTTCAATATTAATTTAAATGTCAGACTTGTGATTTGAAATGCTTGATGCGTCTCAAGGGTTCAATTGAGTCTACAAACAAGGCAGACTACAAACAAATAAATAAATTAAAGACTTGGCTTCTCACGGCATCGCCCCCTTCCTTCTTCACCCCCTCCCCCCCCCCTCCCCCCCCATGTCTTCCCCTGTGATTCACAAAGAGCATGATACATCTAAATTTGAGCTTTATTCAGTCTTGGATACTAAGCCTGGTGTTGGCTTAGTGATTAGGGTGCCGGCTTGGGATCCAAAGGATCCTGGGTTCGAATCCCGGTCGATCGCTGAATTAACGCCGAGGGGTTGACTCAGCCTGTCATCCTTCCGAGGTCGGCAAATTGAGTACCAGTTCACTGGTAATTCCCTGTGTGTCTCAAGAGTCGACTAACAGGGTTGGTGGCAGGAAGGGCATCCGGCCATAAAACATTGCTTCAAAAAGGGAACCACGGTGCACGAAAAAGGCCAACCCCTGCTCTGTGGGGAAAAATGGCCTCCAAAGGTGGTTTTTTATTTTTATTCAGTCTTGGATACACATCCAAAACAGAGGCAGCGACAGCAATGTGCACTTCCCCTGACACTTTGGATGAATAAACAAAGGAACATTAAATGTGCGCCAAGAGGGAAAATTGGATGACAGGTTTGATTTTTAATCAGCTCCCACCGACAGACTTTAGACATGCAAGCACAATTAGGACCTCCATCGTAAGAAGTTAACCTTCTATCTTAAAGGGCACCGAGGCAACTTGAGCCTCTGAAGATGGCACAGGCTGCAAATCCAATTTGCAACTCGCAGCTCAGGGGCTTTACAACAAGGAACCCGACGTGCACTGACACCTTCAGGCACATCCCTTAATCAGCTCGTGGAACAGCATCCCTTCTGTCATCCCAGCATTTCCCAAATAAAAAATGAAGAAATCATTTATACATTCCCACCCAGGTTTCTCAGAATTCTGCGCTGCAATGCTTGTTATCAGATAAACAAGTGATTCAAAACATTTAAACATACTGTTACTGGATTTGATGGACAGCAATCCAGATCATCTCATTTGATTCAACCGGACTCAGTGGTGTAATGGGTAGAGCATCCGCTCTGATGCTGGGAGGTCAGCGGTTCGAACCCGACCCTGGATAACCCAACCCAAAGAGTAATAATGGTACATGCTGCTTCATTGCTTGATGCTCAGCATTTGAAAAAGGAAAGAGCATGGACAAACAACCATACTACAATACTACATCTGAGCTTTGATGGGTTAGGGCCTCCTCCCTTTGTACAGATCTATTACGTGATGGTGGTGTATGATGGACAGATGGTGTATATATACATATACATACACACACACACATATTACACACACACACACACACACACACACACACACACACACACACACACATATATATATATTATAAACACACACACACACACACACACACACACACACACACACACACACACACACACATATATATATATTATAAACACACACACACACACACACACACACACACACACACACACATTATATACACATACACACACACATATATTATAAACACACACACACACACACACACACATATTATAAACACACATACACACACACACACACACCACATTTTGAGAGCGAGTAGTTTCCACAAACACTCAAGACAGTTGTTACCTCTGGGGGACCAATGAAGGAGTAAGCATACAGAATAGGCTGGATCATGATGAGCGATTGCGTAAGGTCCTGACGCATGAAGTTGTGCCTGTAGTAGGTGGACTCGTCGGGGCTGTTGTTGAACACTTGAAGGAAAGGTGAACGACGCAGGTGAAACATGAACTGCATCCATAGGGAAGAATAATGGTCCAGTGGGAAATAAAATTAGCACCACTGAAATCCTAAAAACGACAACTTACAAACAGAATTGTGGGATAATGACATACGTATATTAATGGAAGATAATGTTTCACAACTACATACAGAAGATGCAGAAGCAGAAGCCCAAATATGTGCATCACTAAAAGAATGTCGTATATTATTACAGTGACGTATGCATTTTTCTTGTCTTGCCCAAAAGCATTTTTATTTGTAATCATGGATAATGAAAAAAAAGAAAATCTCTCTGAGTGAGATCTCATGCGCAGCACACAGAATTTGCAAAATCAACTTCAACACGCTCCAATATTGTCATGCCAACCAACACCTTGAGCTAAAAACACTGGTTGACTTGCTTACACAAATCAATATGAGGTCCCTACGTTTCTCTCTTACCTGAGGGTAAAGAGAGAATGTCTCAGAGAACCGAAATGAAGTGGGGTCGTCCTTGTGGTAATCTCCAAACTTCTGGCACTGTGTGCAGGTAATGATAAAGGAGCCTTAACCTTGACTTGCAGTAAATGCACAATGCACACAATCCTAGAATATGTTAAGTTTGGAGGATCACGTAAGTGAATACTTTGAGATATGACATGAGGATTGAGAGAATTTTTTTTTGAATGCATTTCAATTTCCATCCAAAAGTAAAATTTAAAGGTTTCTATACAATATTAAAAAAGGGGACAAATATACAGTGCCTTCAGAAAGTATTCACACCCCTCGACTTTCTTCACATTTTGTTGCGTTGCAGCCTGAATTTAAAATGGATTACATTTAAATTTTGTCACCAATCTACACAAAATACCCCATAATGACAAATAAAAGTAAAAACATGTTTTTAGAAATATTTACATATTTATCGAAAATGAAATACAGAAATATCTAATTTACACAAGTATTCAGCCCCTTAGTCAATACTTTGTAGAAGCGCCTTTGCAGCGATTACAGCTTCGGGTCTTCTTGGATACGTTTGCATCAGCTTTGCACATCTGGATTTGGGGAGTTTCTCCCATTCGTCCTTGCAGATTTGCTCAAGCTCTGTCAAGTTGGATGGGGAGCGTCGGTGAACAGCAATCTTCAAACCTTTCCACAGATTCTCAGTGTGTTTTAAGTCTGGGGTTTGGCTGGGCCACTCAAGGACTTTCATGTTCTCATTCTGAAGCCATTCCAGCGACGATTTCACTGTATGCTTGGGGCAATGTCCTGTTGGGACGTAAATCTTTGCCTGTATTTGGCTCCATTCACTTTTCGCTCTATCCTTACAGGTCCTCAGTCCCTGCTGCTGAAAAGCATCCCCATAGCATGATGCTGCCACCACCTTGCTTCAGGTTCGGGCTGGTGTTCATAGTGCTTTGCGTTCAGGCAAATGAGTTCCATCTTCATCTCATCAGAACAAAGAATATTTTGCTTCATGTTTTCAGAGTATTTCACGTGCTTTTTTCAAACTCTATGCGAGCCGTCATGTACCTTTTTCTTAGGAGTGGCATCCGCTTTGACACTCTCACATAAAGCTTAGATTTCTTAAGTGCTGCAGAGACTGTTGTCCTTCCAGCAGGTTCTCCCACCTCAGCCAAGGAAGTCTGTCGTCAGAGTGGTCATTGGGTTCTTGGTCACCTCCCTCACCAAGGTCCTTCTTGCCCCGTTGCTCAGTTTGGTCGGACGGCCAGCTTTAGGTAGAGTCTGGGTAGTTCCATATTCCGTCCATTTCCTAATGATGGGGTTCACTGTGCTCTTGGGAACTTTCAACACTCTAGAAATTGTTTTATACCCTTCGCAGATCTATGCCTCCTCACAATTCTATCTCAGAGTTCTATGGACAGTTCCTTGGACTTCATGGTGGAGTTTATGCTCTGATAGAACTGTATCGAACCTTATATAGAAAGGTCCGTTTCTTTCTAAATCATGTCCAATTAATTGAATTGTCCACAGGTGCACTTCAATCAAGTTGAAGAGACATCTCAAATGTGATCAAAGGAAATTAGATGTACCTGAGCTCAATTTGGAGTGTCATAGCAAATGTATTGAACACTTAGTGACTCGAGACATTTCGGCTTTTCATTTTTCATTCATTTGTAAAAAAAAAAGTGAAATAAAAATTCCACTTTGACATTATGTGGTATTCTACGAGTAGTATGTAGATCACAAAATCTCAATTTAAACCATTTTAAATTCGGGCTGCAACAATAAAATGTGACAAAGTCAAGGGGTGTGAATACTTTCTGAAGGCACTGTGTATGGTAGAGGTGGCAATGAAAATCGTACAAGGCGGATGAGCTGCCTATCAAGCCAACGCAGGACGTCTGGGCCTTCCTCGGTGTCCGCACGGAACATGGCCAACCTGGCCATGAGAACGGCTGCAGCTTCTTGGTCAAACGAGGCAGCGATGTGCTGGATCTGGCTTTGCCCATCAGCCCAGCTGTGAGTGTTGAGGGGAGGAAGAACGGACATGGTGAATGGACAATTGTTAGACAAAAATCACAGATTGATGAAATTGTTCAAACAAATGGGAGGCTGCAGGGTAAAGGAATTACTCAACAAAGTGACGGCTCAAGTGAGTCCTCATTGTGAAGAAAACTCTAGTATAGTGAATG
The DNA here is from genome assembly GCF_964187855.1 of Myxine glutinosa. NCBI lineage: Eukaryota > Metazoa > Chordata > Myxini > Myxiniformes > Myxinidae > Myxine > Myxine glutinosa. The sequence continues at coordinate 22,760,363 of NC_136272.1, forward strand.
CAGAGTGAGGATAGAGGGGTGGGAGTGTGTTGCTTGCTTGCGTGCAATGGTCGTGACTCTTATTCTTCTTTGACCACAGGAATGCTGGTACTGAGTAACAAACTGCAAAGCACCTCTGCCACCTTGAGGGATGGGGGCATTGTGCTGCGGAGGGGCAGGGGAGTATTTAAAAAGACAAATCAAAAATGCAGATCACTCAGACACCTTCTGAAGAGAAATGGACAAACACAGAATTGCAACTGGAACACCAAACAAGTAGGAAGGCAGCAATAGGCAAATAATATCTCAGCACTGGAACAATGACAGGCCAGTTTGGGAAAAAACGTTCAAGGGAACCTTTGAATCATCTTCATATATGTTTACTTTGAATCGGCCTCGGTGGAGTAATGTTTTTAGCGTCTGCTCTGAGTCTGGGAGGTCGTTGGTTCGAACCTGGGCCGAGTCATACCAGACTTTTAAAATGATACGTGCTGCTTCCTTGCTTGACGTTTGGCATTTAAAAAGGATAGAGCACGGACAAAAAAAACACCATAGGTTGATCATAATAGTGCAGGATTTAATGGGTCTAATGGCCTCCTTCTGCATTGAACTTCCTTGTGAGGGAACTAGTGTTATTATTATTATTATTATTATTATTATTATTATTATTATTACCCTTGTTAATCTAATAATCTCATAGTTCAGCAAAATGTCAACTCATTCAACATTAAGCTAAGAATAATGTGTCGATGATAAAGATCCAGATCCAGTGATAGAACAAATACTACTGAAGCAAGTGCTCTAAAGTTAACCCTCAACAACACAACAACAACATGCATTTTAAGGCCATTTTCCCTGCTTGAGCGGGGGTTAGCCTTGCGGTCCCCATGACAATCTTCTCCATTTTGCCCTATTTTCTGCATCTCTCCTTGTTAACCCCCTTGCCCGCATTTCTTCTTCCACCATCTTTAGCCAAGACTTTCTCGGTCTTCACACACACACACATTATATCCTCTACTTCCTCTACTTCTACATTAATTTCCATCACTCTTCTCAACCAGTCACTTTCATCCTTCCTCAACACATGACCAAACCGTCTCAACCTGTTCCTCTTCACAGCATCAATCACAGGCAATATTCCCATCATCTTTCGCAATTCATCATTTGTATTCCTCTCTCTCAACGATACTCCGCACATCCATCGAACCATTCGCATTTCCACCCTTTCCAGCCTTCATTGCTGCTCTACGTTCATTACCCACGTCTCGCTCCCATAAATCACAACACTTCTCACACATGCAGCATACACCTTTCCCTTCAGCTTCAGCGCCACACTCTCCTCCTCATCAGCACGCCACTCAGTTCCCGAAACTTCTTCCATGCACATCTCACTCGAGCAACCGTTGCCGAGTCTGATCCACCTTCTCCATTCAGCATGTCTCCGAGGTAGCAAAATGTTTTCACACCTTCCAGCTTCACGCCGTCTCCAAGATCCAACTCAACATTTCCTCCATCTGCAGCTCCCTCTGTGCACACCTTACATTTGAATGTAGCTGCCACACTGGTAAATGACCCTCTCAGACCACTACATTTTTGATGAACCCACTCAGCGCACATTGTACATTGATACGAATTGATTGATATGAATGGAGTTCACTCCGACACCCTTCCTGCACACAGCACACGGCCACTTCCCAGTTCTTTCCACCTCACCACATGCTTTACCACTTGCCATCACCTTCGTCTTTCCGATATTCACCTTCAGACCTTTTGTCTCCATACATTCCTTCCACTTGTTCATCTTTTCCTTCAGTCCATCCATACTTTCCGCAATCAACACCAGATCATCTGCATACAACAACTCCCACGGTAAACCCTCCTTTATGTTCTGAGCCAGCACCTCCATCACAGCTACAAATAGTAGTGGACTTAGTACCGACCCCTGATGCACTCCCACCTTCACCTCAAACTCACCACTGTTCCCGTCCTTCGTCCTTACAGCTGTGCGCGCTCTTTTGTACATTGCCATCACTACTCTGATCAACCATTCCTCCACTCCTAACTTCCTCAATGCCCATGTCAATACTTTGCGTGGAACCCTATCGAATGCTTTCTCCAGATCAACAAACCCAAAAAACAACTTCTTCCTCTTCTCCATGTACTTCTCCTGCAACTGCCTCACAATGAAAAGCGCATCTGTCGTTCCTCTTCCTGGCATGAATCCAAACTGCATTTCGTCGATCTTCACTTTCTTCCTTATCCTCCTCTCCAACACCCTTTCCAATACCTTCATTCCATGCTCCAATAACTTTATCGCTCGGTACGAGCCACACTCCAGAGGGTCACCTTTCCCCTTGTATAGTAGGAACGAGGGTACTCAGTTCCCAATCCACTGGAATGCGGCCTTCTTTCACCACTCAGATTACAGATCTCTGTCATTCTCTTCACACCCCAACTTCCTGCTGCCTTCAACATATCTCCCACAACTCCGGTCGGCCCTCCCGCTTTTCCACTCTTCATTGCTTTTATCGCTTCCTCAACTTCCTTCTCAGTTATCTTCTCTGCCGGACCTAAAACTGGGTTACTCTCTATGTTGCCATCCCATTCATTCTCTGTATTCAACAGCATTTCCATATATCTTTTCCATCTTCCTTTAATTCCATCTGGGTCGACAACGATTTGTCCCACTTCATCCTTCAAGCAACTCACCCCCATCACATCACACTCTCTTTCGCTATCTGCTTTGCAATCCTGAATACCGCTTTCTGACCCTCTTCCGAATCCAAGCGTTCTCCGAACATTTTCCTGCATGCCTCCTGCGCCTTTGCTACCTCTTTCTTTGCAGCCTTCCTGGCTGCCTTATAACTTTCATGCTCTGCTGTTTCTGATCCCGTACCCTTCGCCTTCTGCCACTCCTTGAACTTCTTCCTCTTCTCGTCAATCCTCTTTCCAACTTCATCATCCCACCACCATGTTTCCGAGTGCCTCGGTGGTCCTTTTGTCCATCCACATACCTCACCAACGGCTCCCAACAGACTAGCTTTCATTGACATCCAACCACTTTCAAGCTCAACCACATCATCCTCTACCCTACTCAGCCTCTCTTTTAATGCCTCCCTTACTGTCACCTCTTTCAACCTCCACACCTTCATTCTCGGTTGGTACTTCACCCGCCGAGCTCTCCTCGCACCTTTCACCCTTATGTCGCAGACATAAGCCACTAACCCTCAATGACACCATATTGCTATCCAGGTCGAAAATCCCACAGAAACCAATGGAGACCAGTCGGACATTTCCATGGGTCTCTATTGGAGATAACGGTTTCTATTGGTTTCTCCAGGAACCAGTAGAGATTACAGTAGAAACCAATAACCAGATTCGGTTGAAACCAATGGAAACCATTACATGCAACTGGTCCTGTCGAAACCATTCGAGTTAACTGATCTGAAAATCCATCGACCAATGAAAATACTTTAAAATCATATTTTTTATAAACAATCGCAAAACATGGTTCCATATATAATTGAGCTATAGCAATGTTCTTTATAACAAGATTTATATATGAATACAAGTTGTTTGCCATCCAGGAGCTAGATAGCTCAGATGGCAGAGCACTGGTACAGTTCACCAGAGGACCTGTGTTATATTCTCAGTCTGGCCATTTAATAGTCCCACATATGTCAATTGGTCATTTTCATCCTGTTCATTCATATATTGGTATTCTATTGGTCTCTTACTGGTCCCCATTGACATACTGGTTTTTATTGGCATTTTATGGGATTTGTCCTATTGGTTTCCAATGGGATTTTCGACCAGGGTATGGATATGTGTGCTCATTAAGCTGATGACCCAACATCAGTTCTTCTTCTTCCTTCGTATGCAGCACATGGCTGAGAGTAGCATCATTTTCTGGGGGCGTGACTGTACCGCTGATGCAATGCTCCCTGTAGATTAGAACAGGAATTTGGTCATGGTTCCGGCGATAGCACACCTACTGTTTGCGGAGGACATCGAGATATTTAATGTCCACCAACTAATACTGGCAGATGGGACAACCAGTTTAACGCATTCATCCGAGGGACACGCATGTCGGCAATTCGTCATGGCTGCGAAATAACAGGATAACCGTTTACAGCTAGGCCAAAAATACGAACCCACAGCTCAGAGGCTATCCTGTGACCCCAAACACCAATATAATGTGCACATTTTCCCACTGTAAACAAAACTGTGGCATTGGAGCATAGTGATGGAAAATGCATGGTGACACACAGCGTCAAACAAATACTCATCGACCTGGGCTTGAGGGTAATCACAACTACTTAATTCACATATATATATACTAATTTCATACAATGACATGGCATTTGTGCACGCACACACACACACACACACACACACACACACACACACACACACACACACACACACACACACACACACACACACACAACCTAGAAGTAATGGTTTCTGAAAACAAACTGAAAATCGAAATGATATGAAGGAAAATAAAAAACTATGACAAGGCTAACATGCGGAGAGAAAAAGGTCAGATGTTTGAAAACAACCCGAAAAGATTATACCGTGAACTCGGGAAATGGAAACAAAAAGTGTCATCCCCTCGTGAAAAACATGAACTGGAACGATTCTGGAAAGGAATTTATGAAGATCGAAAAGAACACAATGAGGAGGCGGAATACATCCGAACCCTGGAAGAGAAGAAGCAACATCTCGGGGAAATGCCCATAGTAATAACTGATGCAGAAAAGATTTAAGACAACAACTTGCAAAGATGGCAAACATCAAAAGCTCTGGCCCAGATGGGATCCCAAACCTCTGGTTAAAGCAATTTTATGCTCTCACGTTCACTACACTCAAGCATTCAATGAACTTATGCAAGGGGATTAGGAAATGGATGAATGGCTGACAGAAGGTAACACCTTCCTCATCCCAAAATCTGAAGAGACCCAACTACCCAACAAATATCAGCCAATGACCTGTCAACCAACAACATACAAACTTTTAACAGGAATCATCACAGACACATTGTACCACCACCTAATACAACAGAGGTCTAGAGGAAGAACAGAAGGGATGCAAGAGAGGATGTTATGGAACAATAGACCACCTGTTACTAAACAATGCCATACTCAAAAATTGCAATACAAAAATAACCAAATTGTCCACAGCATGGATAGACTATAAAAAAAGCTTTTGACAGTGTCCCACATAAATGTATGATAAAATACATGCAAATGTACAAGATACATCCCCAAATAATCAATCTGATTTAGAAAGCTATAGATCTAAGGCATACCATACTAATCCTGCAGCACTTAGAAGGAAAGATTGAAATAAATACCAAGAGTAAAGATACGACACGGGATCTTCCAAGGAGACAGCCATTCTCTTCTCCTCTTTTGCCTGGCCCTGGACCTACTAAGTAACCTCATTATTGAGCAAGGACATGGATACACCCTAGACATCGAATAAAATAACGCCCAAAGAAACAAGAACGGTGACGCACCTACTGTATATGGATGATTTAAAACTCTTTGCACCAAACGAAAAAATGGCAGAATAACTGAATTTAGTGAAATGGTTCTCCGACGACATCAAAATGGAATTTCAACAAGATAAGTGTGCCAAATGCACCTTTGTGCAAGGTAGACCTACAAAAACAGACATTATAAAAATCGACATAGATACAACAATACAGGAGCTAGACAATGAAGCATCTTACAAATATCATGGAGCAGAAGAGGGCCACCAAATTTGTCATAAAAAATGTGCAAAACAATTACCAAAGAATATCTGTGTAGAACAAGGCTGATCCTGAAAACATATCTTACCCAAAGAAACAAAATCAAAGCCATAAACCAAACAGCAGTACCAATGTTCCAGTTCAGCTGCGGAATAGTAAACTGTCCACAAGCAGATATTTTTTCAAACTAGATATCAAACCAAGGAAAGCCCTCACCATCCACAAAATGTTCCACAAAAATCAATGCATCCCAAGAATGTACCGGCCGAGGAAAGGAGGAGGTGTCGGCCTGATGGAACTCAATCAAGTACCTAGAACGACGACTGTAGGATTATCAGAGTACGTGAAAAGCTCAATAGACTACTGAATACAAATTGTGTACAAGCATGAACACAAACAAACCAGAAAACGTATCTCTCACTCACCTTGCAAAAAACTTCCAAAAAGAGATGTGAATAGAAGATGTCACACACCAAACCGAAGCAGCAACGAATACAGCCCCAACAATTGCAAAAAAGACAAAAGAAAAATAAAAGATGAAATACCAGCAGTATATAGTGACAACTGGGAGAAAGACAAAAGAGCAGGAAAATATGAAAAAGAGTTGGACAGATTGTGGATAGACAAAGATGGATCACTGGAATGGCAAAGAAGAGGTCAGCTCAACTGGGACAGAACGAATCATTGTTCATCCAAAATACCAAGGACACTACACGAATGGCTTTAAGAAGATGGCGGGACAGAGTCAATCGGACAAGTGCAGGTTCTACAAGGTAGAAACAGAAAGTACGAGTCACCTCCAATCAGGATGTAAAAAACTCATTGTCAGAACAACTGTACACATAAAAGCACAACAACGTATGCAGAGTAATCCACTGGCACATCTGCAGAAATTTCAATGTCCCAGTTCCACAAAACTCATGGACACATGACCCAAAAGGCATCATTGAAAACAAGGACATAATGCTCATGTATGACCTGATGATCCCATCGAGCGGCAACATAGAAAACAAAGCACTGCAAGCAGATATAGTACTCGGATACAAAAAGGAAAATAAGGAAATGCTAATTGAGGTTTCAGTACCCAGTTATTTTGGTCTAAATAACACAAATCAAGAAAATTACCAGATAGGTACAGATATATTCGAAGAACACCTCCATGCCAAATAAATAAATGACATATCCTCCAGCGTGCGGCATAACCGGGGTGCCGAAGGTGCCCGACAATGCAGCCACTGCCACTGTGCAGCACATGCATGCCACTGTGCAGCACATAGACACGTTATTGGGAGGGAGAGGTGTACAATAATTGAACGATTAATTGCATAATTAAAACAAATAAAAACTCATGTCTTGCCTCAAAACTCATGTCAATAGAAATAAATCGTAAAATAATTAATTTATTAATCAATTGGCTAATGAATGATGGAATGAATGATCGTTTTAAGGACATTTTCCCTGTCAGAGCAGGGGTTAGCCTTGCGGGCCCCATGACAATCATGGTTCCCTGTTTGAGGCAATGTTTTTATGGCCGGATGCCCTTCCTGGCGCCAACCCTTAGTTGCCTCTTACGATGCACAGGGATACGGTGTACCTATTCTAAACCGGGGTACACACCAGGATCATTCATCCCAGCAAGCTGGTACTCAATTTGCCGACCTCAGAAGGATAACAGGCTGAGTCAACCCCCCTGGTGTTAATTCAGCGATCGACCGGGATTCGAACCCAGGATCCTAGGATCCCAAGCCGGCACCCTAACCGCTAAGCCAACACCAGCTAATGGCATACTAAAACCATCTGAGGCTGTAACTTTTTGAAAATTAATTAAATAAGTCATGAATCAAAAAATATATATATTAAATGATTAATCAATAAATAACATCAATTAATTGATTGATCAATAAATCAAAAATATCCTTTACAGCCGAATCACTTGGTCATTATTGTGTCCACATACAAGCTTCCTAGCTCAAAAGGTGCCTGAGATATTGCCCAGACAAGAAAGAAAATAAATAAGTACTGAATGAATCGATAATATTTAAATAATTAAGAAATTAATTGTTAAATCAAAAAAAAAAAGCACGTGCTCATTATTGTGTGCTCACAATTGTGATATATCGCCCGGACACACAAACAAACAAACAAGAAAACAAACAAACAACCGGAGTGAAAAAGAGTACTCTCTTTCAGCGCGCGTCATCGCTGGGCCCCCGTCGGTGCCCGGCGATGACATCATGCAGCACCTGGAGATGGAATATGAAAGGAGCGGTGTACAATATCAAGACCTCAAGAATGAAGTGAAAAGATCCTGGAAGCTGAAGAGCGCCAAATTGTACCACTGATAAATTAGAGCAATGGGAATGATAAAGAAGAACCTCACTAAGATCCTACAAACCATCTCTGGGAACATTAGCAAAAAAGAACTACAGTTGGAGACTGTAACGGGGTCATGAGCTTACAGAGAGCCCTTGGAACAAAACTCTGAGAACAACAACAACCTCACAACTTAGCCCATTAATTGCAATCCTTCACTGAATCAGGGGTGGATACTTTGAGTCCTGCCTGGGAGGACTTTGTTCCACCTTCTAAAACCCAAATTATGGAGACTAGTGAGGTACCCGTGCTACGCACGGGTGGGAGGCCAGAAGCAAACAGACAATGCAGAAACGGCGAATGCTAAAGCATGAAACCAATTAATTCCACATTACTGCAGCACCTTCAGTCACACATCAGACATGGACAGCAAGTTCGTGAAGGACTTCCATGAAAAACATACCCGTTGGCGAACAAACGGGTATGTTTGTTCCATACCCAGTCAATGACGAATCTGCATATGGCAATCCGCAAATTCACGATTAGAACGTAAAACCGTAACGGCATTTCGTCATTCACTTGAACTCGATATCTCTTTTTTCATTCCAAACAGCATAACTCCAATCACAAATGAAATAACATTAATATAAAAAATAAACTTTTAACAACATTTGTGACAAACAAATATTTAAATCCTGATGTGAAGTTCTGTACAGTTGGGTGAATACAATTACAAATTCAAAATCGTAATTGTATTCACTCAATTCCAATCATCAATTGATACTTTAACAAAACGATTAACACGATTAACGTTTAACGATTTAACATTACGATTGAATGACGGTTGTATTGGGATATTATCAAACCTGCGCAGCCGTAATCTGTCCACTTCCGCATTCGCGGCAGGTTTATAATTGTCATCAAAATCTAAACAGTATTTGTAGAATTTCAATAAAAGCCACATCACTATTCATATCGGTAAATATTATTCCATCGTGTTTGGAAAAACTGGAAAATTGTAAAATTGGAAAAATTGGAAAAACAATATAGCCTATTTTACTCCCAGGGGTCCCAGAAATACCCACCCAAAATATCGTTGCGATCAGTTGAGCCGTTTTTGCGGTACCTTCGAACGGACAAACGGATATTTGGTGAATTATAGTAAGATAACAATCAACGAGACACACACACACACACACACACACACACACACACACACACACACACACACACACACAATTAATTCAGTATTGGTTGTTCCTAAACTTTACTATAATTTAAAGGATTGCTGTAAATGCTGTTACTTTCACAACATCCCATATTCAACTTAATTTAAATTGCAAACCTCAAATCATAATTCCCTAACCTATAGTAAGAACCTCAACCTGTAAGCAATTGACTAGTTTCCTAACTGCACATATCATCACCTGGGAACCGTTATTCCTCGAGGTTTCAAATTGTAAAACACACACACACACACACACACACACACACACACACACACACACACACACACACACACACACACACACACACACACACACACACACACACACACACACACACACACACACACACACACACACACACACACACACACACACACACACACACACACACACACACACACACACACACACACACAATGTCAAATTATAAAAGCACAACACACCTGATTAACAACTTCAAAGTACAAAGCAATGGTTGTGGTGGCATCCAGGCCACAAATCTTCCACTGGCTCGTTCCGGCCACACCAATCTCCTGCATTCAGGCCAAGTCACAGTGAGAGGCAAGCACATGGTCATGGTTCAACCAACACTAAGAACCACAGATCCAATCTTCTATTGTCACGTTTTAAAAGTCATTGTCATTGAAGGAAGGATTAGATAAGCAGGCAGATCTCGAGATGTTTTACTCGACTTACATTTTCTGACACGCACGGGCCTTTTGTGTGGAGTGACACGCAAGGTCCAATGGCTCCAGCTATCTTCAGCTCCCGAGATGTCTGAACAAGGTGAAAAATATCCACCATTATATCTGAAACCCGAGTGATGTGTTGGCTAACCAGAAAGCCGATTTGGGGGGGGAAGAGTAAACAGGAGGATTTATTGGGGCTCGCCCTTCTGAAATACAACTCACCTTCACTTCTAGAGTGGCTCCAAAAGCCATTTTGAAGGTATCGTGAACATCCTTGCTATAGACCCTCTGGAATGTCTGCTTAAACAGTGAGGTGTTGAAAGAATCACCCATCACCATGTATCCCCTGTAGTAACACAGGAAGTATGTACTTTCTCAGCATATTTTTTAGCATCAAGCTCGTTGCAGTTACACTGGGGACAACTACCAGATACATAAACACAAATAATTTATAATATTCTCAAATTATCATCGCACGCCAACTAAAGCCCATCATACACCGCCAACTAAAGCCCAATGCGAATTCCAGGAAGTATGTACTTTCTCAGCATATTTTTTAGCATCAAGTTCGTTGCAGTTACACTGGGGACAACTACCAGATACATAAACACAAATAATTTATAATATTCTCAAATTATCATCGCACGCCAACTAAAGCCCATCATACACTGACACGATTCGCCAATATAAATGATAGATGAACACCACATTCATGGAATGAATGAATGACTGCACCACCATATAACAGTAGTAATTTTCAGGTGTTTTGCAGGCAACTTTCAAACAACATCATTTCTTTCCTTTTAAATGCCTGTGTTTCAAATCAATTTCTAACATACATCGAGTATGCGTTTTGTAATTGAGATGCAAACAAATGTACAAAACCAACCAACAAACCTTGGCTATTAGGGGGCATCACATTTGCACAAATGCCTTATGCACATCGTGAGGGATACAGACGTGCCGTCAACGTCTTCAAGTAAATCATGGGCAATTTGCTAAGGAAGTAAAATGCGTTTTAGTCTGTACCGATTACGGGGCAATATTTCAGCAACTGGGGGATATTTGTGGGCGTGTCCCATATGACATGCGCACTCTCGGGTAACAACCCAGCAACAATAAAACGAATTGCATCAGTAAGTGCCTGGCTTAATACCATTAAAAAGTAAAAAAAAAAAAAAAAAAAAAAAAAACAGACAGATGGAGGATTACCCAGTGAGATTGGCACAGCACTTCATTTCAAGTAAACCACTTTGGTCCAGAGCGCAGGCGTATATGTCAATCACATGGCCATTGGTTGCGGCCCTGTTCGCCAAAGCTTCATAGTGCTGGAAGCAATGATAAAATGTGTTAAACAATGACAATCAGAGTTGATAAAATTACGTCCGTCGGTAAGGACTGTGGAGGCAGTTTTCCATTGGCTAGGGGGCATAATCCTAGATGGGGCACCACTCCGACACATGACTGTTAAGCCAACACCAGGCTTTTACACATACATATACATATATGTATATGTGTGTGTACCAACACACAACACACACACAAGCACAGACCTTGTTATGCAATTTTTGTTGCATCTTGGATTATTGTGAGTAACTCGTTCATCAAACTTTTTAATGTGCTGATAAACTTTTCAATGCCACTTGTATCATTTCCAACCAACCTTGGTAGCCTTCTTGACAAACTTGGCATTGTCTTTCTCAATGTCGTGCCAGGAGCGAATTGGAGTTTTGAGCTCTTCTCCCACCACCATGCCAGGTCCTTGCGTGGGTGGTCCACTCATGAACAGCATGATCCGACCCCCCACATTGGGGAAAGCGCACTGTCAAAACGCAGCAGGAGTGCATGCGTTTGAGAAAATGGGGTTTGTAAAAAATAAAAAATAAAATGGTGTAAGCATTGTTGTGAAGGAGGTAAGACGTACCCAATGCGAATTCCAGTTGTTCTACTGGAATGTTTATCCTTCATTTTAAATCAAAAACATCTATCCTACACATCTCCCTTTATTCCCATCATCTTCCATATATCCCATCATCGACCCCGGACAGACTGCGCAGGTTGAAGATCGAAATATGAATTACAAAGCGACAGCAAAAGGAAAGTTAAAGCAAGAGTCCCACCAACCCCAACCCCCGATCCCTCCCTCCTCTCCCAATCACAATGGCACAGAAAGCAAAGACTGGATTTAGGAGCAGGTGTCATCCAAATAAAAAGGATTTGCAAATCAATAAAAGGATGATTAGCCAATTTGATATGACGATTCTAGAAAGACATCAGCAGTAAGTAACCTTACCTCCTTGACATGTTTTGAAAAGCACACCTGCCAATGGGGGTAAAGCAAGACATAGGGAGCTCCAGAAAAAAGAAATACAATGAAAACAACCATTCAAAAATTAGTACAACTGCAACTAGCTCTCTTCTCTTCTCCAAGTGACCCAATTCAAAGTTAAGTAAACCGTTGCGAATTTGTCTTTATTGCCATCACTCATTGTACACACAGCTGACTCTGCTCCTAAGAAGGCCAAATGCCTCAATTCTGGTTCCTGTACCTTCCACCCTAACCCCTCATCTGCAGCAGCACCTGGATGCTATCTTCCTCACCTGAGAAAGTGGAGAAGTTTCTAACAACACTAGACTCAGATTTTGTAACAGGCCCAGATTGCATTAGTACACATATCCTAAAAACCTTCTCTGCCGTTTTTGTTCATCTTAGTTCTGCTCTGTTTACCCCATAATTTTCTCTAGGTCACCTTCCATTTACTTACAAGTTATCTAACACCACTGCAATGCACAAACAAGGTGCAAAAACGGATCCTCTTAACCACAACCCAATTAGCTCACATCTAATCATCAGCAAAGTCATGGAATCCATCATTACAGTTGACATTAAATTCTTCCTTTTCTCAAAAGTTCTTCCTTCTTCCAGAAGTTCTTCCATTAAATTCTTCCTTCATGGCATAACTCCATGAAAAATTGCCAAAACGCCCCAAAACTCAAACTTTCTCTGTAACTTATCATAATAAAGCCATGTTCCAATTTTCAGTTCAATATTTTAAAGGGTATGGAAAAAAAGTGCAGAAAAATCACAGGTGGGAGGGACAGATGGAAGGACTGATGGACACAGACAGAGAGCAGACCTATGGTCCACCCGGGGTAGGGAACTAGTAATTAAGTTGGCATAGGCATCGGGTATTAGTTACTAGCAAAATTACCCAGCTTTGCCGGGTAACAATGAGTCGCTTCCTGGCGGGAATATGAAGAGAAGGGGTACGAGAGGAGGGTGGGAGGAGAGAGGAGGGAGGGGAGGGGAAGGGAAGAGGGAGGAGAGAGAGGAAAGGGGGAAGGGTAAAAAAGGCGGAGGGGGCAATATGTGTGTAAAACTAACACCCAATAAATTGCCTTTACTTTTTGATTTACCCTGGTATACACTTAGTTACAAGAATCGCTAGATATGGTAAAATTTGTCAGATTTCACTCCATATTTGCAAATTTATTTAGTCTACAGGTTCAAATCCTCATATCCGAATCCAGATTTTGATGATATGCTTCAATTATGTAATGATAAATCACAGGATCGTGTTTCCAAGGCAAGGCACGTTTGAATAGGCCGAAACAAAATGGTGGCTTTAGAACCCAGCGAGTAGTGGCAGTGGGCTGACCAAGATTTTATTATTATAGATTACCTCCACCACTGAAGGTGGACGGAGGCTATGTTTTCACCCCCTGTCTGCCAGTCTGTCTGTGAGCACGATATCTCAAAAAGTTGTGGACAGTTTTGGACGAAATTTGGTGGACAGGTTGGGTGTGTGACAAAGACGAAATGATTAGATTTTGGTGAAGACCCAGATACTATAATTTTAAAGTGATACTTCACCATTGAGTGATAGGGCTAAAAAGGATATACCGTTGGACCCCGCTATTCGCGGGGGGTACGTTCCTGGAAAATTCCGTCAATTACGAAACCGCGAATGGCGGAGCATTGTTTCATTGGAAAAATGGGGCATAGGTTCCTGAGTAGCGAAAATCCGCGAATAGAGAGGACAAAACCGCGAATGTCAAGGCAAAAATCGGCGAATGGTGAAGCAAATTCCGAGAATGTCGACGATAATCCGCGAAGGTCGATTAAAGTCCCGGAAATGGCTAGACAAAACCCGCGTATGTCGGCGATAATCCCGCAAATGGCGAGGCAAATCCCGCAGATGTAGACGATAATCCGCGAAAGTCAATGAAAGTCTCAGAAATGGCGATACAAAACCCACGAATATCAGCGATAATCCTGCAATTGGCGAGGCAAATCCCGCAATTGGCGAGGCAAATCCCGCAATTGGCGAGGCAAATCCCGCGAATGTCGACGATAACCCACGAAGGTCGAGAAAGCCCCGGAGAAATGGTGAGACAAAACCCACTAATGTCGGCGATAATTCCACAAATGGTGAGGCAAATCCCACGAAAGTCGATGGTAATCCGCGAAGGTTGATGAAAGTCCCGGAAATGGCAAGACAAAACCCGCGAATTTCGGTGATAATCCTGCAAATGGCGAGGAAAATCCCGCGAATGTTGACAATAATCGACGAAAGCCATGAAAACGCAAAGCACACCGCAGTGAATGTAGAGGGCAGGTCATGCTCGCGGCTCATAGATGTTTCTTTGTCCAGAAATGTCCAGCTGCTTTATGCATGGCTGGTGAAAGATGAGTTTTATAAATGTGTCAAACTAGCGGCTCATGAAATATTTTTTTTGCGCCCCTGAAAAACACGAATTAGCGGAACACAGCCGCGAATAGGAAAAAGAACCCCGCGATTTCGCAGAACACGGCCATGGATAGAAAAAAAACCACGAATTTGTGGGACACTTTTCCGTGAATAGAGAAACAGGTCACATTTTATCAACCGCAAATACGTGGAACCCGCGAATAGCAGGGTCCAACCCCCGCTCTAGCGGGAAAAATGGCCTTAAAACGATCATTCATTCATTCATTCAACTGTACTGTATCACACAATATCTCAAAAGGTTGTGGACGGATTTGGATTAAACATGGTGGACAGGTTGTTTGTGTAACAAGGATGAATTGATTCGATTTTGGTGAAGATCTGAAATCTGGATCCGGATACAATAATTTTTTACGTGATTCTTCACCATTGAGGGATGGGGCTAAAAATGATAAATAGCACGATATCTCAATACGTTGTGGACGGATTTGGACAAAACTAGATGAACAAGTTGGTTAGGTGACAAGAACAAGCTGATTAAATATTGGTTCAGGTCCGGATCCAGATCCGGTCGATCTGTGGGTACAAAACGAAGACTGTTTAGCATGGCGGAGGCATGCACTCTACCAAGTGCTGTTCTAAATTTTATAATGCTATACTGGGGACTAAAAGGCCGATCCAGGAATCACTTTGCTTACTCCTGACATTTGCAGAAAGCTTTTTTATTTTCTCCATCGACACAAAGTGAGCTATTTTGGGCTCAAAATGTTGCTGTATTCAATACATTCAATTTAAATTTCGGTCTTTTTCTCTCTCATAAATTGTGTTCATTGTGATCAGTTAATGGTGACCCAAAATTAATAAATTAACTAAAAGTGATGAATAATGCTCATCATTTCTCAGCTCCATGAGCATCTCTCTTTGACAGCTCTCTGAGAAGCAGGATTTTTACACAACAACCCTGGTGTTGGGCTAGCGGCTAGGGTGCCGGCTTAGGATCCAAGGATCCTGGGTTCGAATCCCGGTCTAATCGCTGAATTAACACCAGGGGGGTTGACTCAGCCTGTCATCCTTCCGAGGTCGGCTAATTGAGTACCAGTTCATTGGTAATTCCCTGTTTGTCGTTAAAGGCGGCAAAAAGGGTTGGCGTCAGGAAAGGCATCCGGCCGTAAAACATTGCTTCAAAAAGGGGACCGAAAAACAACAACAACCACGGTTCCCGAAAAAGGCCAACCCCCGCTTTGCGGGGAAAAATGGCCTCTAAAGGTGGTTATTTATTTTATTTTTAGTACAGGACATGATAAACTCTGTATGCTTTCCCCTGATCCCCTGATTCCCCGATTCACTTCAATAGTGGAATTCAAACAAAGGGGGACGCAGATGCAAAGCGAACCCATGGTGCTGCCAACTCTTGCTATGCACCAAATAACATCAGTGCATGACACTGAATTTTATATGAGATAAATTTAAAACAATGGCTAAGGGAGCTACTTCCACCTTGAAACCATCCAATGTGTTGAACAATTTAAGGTTGTGGAATGACCACAACAGAAAGAAAATAATCAAGTTCGCCATCACTGGAGATATAATAAAGATCGCAAAATCATGCCCAGAAATGGGACAATACGACAGCATAATTCACATCAACTCCTTACAAAAAAAATATAAATCACCAGATGCCTCTTAATAAGTGGAAATAGGACAACCAGATGTTACAAAGCATGCATGTTAATGTACCACTGAGAAACTCATCAAATAAGGCTGTTTGTTACATTATACTAATTATTTACCACTAATTCAACTTGCTGATTGCACCCACCAAGCTAATACACCATTTGCAATTCCAATATCCCAGACATCGATGTCTCAAAATACTTCCTTGAAGAAAAAAGGCTGACCTTTGAATTGCAGGCTATATTTCTAGAAGACTTAATAATACTTATTGAACAGGGTGTGGCATTTATATGTGACATATAATTTGTTTTTGTTTTTAAAAAAAAGAAATTTCTGTATAATTAATTAATTGTTTTTGTGCGTTACAGGTGAAGCCCTGAAAATGTGAATGATGGAGCATTACGACTCAGGAGAACTTTCTCATTCCTGAATTGCGGCTTTCTCATATAGTGTTCACAGATATATGGTTTCAACAAGATGTAACAATGTGTCATGCTGCAATAATTTTTATGCAATTTCTAAGGCAATGGTTTGGGGGGAAAAAAAATCTTTCAGTTTGGTCATGTTTCATGGTCAACCTGATCTCTAGATTTGACCCCAGTAGATTTCCTCCTTTGGGGATGTTTGAAGAGCCAGGTTTAAAAGACGTCCCACATGTGTAGATGACCTTAAGATGAGGATCACTGCAGCCATTATTGCTATTGATAATGATACATTGAAAGTAGCGACTTACAATCTACAGGTTCGATGCAAGGAATGCATCAATGCAATGGACAGCATTTAAGAGATATGATTTTTTAAGAAGTAGAGCTGGGTTATGTACACTGCTATGATGTCATACAATCTCCCATACCTGTGCTCGCTTCAGTATATTAGAAACACGATTTACTTTGTTCAGCCTTGTTTTATTACAGAAATAGACATGTCGGATATTAATGCCGCACCCTGTATAAAAGTTAAAAACAATATAGTATTAACATGAATTGTTTTTTGAAATCACCATTAGGTTGATTTTGCACATAGTTGCCTTTCTGAAGGTTGCCCAAATGGTCTTAAAGGAGCCAAACATAGAGTACGGATTGGAATCACATTGAGATGAGACAAAGCACGTCAGACAGATTACCTCACTGAAAGTCATTTGTGAACCAGCTGTTTTGGGTTGTTAAAAAAAAAAAATGCTACTTCATTGAGACAAATTCAATTTCCATAACCTTGCAAGCGAAATCCTTAATACTACCGTTTTCAGTGGTATTTGAACCCACAATGTGTCATGCAAATGTCTCCACCACCATTCCAACAATAACTAGAAAGCATCTCAAAAT
Source organism: Myxine glutinosa (assembly GCF_964187855.1). NCBI lineage: Eukaryota > Metazoa > Chordata > Myxini > Myxiniformes > Myxinidae > Myxine > Myxine glutinosa. The sequence continues at coordinate 22,778,039 of NC_136272.1, forward strand.
GCAAAGCCCCTCCACATCCAGTTTGTCGTTGAACTAAACTTGCCAAAAAAAACAGCATAAAAAAAACAATTACTAAATTTTATTCATTAACGTTCACCATATTCTCATCATAAAGGTTTGTTGATAATTTGATGATAAAGCTCAAATAGTACAATAATTATGGCCTGGAAAGATACACTGAAGTTTAATGGTAAATAAAGAAACATGGACGCGATTAAAAAAACCACAGCTGTCTCGCGCAGGGCAAAGGCAGCCGGGCTGATAAGGCCTATTTCTACTCCCTGTGACTTTGGCCTGTGACATTTTGACCCCATTATTAATTAGTCTTCTCCATATTCTCATAATAAAGGTTTGTTGGAAATTTGATGTTAAAAGCTCAAATGGTAAAAAAAAGTTATGCCCCAGACAAACAGACAGACAGACAGTCAGTCAAACAGACAGACAGACACACACAAACAATTGCAAAACTCCACCTCCCACTGTGCGTGGGATGGGCGAATGACATGTAATAATGACTGGACTGGGTATATTTTGACAAAAGGGAAGGTCTCATTTGGATTTCACACCTGAGTGAGAAGTTGATACACAGTAATCCCCTTACCTCGAGTAAACCCACAGCGATGGACAACGCAACTCCAGTGCTCCTCAGTGGCCGACGACCTTGTGCTACGGGCCATGGATCCCTCTGCAGCTCTCCGAGAAGGTCTGTCAGGCTCATGTCCACTTCCTGTACTGGCTGCAAGAACCTGGAGTGACATGGTTCAGACAAAGAAAGGATTAATAATGACAAAAAAATTTAGAATCAGATGCTGACACACATCAGAGAAACAATAACAAAAACAAGCAGACGGGCACGTGCGGCAAGCTGCCATCTCACTCCAGGACTGGTCTGATCTGATCTCTGCGTCTCTTGAGAATGCCACCTGAAAATCCTTCCACAAAAGCCTGCTCTCCCTTACGTACAGATTTATCCCATATTGTCTGCAGTTATAACAAGGAATAAGAAAGAAATTAGATGCAGAAGGAGGCCATTTGGCCCATTCTCTTTGATTAAAGATTAAATAAATAACCAGATTAAATAAATCCATCAAAGCAACCGGATTTCATTAGGTAAATGAGGGAGGAGTGGGGATGGGAAAAGTGTGGCAGGATCAGGGATATCACAAGGATGTTAAAAATAAAAATTTGGTGTTTATAATTTTAAATTAATATTATTATTCATTTCTTTTGGTGGGTGGGTGAAGGCGGTTTTTGTGTGAAGAATATACAATACCGACCACGCTCCTATTTTTAAACTTCCAAAATATAGGCTCACTACTCACCTCCACTCTTTTATTCCTCTTTTATCTCACCTGTGGAACCACCTTCCCCAGTCTGTTCAGTCCCATTGTTCCCTCCAGTACGTCTCATGACCTCTTCATTGTGTTACGGGCCATCACTCATCCATTCTCATGACCTCTTCGACCACAAATGACCCCATTCCCAAGCACTCATTTTTCCAGGTTATTGTGACAACCCCCTCAACCTTTTTTCGTTTTTTAGTTGTTGGTAGGTTTGTTCCATTTTTGTTTCATCCCCACTTTCCACTTCCTCTTCTTGCTGTATTTCATTCAGCTTGTGTGCAGTTTCTTCACTTCCCCTCCCCACCCCCCCCCCCCACCCCCCATTTGTCCTTCTCCCCCTCCCCTTGATCTCACTCTCATTCATACTTCGACACTGCTGTTGGTGTTTCTCCCTTTCTATTTTGTTCCCTTTCCATTCTGTTCTTGCTCTTCCACGAGCCTCGACCATGGATACAAAAAGGAGACAAATTCTAATCTCGGTGCTGACAAACAGCTTGTCCAACAATACAAGTTTTCATTCCTTGCATTTTGGCAGTAATTCCACCATCACAACTGCGGAACAATTTTCTAATGATAAACAAGCTGCTTTGTAACATGTGTGAATGGAAAACAAACCATTCTGATGGACAGAGTCGCAGTGCATCATAATCTTCGGAGAGGAAAAGGCAACAAACCAAGTCAACATTTTGTTAACACTTTGGGGAAATTGAGTTACCAGTCATTTTTGCCCTTTCACACATAATAACCATGTTTAAAGGTTTGCCAATGATTTCCGAGCACGGCTCCAGGGTCAGGTAAGTATGTGTCCAAGTTGGCCCAGCATAATTGCCAATCGGGCATGTCCATTCTAGTTCGGCAGTAATCCCCAGGTAGGTGCTTCAAAGGAGACTGATGGGGGACTGTTCTACAGCAAAACGTAACATCTCGGGAGCATAGGTGGATTTTCACCTGCATTGTTTCTTCCTGCCAATTATACGACACGCAAAGATGGCTTAAGGTGGGCCTCCACAAAAATGGATCACCAATCAAAGAGGAAATATCCATGTGACATCAACATGGACCAATATAGCGATTTGTAGCGAAATTACCTGTTATATTGTGGAAGATGCTGGGGCTGGGCAGACCGCTGCTGGGTGCCTGACGGCCTTGTAAGTCCCAGCATTTCCTGTATAGAAAAGCATTGGCAGAGTAGAGGGCTTGGTACAATTTCACCAATCACATGTACAGTAAACCCGAAATTATGCAGCCGATTGTTAACCTACTTCCTAATACTACTACTATTACTACTACTATTACTACTACTATTACTACTTCTACTTCTATAACTGCCAAATTATTCTCCCCTAGTGGGGTGGACTGGGGAACGTTTTCAGTCAAAATCTTACAAGAACCAACTGGCTGGGCCGAACAATCGACTGAAGGTGATTGGGAATTTGGAATTTAGTGAGGATGCTGGGGATGGCTCGCCTACTCCCCACAAAGGACACCGTGGAATATTGAAGGTCCATCACCTAATGCTTGCAGAGAGGACACTCAGTTTAACGCCAATCCGAGGGATTGTGCACACATCTATGCATCGCCCAGTACACAAAACACTAGAGTGGCGATTTATACCTGGGCTGAGATGAAAATCCAGGCTAAACAGCTCAGAGGTGAATGCACATACCGCTAGAATATAGGTTATCCTGCTAGCAAATGCAGTGGCCAGCAGGATAGTCTAGAGGTGTTGCTGGCAGGATCAAAACACAACCGCTTGCAGGTTTAATGTGGTCAAAGTTTAACATACTGATCAGCATTTTGTGAATAAGAGGCCATATCTTGTAAATAACCTCAAGTGTTTGTGCGTTACTCCTTCACGGCCGAACCGTAGCACCTAGAGGCCTCCCCTCCCCCAGTAAATAGTATGTGCAAAGTGGATGGAGTGAATTGAGAAAAGAAGACAGTAGAATATGAGAAAATAAAATAAAATAAACCAGAGGTAGGAAATTTGGAGGAGGGAAAATGAAAGAGAAAGACGTTGGGTGAAATAAAAGCAATAAGAGTGGAAGGGGAGGTGGAGGATGTGTCGGGCATGTCAGCAAAGCAGATACCTGCACTGAGATATCAAACAATAATAAAAGGTATTGATTTTAAAGATATCTTGCAAGCACAGAAATATAAACTGCAAGTTCTGCATACATACTTGCAGATAAAGAAAACTCGGCAATCTCCTTACCTGCAGCTGCTTGGCCGACAGGTCCTTGGTACCACGAAACACGTAGCTCTTGGAAATACCCTCACAGCCAAGTTCATGCACCTGGACCATGCGGCCAAAAGTGATGATTCCGATGAGAGCGGTCCGTGGCAAAAGGCTCAGCGACATCTGCAGGGACTCCTTTAGGGCCTGGAGGTCTTCTTCCTCCATGCACGTGTCCACAATGTAGAGGAAAATGAGTGGAATCTGTGACCCCCGCTGTTGATGAAAGAAAAGCCCACATCATGGGGATCCGAGATGCTTAGAAAGCAAATACGGAGCGATCAGAGTGAGAGTGACAAAATGAGCTGCAAGCTTGTAATTGGTCGTATTGAAGGTTCTCCCTTGATATAAATATACGTCAGTGTGGCCCCGTTATAACGCGATCGTTGAGGTCCATAAAATGTCATCGCGAAAAAAGCGTGGTCGCGCTAAATCGGGGTTGCAGAAAATCAGCGTTCAAACTGACCCAATGTTGACCTAACATCCTAAAACAACAAATAAAAACATTCAAGAATATTAGCAATTATCATTTACAGTTTATTTCTTAAAAAGTGATCGAGTGTTCCTTGCTTGAACGTAGCATGTCGCTGGCTGCGAGCGAAATCTAGAATGCTTCTGAGTTGAAGGATTTTTATGTGGTCCACATCCTGGGTCTCCAGCCAACGGAGGCTAGCCTCGAGGTGTTCAATGGCTTCAGACAATTTTGGGGTGGGGGTGGAGGCTCTTCATTATCATCTTCTTGTGGCTCGAGAACTGGTACACTTGCCTCCGCCGGTGCTATAGTTACGTTACGGACGATCTCGGCATCCGTCAGGTGCTCATATGTTGGGCATTTGTCGTCGGCAGAGTGCCAGTGGTGTAGCTCTTCTTTGCTCCATTCAGACAGCTTCTCTGCCTCACGCACATCTTCCTCTGTGAAGCCGTACAAATCTGGCGCGTCATCATCATCTTCCGTGGTGGATTGGCATGATGAAAAGGCCCCAGACCCTTCTCCCAGCATTTCCCTACACATGACGAGCTGATTGCTGCCCAGGCCTTCCCACCTAAGTGGCAAACTTCCTTCACGTTCAGGTTTTTCAGATAGGCTTCAAGCGTTGTCGAGTCGTCTACAATTCTACGAATTAATTCCACCTGTAATTCTGCTTGAACACGGAGATGATCCCCTGATCTAGGGGCTGGATCTTGGATGTAGTGTTCTTGGGGAGGTAAGAAACTCGGATCTTTCTGTCACGGCTTCCTAGGTTGGCAGCTGGCGGATGAGCGGGACAGTTCTCAAGCAAAAGAAGAGCTTTGGGTTCTAGCTTTTGCTTACGTAAATGAGCGCGGATGGCAGGGACAAAAGTTTGGTGAAACCAATCCTCAAAGATGATTTTTCTAGCAGTTTTTTGACTGCCTTATATCCGAATTATATCCTTATATCCTTATATCCGAACCAATGACTCATCGCCTTATATCCGAATTCGCGTTGAATCGGGGCGCGTAAAATCGGGGTTTCACTGTATGTGTATAATGGAGGGAATGTATACTATGTATGTATGTATGTATGTTTGTATGTATGTATGTTTGTATGTATGTATGTATGTTTGTATGTATGTATGTATGTATGTATGTATGTATGTATGTATGTATGTACAGTGGGGTGCAAGAATATGAAAACACTTAAATCAATATCAATGCCAAACTTTCTCAAATCACGATTTCAAACACGAATTTGTCATAATATTGAGGATTTGCATTCATATTCTTTAATTTATTATAGTTATTATTGACCGGTGTTGGCTTAGCGGTTAGGGTGGTGTTGGCTTAGCGGTTAGGGTGCCGGCTTGGGATCCTAGGATCCTGGGTTCGAATCCCGGTGGATCGCTGAATTAACGCCAGGGGGGTTGACTCAGCCTGTCATCCTTCCGAGGTCGGCAAATTGAGTACCAGCTTGCTGGGATGAATTATCACGGTGTGTCTGTGTACCCCGATTTAGAATAGGTACACCGTATCCCTGCGCATCGCAGAGCGTGACCAAGGGTTGGCGTCAGGAAGGGCATCCGGCCATAAAAACATTGCCTCAAACAGGGAACCATGATTGTCATGGGGCCCGCAAGCCTAACCCCCGCTCTAGCGGGGAAAAATGGCCTTAAAACGATCATTCATTCATATTATATATTTAGTTATTATTGACCGACGCTTTGTCTTAACAGAATAAATGAATGGTACTCCCTGGACTGTGTTCTTGTCGAGTGAGTGAACTGGCTCGGAGATAAGAACTGTTAAGAAATCTGCGACATTTGGGTTGTTCGAAGGCAGGAAGGTCTACAATCGGGTTTATTTACTGATTCAATGATATTTGTTTATTGCCAACTGGTTGTTATTACTTCATGTAATCCTTCCCTTCCATACCACTGAATATATATACATATTTGAGGTGTGTGTGTGTGTGTGTGTGTGTGTGTGTGTGTGTGTGTGTGTGTGTGTGTGTGTGTGTGTGTGTCCGTCCTCATTTGCCTGCCACACCTTTTGACTCATGGGGCTGTTCACTCTGCCAGGGTGATTGTGAACTATAAACCTTTCCCCCAAGCCCCCATTCTCCCCTCCTTCACCATGTATTTGCTTCCATATACCGGGTACACCCTTTCACCCATGGACCTCCCTCACACTTGGCATGTAAGAGTGTCCACTCCCCCAGAATCGTTTTACATTTTGCAGCACCTCCTGCCCCAACCCCATCACCTGCCCCCACTGTGTGTGTTTGTTCTGATTTGCCTGCCACACCTTTTGACACATGGAGCTCAAAATTATCATGAAGACTGTACACTCCCTCAAGGTGGTTTTGCACGATAAATACCATAAACCTCCTCCCCAACACCACACACTCCGCATGACAACCCCACCACAGCCCCCTACCATGTGTGTTTGCTTCCATATTTGGTACACCTTTCACCCACTGGGCTCACTCACACTTGGCACGAAGTGTCCACTCCCACAGGATTGCACCTGCCCCGACCCCACCCCCAATTTCCCCACAACCCCCTACCGTGTGTATTTCTTCTGATTTACCAGTCACATCCTTTGACACATGGTACTCAAACTTGGCATCACAAGTGTTCACTCCCTCAGAATGGTTTTGCACTGTAACCTGCTTCTCCAACAACCCCCTCCCCCCCTCTCCCTCTCCCCACCCACCATACCCTCCCTCCTCACCCCACCCTCCCTCTTCACCCCACCTAAATCTATATAGACTAGCAGAAAAATTCGATATTTTCACATCATTCATCCGCGAATAATCTCGCTGATGTACCGAACAATGGTCCACCGAACAATGCATGCGGAATTGCCGACGCGCAAGTGCCGATACCGATGGAAGTTCAGACAGAGTAGCGGAATAGATGTATGCCAACACTTTGACCTTCCCCCATCTCGATACCCCAAGCCCCTCACCACCCCACTATTTTCCATCCCCACCCCACAAACTCAGGTTCACCTGGGCGACCAAGTATCTCCCCCACCCCACTTTCTACCCCCACGTTCCCTCCCCTCCACATTCCCCCCAATCCCACACTTCCCCACATACTCAGATTTCCCCAAGATTTCCACTCAGACTATGTAGTATATACTTACCCCATTCCCCCCCCCCCCCCCCCCACCCCCACCACCTCCCCACATACTCAGATTTCCCCAGGCATAGAACGGTTATCTTGGTTCACAAATTTTCAAAATGTCCGATAAGGAGGCCTAATTCGAGAAGATATAAAATAAAAGTTGCAAGAAATGGTCAATTTAGTGGGGGCAGAGCAATTCAGATCTTTTTCATTTATATTTAATAGTTTGGCCAGAATTTCTAGAAGAAAAAAAAGGAAAACAAAAAATAATTTGGGAAAATATATTGTTTGCAGCAAAAATCAAATTGCAATTCAAACAAGTTCCTCACAATGCCAAGAAAAAAGCCAAGAGCAGCACAACAAGAAAAAGATTGGATTCCATTCATCAGCATGCAAGGCATTCCGCCCATAGGCCGGGTAATTTAGTAGTATTAACAATGCTATCAAACTTGAACATAGCATACAACAGCAGGTGGCAAAAAAATAATTTGAAGGTGATGTCACAAAAGTATAAACAAGACTGCTTTTAATATCACCAACCTTAATCTGGGGCTGGCAGGATAGACCCTAGAGGTACACACACTCGCCTCTAAGCAGTCTAGCCCGGGTTTGGAGCCCGACCCAGCTATAAACTGCCATCCTGGTGTTTCACAGGCAGAGTGATTCATCAGTGTGTGCAATCTGCCAGATGGACGTTAAACTGGCGTCACGTCTGCCGGCATTAGTTGGTAGACGTTGAAGACCCCCCTGTGTCCTCCGCAAAGAGTAGGCAAGCTATCGCTGGAATCATGAACAAATTACAGTCCTGCACCAACGACTGCTGGGAAGGCAATGGCAAACCACCCAGTGTAACCCTTGCCAGAAAACTGCTTCAGCAGCACCGACGCTCTGTAAGCAGAGTATGGTACATCAAAACCTAATCTGCTTGTACAACAATTGGACTCTTTCCATTCAATTTGTAGATAATTCTGAGGGATCATACGAGTTGCAAGAATGATGATATGGCATTGTGACAGGGAAGAATGAACTCGGCGGCCTTTTTGTGCATTTTAGCAATTTCCTTTCCTTTATACAATTGCTATTATATTCATAAAACCATCGTATCATTTGTCATACACGTGGAAAATGTCATTTTTACAACTCATTTACTTTCCCTCTTTGCAATAAGAAACTTCTGTAGGTCGACAAATACCACAGGGGCACTCGGAGATATCGGGATCAGATTAATCAAGTTGATCAGCTGGTATGAACATATTCAGGTGGATTTTGTGTCCAATATAAAGAAAACATCCTTCCTATTTGAATTTAACTTCAAAAAGTATTTGATGGATGGAAAATCAATTGTTTTTGCTGAATATTTGCAAGTGTCAAACAAGGCAGGAAGCAAGTGTTAAAACTCCATTATGACATCATAAACTGTGCATTTCAAATTTTTCAATAGGGTTGCAAAACTATGGGTTCTTCGAGTAACATCAATGAGTATGAACAAGGATGGTTGGCCTGTATAATCATACTGAATTTCGATAAATGTCTGTTTGACTTATTTGCATCATCATTGTGGGTATCACAATTAAACCTGTGTTCTTCCTTCCATTCGATCGTTCTCATGTTTTCCTCATTGACTAAGCGTGGTACGAGTAGAATCGCTCGGATCGGGTTCCACTACTAGAAAACTGCACGGACCACGTGGTACTCAATCCGCTCGGTGTACCCAAATCACACGTGGCTCGTGCGAGGCTTGCTTCCCCGCTTCCGTGGCGGCGCAGGGATTTAGGTACGAGTGAGACTTGGTCCCGAAACCCTACCTTGCGTTTGCCCAGAAGAGGCGTTTCAAGTCTCTCGGTTCCGCCAAGCCCAGAAAGAACAAGGGGCTTAATCCCCCCCTTGGTAAGGGGAAGGGCGGCGGAAAACCGTAACATTTGATACGGTACCACCGTTTGATACGTTTGATACGGTTTGATACGGAAAGACACATTCGAAGCTGAAGGGAAAGGTGTATGCTGCATGTGTGAGAAGTGTTATGATTTATGGGAGCGAGACATGGGTCATGAATGTAGAGCAGCAACGAAGGCTGGAAAGGGTGGAAATGCGAATGGTTCGGTGGATGTGCGGAGTATCGTTGAGAGAGAGGAAGACAAATGATGAATTGCGAAAAATGATGGGAATAGAGCCTGTGATTGATGCTGTGAAGAGGAACAGGTTGAGATGGTTTGGTCATGTGTTGAGGAAGGATGAAATGTTGAGAAGAGTGATGGAAATGAATGTAGAAGGAAGTAGAGGACGGGGAAGACCGAGAAAGACGGCTAAAGATGATGGAAGAAGAAATGCGGGCAAGGGGGTTAACAAGGAGAGATGCAGAAAATAGGGCAAATGGAGAAGATTGTCATGGGGACCGCAAGGCTAACCCCTGCTCTAGCAGGGAAAATGGCCTTAAAATGCATGTTGTTGTTGTATTGTGGGTATCACAGGTCGTACCAAAAGATGCCAATTCTGGGAGAGTTAACCTGTCCTTACGAATGGGTTTTTTTAAAACAAAAATGTAAAGCTTCGTGCTCTTGCTCGGTCACAAAGTCCTCCTTACCTGCACCATATACTCAATAGTTGTAAACTGTGGGACAAGTTCCGCTGGCTGATTCATTTCCGTAATCCCAGAATAAGTGGGAGGAAACTGAGGGAACAAGGTAGGCAAGAGTGGGGATTGGAGGCTCATGTTACCACCAGAAGTAACAGCAAATGGACAGACACGGCTATTCCGAGGTTACAGTTACAAAGTATAAAGTCACTCTGAAGTATTGTACATAGAAATATCACCAAAACCTTGTACAGAACTCCTTATACTCCTTATGATTATTAAATGACTCACTAGCCCACAATGGGCACGACAACTGAGACAAGGGTTAACAAAAGTGCCATATGGTCACAATATCTCCCCTGCAAAATATAAATGATCTTAAAAAGATCATAAGCTTACAGGATTTCGCTGATAGCAGAAATTGCATGCCCATATCTTCGCTCTGTAGTCCACTTGGCTGGAAAATAAATCCACAGACAATGAATGCAGCAGCAGAACAAACACATCAAAGTTGATGTAATTGATAAACGGGCAAATGGCGCATTTCCTTAAAGATAAAGCATGCACATACACAAAAGCCCTTCAATATCAGTTTTGGAAATCTTAGGTTCACATCAAAAGTAGCATTTCTTCCAACACAAAATAAACACAAAGATATTTGCTCTCCCATTAATATAATCAACTAGAGAGTAAACACAACACCTTACTCCACGCAGTCTTATGAAAGAGAGCATGGGTGGGGTCTGCGAGCAGCAAATTTGATTGGTTGTGATGATGTAAAATGCTGTAATTATATTTGTCCAAGTACAGCAAAACGAAAGGTTTTAGAAAGTGGCAAAAAGGTGATTTGTATTCCACAGTGTTCAAGTATAGAACTCAATTAAAAATAAAAGATTTTAAAGGTTGGAGAAAAAACTACAATGGCACTCTTTGATGTCGGGATGTCGACCGATATGCCTCCGCCCACATTATTACATCATTATACATACTTGTACTAAGTTTGATTTAAATCCCTTCAGCTGTTCTCAAACAGCACATTTTTACCTGACCTGACCTCTGACCTTTGACCTTTGATGCCAAATCGAATCAGTTCGTCTATGCATGATAATATGTACTTATATGAAGTTTGGCCAAAATCCCATCAACTGGTTTACAAGTTAGCTCAGTAACAGAATTTTTATCAAACGGGACCTCTGACCTTTGACCTCTTGACCCCACAACCTAACTTGTTTCTTTTTACATCATTTTACATACTTGTACCAGGTTTGACATGGTTCCATCCAGCCGTTCTTAAATTAACACGGCAACGAAAACCTATCACAGACGGATGGACAGACAATCTGAAAAAATAATGCCTGCGGAATCTTTGTTGGCGAAGGAATAAATATAAGATTCAATTGAAATTAAGTTTTTCCTCGATAATAAATTAACATTTATAGACGACAAACAAACTGAACCAATTGCTTAGCCCTGCTTTTCGCTTCGCGTGCGCAGGGTAACAAAGAAGCTGGAACTTTGCGACATGTCATGCACTTTGTAGAGCACAGCGAGACAATAGTAGCATGAGGAAGAATGGCGTTGCAATACATGTCCCCCTACCAAGTTTCAGTTAAATATGTTAAGGGGTGAAAGTCAGGAAAACTGACCCATGTAAAAAGGGCACAACTCCATGAAATATTGGTGAAACGTTCCGAAACTCAAACTTGTTCTGTAACTTATCATAATAAAGCCATGTACCAAGCTTCATTTGAATATGTTAAAGGGTATGGAAAAAAGTGTAGAAAACCACAGGTGCAACGGACTGACAGAGAGCAAACCAATAGTCCTCTCCGGGTGGGGAACTAAAATTACTGACAGTATGGAATATAATAAATGAATATAAAGGGAGAGAGCTGTGTGGGCGTTTGAAAGGCCTATATGGGTGGGTGACAGAATGGAAAGGAATGAAGGAATAATAGCAGATATGAGAAGGGATCAAGGAAAGGGGATGCAGAGTCTGAGAGAAAGAAAATGGTGCATTAAGAATTCATGATGGGAACAAGGCAGGATGAAGGCAGAGAGGAGGCAAGATAGGAAAATAAGAACGAAAGGTAGTTCTCGCATGAGTATGTAGACCGCTGACAATCAAGAATTCTTCAAATGTGGAACTCTCTGCCTTTAAAATTTCACAAAGTTGCATTATGAGAGGGCCACTTGACCCAAGTCTGCTGGACGATTTGAATCCAAAATGGAATCAGTTTATCTTCATATTAGTCCAGAGTTATGCCGGGTTTGGTCAAAATCCCTTCAGCAGATTATAAGTTACTAGGGCATGCCCGTACTATATATATATTTAAAATTATATCCCCCCCCCCCCCCCTCTATTTACATGAAATGGTTTGGTCCATTCGCAAAGCCAAAGCGAACGGCTTGCGAGTACGGTGACAATCCCCCCCCCCCCCCCTCTATTTACATGAAATGGTTTGGTCCAAAGCGAATGGCTTGCGAGTACGGTGACAATCCCCCCCCCCTCTATTTACATGAAATGGTTTGGTCCAAAGCGAACGGCTTGCGAGTACGGTGACAATCCCCCCCCTCTATTTACATGAAATGGTTTGGTCCAAAGCGAACGGCTTGCGGAGTTTGGTAAAGAAATCGCCATAGCTCGGTAACTACTTCTCCGATTAATATGAAACCTTGAAAAGGCACATCCTCAGGTCCCCAGCAATATACCTGGCAAGTTTCAAGTATATCGGACCCGTGGTTGTCGAGAAACAGCGGTCACAGACAAACACACAGACACACAGACATACACACAGACACACAGACATACACACAGACACACACACAGAGATTACTGGAATTATAGATAGATCATTGTAATGAATACCTGCTACATACACACGCACAGCCTGACAGGCAACACGAAAACACAATGCCTTTGGCTGCGGAGGAATAAAAACATGTGAAGTTAATACATCGTGTTCGTTATCCCTGATTGTATACACTAGGACGTGCCCGTACGTGGGTGCCCGTTCGGAAAAACATTCCAAACCGCGTGGCAGTAACGACCACAGAACCCCCCCCCCCCTCTATTTACATGAAATGGTTTGGTCCATTCGCAAAGCCAAAGCGAACGACCACAGAACCCCCCCCTCTATTTACATGAATGGTTTGGTCCATTCGCAAAGCCAAAGCGAACGGCGAACGGCTAAATCGCCATAGCTCGGTAACTACTTCTCCGATTAATATGAAACCTTGAAAAGGCACATCCTCAGGTCCCCAGCAATATACCTGGCAAGTTTCAAGTATATCGGACCCGTGGTTGTCGAGAAACAGCGGTCACAGACAAACACACACACACAGACAAACACACACACACACACACGCACACACACACACACACACACAGACACACACACACACAGAGATTACTGGAATTATAGATAGATGAAACACCAAAGATGACAGATCTTCATAAACCCTTACCGTTAACTGCTATCAAAAATGCAGAGTGCAAATAATCACGTGGGTTTGAAAATGTCTGCACTGGACTATACATTTTCACTCGACGTAAAGTTTATTTCAAAAATTATTATGTTTGACATAAAAAGGGCCGAGTGCACGTCACACACCAGAGTGGATTGAGAACTGCACGGCAGGTTGCACGACTGCACAGCACAGGTTCGTACTGCACAGGTGGAAGGTCTGTTCGTTCACGCAGAGGAGTGAACAGGCAAGCAAGAGGAACCACCGTACGTGTGGCATCGAGGCGGCTGGACGGCCATACATTCCAGCTAAAGCGTACGCCATCCCGCTCCTCATTCTGCTGGATGTATTCTAGGAAGGTTTCTGCCATTGTCACTGCATTTGCAAAAGAGAGGGAGAGAGTGAGACAGACAGAGAAACAGAGAGAGACACACAGACAGACAGAGAGGGAGAGAGAGACAGCCAGCCAGAGAGAGAGAGAGAGACAGCCAGCCAGAGAGAGAGAGAGAGACAGCCAGCCAGAGAGAGAGAGAGAGAGACAGCCAGCCAGAGAGAGAGAGAGAGAGAGAGACAGCCAGCCAGAGAGAGAGAGAGAGACAGCCAGCCAGAGAGAGAGAGAGAGAGACAGCCAGCCAGAGAGAGAGAGACAGCCAGAGAGAGAGAGAGAGAGACAGCCAGCCAGAGAGAGAGAGACAGCCAGCCAGCCAGAGAGAGAGAGAGAGAGACAGCCAGCCAGAGAGAGAGAGAGAGACAGCCAGCCAGAGAGAGAGAGAGAGAGACAGCCAGCCAGAGAGAGAGAGACAGCCAGAGAGAGAGAGAGAGAGACAGCCAGCCAGAGAGAGAGAGAGACAGCCAGCCAGCCAGAGAGAGAGAGAGACAGCCAGCCAGAGAGAGAGAGAGAGAGATTCAGAGAGAGAGAGAGAGACAGCCAGCCAGAGAGAGAGAGACAGCCAGAGAGAGAGAGAGAGAGAGTCAGCCAGCCAGCCAGAGAGAGAGAGAGACAGCCAGCCAGTGAGAGAGAGAGAGATTCAGAGAGAGAGAGACAGAGACAGAGAGAGAGAGAGAGAGAGAGAGGGGGGGGTACAGCCAGCCAGTGAGAGAAAGAGAGAGAGAGAGAGAGGGGGGTGCGGGGGGAACAGACAGCCAGAGAGAGAGAGACAGCCAGCCAGTGAGAGACAGAGAGAGAGAGAGAGGGAGAGAGAGGGGGGGGGGGGGGGACAGCCAGCCACAGTGAGAGAGAGAGAAA
>NC_136272.1:22797493-22814993 GCF_964187855.1 Myxine glutinosa
AACACACACACTATGGAGGCAATGCCATGCCGCAAGGCATGTTTGAATATGCAAAGGCTCAAATTCTGAGAGAAATGACAGACAATTCCAGCCCCAAGGCTATTTCTACATTGTCAGCAAAAGCAAAATCATAAATTTGGGACAAGAGCCATTCCCAGGAGAAAGGTTCCGTCGCTATGGAGACATTCCTGGAAAACCAATGATACAAACAAGCCTCAAAATATATTTTGCTGTGACAAAGCCCTTGGGTTTGCCTTGGGAAAACATCACAATAACTTGAAACAAGCACAAAGCCAAAGACAATATAAATTCTCAAAAATGTGCAACAAAAAGGATAAAATGCAGGCTGCAACAACATCCACAACAATTGAACACCCATTCGCATGCAAAGCATCATTTTCACAACGAAAAGCTAATTCACAAGGCTTTCTGTGCTATAGAAGAATACGACAGAGCAGGGAATGGGGCTTTCATGTTCCTCCAGACTCAATAATCAAAGCTCACCACATTGAATGCGGATTTACCTTTTAAACACAAGACTCCAACTGTTTGAAGTGGTGCAAGGAAAGGTAAGGTACATGAGAAATTATTCGGACATTCTCCTTCCCAAGGACCACCCAATCGCTTGCTCACAAATTCCCTCCTGCGACCAAATTCCAGTTTATTTCTTCATGTTTCCAGTGATACGAGGTTCACAGGGGAGTTTATAAAGACATTGTATGCAGCAAAGGGCATTGGAGAATATCAATGCATTTTACATTGTTATATTAAAAGAATTAGACGACGGACAAATCATCATGATATATACTCACAGTGATCCACATAAAAACTGGATGTATAAGTAATTTTGAATTTTGGAGCAATTTCACCATTTATTTGTAAAACTGTTAAATAATCTACGGACTAGGTCTGTGTTTTTATTGTTGCTTCCATCACCGAAGGTGGGCGGAGATTATGTTTCTGTCTGTCTGTCTGTTCCTTGGCAAAAGTATTTCGCCAAGTATGTTGGTCTGTGGCATCTATTTGTCATTTTGTTTGCCACACGATTTTTGTCCACAGTTTTGAAGCAATCGTTCTGAAATATTTTGTGTATGTAGGTGACTGGCAAAGGAGAGCAACGCACATTTTTAGTCAGCGTCCGAATCCAGATCCGGATACTAGAATTTTTAAAGCGATTCTTCACCATTGAGAGATATGGCCAAAAGCTAAACACAAACGGACCCCGACATTCCCGTGACAAACGCTCCTGTAAAATGCCGCAACTGACGAATCCACAAATGTGGGAGCATTGTTTCAATGGGAAAAGGGAGGATAGATACCCAGCAGTTACTGATTCACAGAGAATCCCACGAATGTCGAGGAAAATCCCGCGAATGTCAAGGAAAATCCCGCGAATGTTGAGGAAAATCCCGCGAATGTCGAGGAGAATCCCGCGAATGTCGAGGAGAATCCTGCGAATGTCGAGGAGAATCCCGCGAATGGGAGGAGAATCCCGCGAATGTAGAGGAGAATCCCGCGAATGTCGAGGGAAATCCCACAAATGTGGAGGAAAATCCCACTAATGTGGAGGAAAATCCCACGAAGGTGGAGGAAAATCCCACGAATGTGGAGGAAAATAAATCCCACGAATGTCGAGGGAAATCCCACGAATGTCGAGGGAAATCCCACGAATGTCGAGGGAAATCCCACGAATGTCGACGGAAATCCCACGAATGTCGATGGAAATCCCACGAATGTCGAGGGAAATCCCACAAAATCCCACGAATGTCGAGGGAAATCCACGAATGTCGAGGGAAATCCCGCGAATGTTGACGGAAATCCCACGAATGTCAAGAGAAATCCCGCGAATGTTGAGGGAAATCCCACAAAATCTCGTGAATGTCGAGAGAAATCCACGAATGTAGAGGGAAATCCCACGAATGTCAACGGAAATCCCACGAATGTCGATGGAAATCCCACGAATGTCGAGGGAAATCCCACAAAATCCCGCGAATGTCGAGGAGAATCCCGCAAATGTCGAGGAGAATCCCGCGAATGTCGAGGAGAATCCCACATGTCGAGGAGAATCCCGCAAATGTCAAGGAGAATCCCGCAAATGTCAAGGAGAATCCCGCAAATGTCGAGGAGAATCCCGCGAATGTCAAGGAGAATCCCGCGAATGTCGAGGAGAATCCCACGAATGTCGAGGAGAATATCGCGAATGTCGAGGAGAATCCCACGAATGTCAAGGGGAATCCTGCATGTCAAGGAAAATCCCACGAATGTCGAGGAAAATCCCGAAGAAAATCCCAAGAATATCGAGGAAAATCCCAAGAATGTCGAGGAAAATCCCGCAAATGTGGAGGAAAATCCCGCAAATGTGGAGGAAAATCCCGCGAATGTGGAGGAAAATCCCACGAATGTGGAGGAAAATCCCGCGAATGTCGAGGGAAATCCCGCAAATGTCGAGGAAAATCCCACGAATGTCGAGGGAAATCCCGCGAATGTCGAGGGAAATCCCGCGAATGTCGAGGGAAATCCCACGAATGTCGAGGGAAATCCCACGAATGTCGACGGAAATCCCACGAATGTCGACGGAAATCCCACGAATGTCGACTGAAATCCCACGAATGTCGAGGGAAATCCCGCGAATGTCGACGGAAATCCCACAAAATCCAGCGAATGTCGAGGGAAATCCAGTGAATGTCGAGGGAAATCTCGCTAATGTCAAGGGAAATCTCACTAATGTCAAGGGAAATCTCGCTAATGTCAAGGGAAATCTCGCGATTGTCAAGGGAAATCTCGCGATTGTCAAGGGAAATCTTGGGAATGTCAAGGGAAATCTCACGAAAGTCAAGGGAAATCTCGCGAATGTCAAGGGAAATCTCGCGAATGTCGACAGAAATCCCACGAATGTCGACGGAAATTCCGCGAATGTCGAGGGAAATCCCACAAAATCCCGCGAATGTCGAGGGAAATCCCGCGAATGTCGAGGGAAATCCAGCGAATGTCGAGGGAAATCTCGCTAATTAGGTTACAAGTCAAAATCGCGGGGATAGGTTACAGGGGATAGGTTACAAGTCAAGGGAAATCTCGCTAATGTCAAAGGAAATCTCGCGAATGTCAAGGGAAATCTCGCGAATGTCGAGGAAAATCTCGTGAATGTCGAGGAAAATATGTGACTGCCAGGGCATTGTTTCAATGGGGAAAAGGGGATAGGTTACAAGTTCCCAAATGTTCCAGATTCATAGGGGAAATTTTTTAAAGTTTACAAGGTTTTCAACCGCGAATGCACATGATTAGTTTCATAAAAAATGCTTCCAAAAAAATAAAAATGACAACACCAGGTACCAGTTCCAATTTATTGAAGGAATGCAATATTACAATTTACTAAAAGTGCTTAACCAACCGTACCATGAAACTAAAAAAGCAACAACAGCATGTACGTACCATTTGAAATTCTTATTTCACAAATACACGAACATTTCAAATGATGATGATGATTATGAAGAATTAAAATCCAGTGAACTCCTCAAAGTCTGAAGACGACCCAGGGAGGATGCTGATGAGTCGTGCACTGAAATAAATGTAGATGAGGGTGCTGATGAGTCGTAAACTGAGGGGAAGGCGGGACAGGCAGAAAAGGCAGGACAGGCAGAAAAGGCAGGACAGGCAGAAAAGGCAGGACAGGCAGGAGAGGGTGCTGATGCTCTTGAGGTTGAGGGACCAGGGCGGAAGAAATGCGTGATGGAGAGCTGCCTGGCAGACTGGTGCATGTTTCTGTGTCGCATTGTATGGGAGCATCACGTCATCCAATTTCCTCTTAATCTTTTTTTTCCCTCTTAAACTTTATGAAATGCTCCATGACTAGGTCGACTTCTTACACCCTGTCCTGCAGCACCTCACCCAGGAACTTGACCGTGAGGTTGGACCTCAGCACCTATTCCTCCTCATCACTGCCTGCCTCCTCCTCGAAAACCTTGGTAATGGCCTCCCTCTTCGGTGAGCTTGTCACCATCCGAGGCAATAAGATCCTCCAACTCCTAGAGCTGCATGTTGTCAAAACCTCCCCCTCCCACCTGCCATGCCAACCAACAATTTCATGCCTCTCCTCCCTGTTGTAAGGAAATCCTTTGAAGTTTTTCACTGCCTGTGGCCACAGGTTGTGCCAGCACACGTTGATGGTGGAGGCTCTCACCTCACCTGCGACTCCTTGATGGCGCCGATACAGTGGACAATGTTGACCTCTTTCCAACACTGCCCGACGGTAAGCTCTGTGTCTCCATCGCATCCAAAATGCAGCAAAACAATGGGGCTGATGTCTGGTTGGGGGCTAATTTCTGAGATGAAAGCCTAATTGTGAAAAACATTAGTTTTTTTTTTTTTTTTACAACGATCTATGGTGCATGGAGGTGCTTATACATAAATCAAATGCAGAACAAAGATATGAGAAAACATCAGTGTACTTTTATATGAAGGACATTAGTTGACAATGGGCAAAACCATATGGTCAATGTTTCCAGGGCTGACAGGATGACCTGGAGCAGCGGTTCTGAACCAGGGGTCCATGGACGCCCAAGGGGTGCATGATGCCTCATCAGGGGGTACAGGAGATACATTTCCATTTGAGGCAGTGAATGAGAAGCTGTTTGTACATGTAGTATAGTATGACAAGAATGACCGCACTGTGCTCACAACCTGCGACAAAATCCGGTAACGGGCCGATTGTGAAACGCACATTTAAAGCACCCTTAAAAGCTGATAGCTCAATTGGGAAACACACATTTAACGTGCTATTACAAAATTAACTCGACACCTCTTATCCATATCACCCTCTTCTACAGTTATATCAGAACGTGCTGTTTCGTCACACGGTCACGGATTACTTAACCCTAATGTGGGGCCGTTAAAAATTACGTAATGCCATTTTTTTAGGGAGGTGCGTACCGTGTGTGCTGAAGGGCTAGATTAAACCTTACTAATATTTTTTATTGGACATATGATTCAATTTTTGGAGGTCCCTCGGAGAGTAGCACTCGACCCAAACAAACCCAAAGGAAATCTGATGCAACAAACCCGGGCAGTGACTAATCAGCAGAGGCCTAAAGGCCTGATGTCTTTGGCTCACCAGAAAATCAAGATGGCAGCCATATTATTTTGTCTGAGTGCCATGGTGGGTGGAACGAAAAATGTGGTGGGATCCAGAAGCTGTCCGACCAAGGAGTGCACATTTCAAAAATCGACCCTAACAAGAACCACAACAACGACAGCGCCAACAACAACCATGCGGAGCTCTTGTATACTTGCAACACGTCGCAAATAAAAATGGCTGAGTCACCATTGAGATGTGATACGTGACGCCTCACGCTGAGATCAAGAGGTATGCCGATTGAAAAAGGTTCAGAGCCACCGGCCTAGAGGAACACACACTCGCCGCTAAGCTGCCTAGCCTGGGTTTGAATCCCGACACAGCTACAGACTGTAATCCCGGTGTTTCACAGGCAGAGCGATTCATCAATTTGTGTGTCATCCCTCGAATGGACATTAAACGGCGTCGCCTCTGCCGGCATTCGTTAGTGGATGTTAAAGATCCCACAGTGTCCTTCGCAAAGCGTAGGCGAGCTATCTCCAGTACCCTGAACAAATTACAAATTCCTTCCCTGACTACTGCTGGTAAGGAAACGGCAAGGCACCCAATATAACCTGCTTCCGCAGCACTGAATCTGTCTTAGGGCAGAACACCAGAATATGAATATGAATAATTGTGTTCCCAAATACTACCCCATTTTTTTGTTTGCAAAGATTGGCAAAATAAGATAGGAAAAACTGAACACCCTGTGAGGGAGGTTGAAGAGAAGGAGGTTGAAAAAGCACTTGACAAAATGAAAAGTGTGAAAGATTGTCGACAATCTGCAATTGCAGTGAATTGGTGAAGGTTTTTGGGTTTGGTCGAGTAAAGTGGATGGTAAAGTTGATTAGGAAGGTGTGGAATGTGGAGAAGATACCGGATTCGAGGAAGAGCATAATAATATAAATTTTCAAATGGAAAGGGAACATCATCGACTGTGGAAACTACAGAGGGATCAAAGTGATGGAACATGCAGTGAAGGTAATGGACTCTGGAGAGAACTGTAGATTGACTTAGGAGATGTAGTACGGATTCATTCAAGGAAAGGGAACAGTGGATGTGATTTTCACCATGAGACAGGTTCAGGAAAAGATTCTTGAAGGATATAATAATCAATACTGTGCATTCATAGATCTAGAGAAGGAAAATAATAGAATCTCATTGGTGCTTTGGTGTTTGAGGAAGAAGAATGTACCTGAGAAGTTTGTTATAATCATGATAGAAATGTATAGGGGAGTCAGCACAATGGTTAGGACAGTGAATGGGGACGAGCAACATTTTAGGGTGAAGGTTGATCTCCACCAGGAACCTTCCTTTTTGTGACTTTGATGGACGTGTTGAATGACAACAATGGAGATAGAGAACTGTGGGAGCTCCTGTTCGCAGATAACTTGGTCATAACAACAGAGTCAAATGAAGAGCTACAGAGAGAAGTTTTGGAATGGCAAGAGAACTTAGAGGATGAGAGATTGAGGATTAATGCTAGAAAGACGGAGGTTATAATGTATACTAGTAAGACTGGACGAGGGAGGGTCAAGATTGTAGATAGAAGAGGTGAAGAGCTGAAACGAGGACAAAATCAAAACTTTTATAAATTTTTGTATACATAGTCGAGGCTCATGGAAAAGCTAGAATTAAAACACTGAATGGATCAGGACACAACAGAACAAAAGGGACAGTTGAGAGAGGGGGGCAACCCCAACAGCAGAGTTATAAGCCAAGATCGAGGAAGACTTAGATAAACAATGGGTGTGGGTAGGAATTGGAGGCAGGAGAGGATGCATAGGGTGGAAAAGATGTATACAGAAGGAAACTCGGGTGGGAAAACTGGAAATTTGGAAGTCTCAGGGCTAGAGGAAGAGGGAGGTTGTGAAGCAGAAGTTTGGGATAAAGTGAAGGCAGCATGGATAAGGTGGAAGGAATTTAGTGATGTCATCTGCGATAGGACACTGAGAAAATTGAAGCGAAGAATCTACAAAACAGTGATCAGGCCGGTTATGATGTATGGTGCAGAAACGTGGACACTTTTTTAAAAAAGGGAAGATAATTTGATGGAGAGGACAAGACAAAAATGCTTCATTGGATTCTCAGAATATTACTCAGAGAGCGATTGAGGAATTCGGAGATACACAAGCAAACCAGAGAAGAAAAAATTCGAGAGACTAAGTTGCGGTGATTTGGGCATGTGATAAGAAAGGATCAAGAACCAATCAAGAAAGTATGCAATGAGCCAATTAGAGGGAAAATATCAAGAGGAAGACAGATTATGGTGGAGGGATGTAGTGGAAAAGGATTTGAAGAACAAGGGATTGAGAAGAAGATACAGAACACAGGAGAATGGAGAAGGCGAATCCAAGTAGCTAACCACTAACTGTTGGGATGAAGGTTTAAGAAAGAATAAACACGAATGGTATATGGGATTTAAAATTGGGTTTCCTGTCACATGAGCAAGCGATTCACATAAGAACTAACAGGCCGACCCGAACATTGACAAACCTTCCGCACCATTGGCATCTTGAGGCAGGAGGCGGATCATTCTCCCGCTGGCAGTAAGTTGGTGGCCGCTCTGTCTTATACAGTAACAAACTTGCATATGGCATTGCTCTTCCGGTCCTCTCCTACCTCTGTCATCATCAAGCCACGACAGGTCATATATGCATTCGTGTGGAAACTCTCCCCAAGTCGACATACCAGTGAAGTTCCTCCCCTTCTCTCCCCATCTTGTCTACCGCTCCCCTTTTTATATACTTTGTTTGCTTGTTTGTTTGATAAATGTTAGCTCTTTCACGAGCCTCGACTCTGTATACAAAAAAAAAAAAAAAAAAGTTAAAATGCACTGTATTTTGACCAAGCAACCCAAATTATTTACTCCTAAATCAAACAGTATTGTTTTAAAATGACTTTTTTAAATTTTTTAAAAAATTTTAACTTTTTAAACAGCACTACTTTAAATAAACAACCCAAATTTTAAAATCAGACTCGGCAACGGTTGCTCGAGTGAGATGTGCATGGAAGAAGTTTCGGGAATTGAGTGGCGTGCTGATGATGAGGGGAGTGTCGTTGAAGCTGAAGGGAAAGGTGTATGCTGCATGTGTGAGATGTGTTATGATTTATGGGAGCGAGACATGGGTAATGAACGTAGAGCAGCAACGAAGGTTGGAAAGGGTGGAAATGCGAATGGTTCGACGGATGTGCGGAGTATCGTTGAGAGAGAGGAAGACAAATGATGAATTGCGAAAGATGATGGGAATAGAGCCTGTGATTGATGCTGTGAAGAGGAACAGGTTGAGATGGTTTGGTCATGTGTTGAGGAAGGATGAAAGTGACTGGTTGAGAAGAGTGATGGAAATGAATGTAGAAGGAAGTAGAAGACGGGGAAGACCGAGAAAGACTTGGCTAAAGATCGTGGAAGAAGAAATGCGGGCAAGGGGGTTAACAAGGAGAGATGCAGAAAATAGGGCAAAATGGAGAAGATTGTCATGGGGACCGCAAGGCTAACCCCCGCTCTAGCAGGGAAAATGGCCTTTTAAAATGCATGTTGTTGTTGTTGTTTGTATTGTTTTAAAATGAAACAATCATCACGACAGAGTTCATAGAATACTTTATCCCACACAGGCCTGAGAAAAAAATGACATAGGTGGGGTCTACGAGCGACAAATTTGATTGGCTATGATGACGTAAAGTGTCGTAATGTTTTGTCCAAGTGCTGTTAAATGGAAGATTTCTGAAAGTGCCAAAAAGGTGATTTGTGTTCCACAGTGTTCACATACATAATTCAAATGAAATAAAATAAGGATTTCAAGCTCCTTATTTTCGGAAATAAATTCGGAAGTTTACCGGCGGTGCAGCGTCTTTTACACCACCTAACTTAATACGGTACATTAGCTCTACGTGCCTGTTGTTTGTGTCCTTTATGACATCGTTAAAAACGGTAAGTTTCCTGTTTGGAATGATTTTCAATGTTGTTTCACTGCCAGGCTGGCACACAGAGTTAAATATGTATGTATGTATGTGTATATATAAATATATATCACTACTGTCTGCGCATACACAATTGGGGTGAATTCAGAACCAAAGTATTGCTAAACTACGGGTTCGTTTTCCAATCCATGTTCCGATTTGTGTTCAAAATAGAACATTCAATTTAAATCAAGTTGTTCCTCGATAATAAACTTTATTTAAATCAAGTTGTTCCTCGACAGACATACAGACAGACAAAGTGAACCAATCGCTTAACCTCAGTTTTCGTTTTGTGTGCATGGTGTTAAAATAAGGCAGTCAAGATAGCGGTAAAGTGATGCATTTACAAAATTATAAACCCAACACAACACTTCAGCTACAAACTTTCAGATTGGTCCTTCACAGACAGGGAGTTGCATCATAAAGTGCACCTGTTGTTCATCAGCTGTTCATCACCATCTCATGTCATCCCCTCATCCAAAACAATGACCTTTTCTACACCCGTTAAACCACCCTCAACCCTCCCAAGATTTTTACCTCCGCCACCAAAGGTGGATGGAGGTTATGTTTTCATCCGTCTGTCTGTTTGTCCGTTTGTTAGTTTGTGAACAAAATATCTCAAAAAGTTGTGGACGGATTCGGACGAAATATGGCAGAGATGTAGCGTATGTGACAACGACGAAATTATTATATTTTGGTGAAGTTCCGGATCCGGATCCGGCTGGTATAATTTTTTCAGCAATTCTTCACCACTGGGAGATTTGGCCAAAAACGATACATAGCAGGATATCTCAAAAAGTTGAGGACGGATGATTTCGATTAAATGTGATTCTGTATTGTGATTTTCTGGTCTACTCTGGGATACAAAACGTAAACTGCTCACCTGACGGAGGTATGCTCTCTATTGAGTGCCGTTCTAGTTGCTTTTGTATCCATCTTGTCCTCCCCCCCCCTCCTCTCTTTCTCCTGCTGTTCCCTTTATGTTGTGCCCTGATCTGTTCTGTGTCCTAGCTCTTCCTCAAGCCTAGAACACATATAAAAATAAATAAATAAATGCCCATATAGAATAGTTTGAGTAAAACCAATAGTCAGTCTCCCAATATAGGAACGTGTTATGAGGTCTTCCTTGTAATATTCCTCGTCTTGCTGGATAGAAGACTCATGGACACTTGTTTGGGTTAACATACACGAGCAACTATCCCTCTTATCCCTCTTACTACGCTATCCTCTTACATTCCTCTCTGGAGCAGCAATAATTGGATGATCGTTTCGGAAGATCATGAAGTTAAATGTACTTAAACTTTGCACAAAATACAGCTATTTCGATGTAAATTAGAAAATGTCACCATGCCTTATCAAATTATCTAAGTATGAATCACCATCACCACAACTACCACAGACAGGCACAAATAAACCGGAATGAAGTTGTCGTTTTTAACCAAACAATTTCTCACAAATAACGAGTCGTCAAATATAATAAATGAATAAACATCACCAAATATTACGTTATTTGAGATAATACATACTCTTGTTATAACGTCGAGTTAAATATAAATGCGTGGCAAGCTTAATTGAATGGCTCAGCCTTTGATTTTGAACTGAATACATCAACGAAGGCTACTCACTTTAATAGTTTCATAAAGCTTGACTTATTCACACAAGTAAAATGAAATGACGTGAAATTAAATGAAGTTAACAAACAGAAACCCGGTGTTGAATAAGGAAAATCCCTATCAGTACCTTTAAACAGCAGCTTCTGTGTTGGCGGATGTGACGTTTTAGAAAGCTGAAAGACATGCCACGTCGAACTTTTATTTTTTTATTAAATCAGTTATGAACGTTTCACCTCGTGCAATATCACCGCCTTCCACGTGAGATGGGAAAGCTGAGAGAACAGGATATTTCAGATATGGAATTATAAAAATATAACAGAGACGGTGGGAACCAGCCATTTCTAATAACACTTTAATATATACCAAAGAAGACGTGTTGCTACGCAGGGTTCGCTACAGAAAATAAAAGGAGAAATTAGTTGAAAATGGGCCTAAAAAAGAAAAGATGTATAAATTGTTTTCGTAGATCATAATCATAACTACCAAATTTGATGTATTTCTGCACAACCATTTTTGGGGAGATGGCGTGACGGAAGGGTGGGGATAATAAACGTAACGAAAAGGAATTTATGCTAACTTAACATGATAACCCGAATTGGCTGTGTTGCTAATGATCTTAGCACATAATAAACTCGGCAGGGAGTCGAACACATCACCTCCGAGACACAAAGCGGATACGATACTCTAACTATTACGTCACCAACTCTAATTACGTAAACTATTTCATAACAACGCTCAGAGCCTGTTTCATTCTGATCACAAACACGCTTCGCTCATTTCATGCACTATTTTATAACCTTTCTTTCTATTACATTCTGGTTTCAAATAATTTATTTTCAAACTAAAATTGTTGAATGGGCGATGTATAAGCGTCGCGCTGTTTCCCTTTCCACGTTCAATTATTTATAGAGAGATTGAATTTTGTACTTTTCGTAATGAAAACTAAAACATATCGTTAGAATTAGCGAGAAAATACAATTTGGCCAACAAGAGATCTTTGTTTTCATTCATGTGTCACAAATGTGACCAACAATAACATGGCTGCGCCCATCGTGGGGAGTGTTTTCCCGCGATTTCAACGAATTGGTAACTTAGCTTGCCGAGTATGGTTCAGAAGAGGGCTGGATCCACCAGCTGGTTTTATTCAATACCACGACATTAAAAGCAGCTTATACCAGCATGTCAAGGAAGGATATTCGGACATGCCATCTTTGCCAATGGATTACGTGTGCGATCATGTGGAGGAAGTTTGCCTGAACGTCGAGCAGCGCAAAGGCGAGCTGCAAAGCCACGACGTGCGGAACATCGTAAGTATTATACCATTTGTGAATCCGCTTAATGCGAATGACCTTTTTTCCCCTTTTTTTTTGTATACAGAATCGAGGCTCGGGTAAGAACTAACACATTAAACATGAAAACATGCACGGACACATAAAACATGCAATGAAGGGAGCGGGAGACAAGAGGAGGATAGAGAGGGAAGCACACAAGCACAACAGTAGAGCTAGAGAACAGGGACGTCGGTAGATATGTGGAAAGGGGAGGGGAACACGGTATAAAACAAATGAACACTGCTAGGAATTTCAGGAAAGAAGTTGGGGGTTGAAAGAGGCAGATTTGGGGTGTTTTAACGGGGGTAGAAAATATCAATGTTTTGGATGGAGGAAGACGAGAGATGGTGGTGAACAGCTGGTTTAAAGACCTGGAAGGAGGAGAGGGATTGAAGAGAGTGAGGGAGTTTGTTCCAGAGGTGGGAGAAAAGAGTGAAGGTGAGCATGGAGTCTTGATTTTGGTAGTTTCACCAGAAGAGGGTTGCTTGCAGATCTTGTGCATCCTGCAGGAAAACTTGGGGGACAGAGCACAGATAGAGCAGGGGGAGCTAGGCCGGAGAGGAGTCGGTAGAAGACAGAAAGACCACCTACCTGCCTGCGGTGAGAGAGAGAAAGGCCCTCAGAATCGGCTTCATCGTGGGAGGTTCCAATGATTTTGAATGTTTTGGTTTCAACAGCGTGAAGCCGAGCTGGGTGTGAGGCAGGAGCACCAGCCCAGAGTGGAGAGCAGTATTCCATTGAGCTGCGGATGAAAGCTTTGTATATGGTGAGGAGCTCAGAAGTGCCAAAGAAGACCTGTTGACCTGCCTGACTTTGCTGTATCTTGAAGCCAAGATGTCATGCCCAGGGGGGTTGGGGGAGGGGTGGGGGGGGGGAGGGGTGGGGGTGGGGGTTAAATGGTTCAGGGTCAAATGGGTATGACCTTATTTTTTATTTTTTTCCCCACAATAGTAGATGTAAATGCAGCATCATGTGGTAGAGTTTCAGTTTTGACTTTTCAAGTGATTCTTTCGCATTGCTGTTGAAATAAACGTTGGCCATTGTGACATTTGGCCCATCTTCATCCAAATGCAGGATTCATTGTGTAAATTATGAATTTATGTTTGTCCCTTGAAGGTCACAACATGGAAAAATCTTCAAAAAGTGAAGGCAGAAGTGAAGGTACTGGAGGATAAGAAAACCCATATTGGACAGCAAGTGAAATCATTAGTGGTAAGTCAAAATCATTATTTCAACCTCACTTAAATGTGTGAACTTCAAGGTCTGAACTGTGACCGCATTGTTAAGCTGAAAATTAATTTCTTAAGTGATTCAATTACATTCATGAACAGGATTATAAATAATTTATTAAATGTATAAAATTAATAAAATAATTTATTTAATTAAGAGGATTATAAATTAAATAATTTATAATATGTAAATAATAAAGATGTAAATAATTTATAATCCTGTTCATTAATCTAATTATTGCTTCACTACGCCCCCAGTGGTGTTTATAATAGAGGGCATGGATTTTGTCCCCCCCCCATTGGAGGAAGACCCTCTCATGTTCAGGCCGTTGGTGCTCCTATGGTTGGCAGCGAGTGCCCCAGAAGCATGGAAAGAGTGGCAATCATATGTGTGGGAAAATTTCATGCTCGGTCAGGGTCACCCAGGGAGCACTGGTATGGTTCATCGGAGGACCTGGGTTCGATTCCTGGTCAGGGCATATAACTTTTCCACATATGTAAATTTAATTTTAAGTGATTCTTCAACATCGAGTGATATTGCTAAAAGCAATGTATATCACGATAGCTCAAGAAGTTATTGATGGATTCGGACGAAACAAAGTGGATGGGTTGGTCAGGTGACAAGAACAAGCCGATTCGATTTTTGTTCAGGTCCGGACTATGGGTGGATACAAAAGGTAAACTGTTCGGCCTGGCGGAGGTATGCGCTCTACTGAGTGCCGTTCTCGTTGCCTTCGCAAAAGCGGAAGGTTATGTTTTGATCGCTGTGTATTTATTTGTATGTCTGTGTGTGTGTGTGTGTGTGTGTGTATGTTATTCGCATAACTCAAAAAGTATTCAACCGAATTGCATGAAATTTGGTGGGATGATTGGTTATTATACGGGACACATTTGATTAGATTTTGGGAGCAATCGGGTCAAAGGTCAAGGTCAAGGTCACGAAAAGGTCAAAATCGTATTTTTACCAAGTACAGAACAGTAGCTGCGGCGAAGGTATGCGCTCTACCGAGTGCCCGTTCTAGTTTTACTTGCGCTTAGCATCCCTTTAATAGAATCTATTAGCGGGGTATATTTGGTCAAGTTGCCAGTAAAACATTTATACCAATGCAAAACAACATGAGATGCTGTAATATGGCCTACTGTTCCTTTCATTGGATAGAACGTGGAAAGGACTTGTTGGAGAAAACATGGCACACTTGTCATTGTATCAGGGACAATTGAAACTTTTTCCTCCTTTTAATAAAAGTTCCAAAGCCGTAAACATTACTTCTGTTCCAATGGCATCAGGAGACTCAGCCACTGCTTAAAAATGTGTGATCCTGGCCTGAAACTATTTAATAATTAATATATTTGCCATTGTTTGCTGGTGCAGAACGTCCCTTCTTGATTGGAGGGAAAACGTTTATTAATTGGCCCGTACCCCGGGATTATCAATCTGGGAGAAGGGGTTTGGCAATCATGCGCTCGTACCTGTCCAGTCCATAACCTTTTTTACCGCTTGAGATTTTGTCATCAAATTTTCAACAAACCTTTATATGGAGAATATGGAGAACACCAATTAATGAAAATTTTAAAAGCTTTAGCTATTGGTTTCGTCAAGTTTAGTTTGAGTCCAAATCGGCCTTTGCATTTGGAGATGCTCTCTACTTGTGTCTTTGGAAGTTGTGTAGTTTTGAGACAGATTTAAATTACAGCAGCTCATGAAATCATTGTAAATTTTTGTATAATTGATTCTTTATGAAAATTCTTACCTTTGGCTTTATACCTGTTCTACTTTGGTTTCTCATTTTTGCAGCAAAGAATTGGCAAAGAGTCTTCCACCTCAGTAAGTAATATTGATGTACCTCAGACATTTTATTTTTGCCTTATTATTCCTGACAACAATGCAACTTTCTCCATCATGCACTTGTCACCTTCTCAGAGTGCTGAGTTCGAAGAACTTCGAAATCGGGGAAGGGAAATCCGCCTGATCCTGATGCGTTTGTATGAATCTGAGGCTGAGCTTGAGGATGTTTTTTACTCCAAAGCTCTTTTTCTCCCCAACACCACTCACCCCATGACGGTATAGTCACACCATACGCATGGTGACCGTCTAGGCCGATACAACTCTACCTCGGCACATCTATTGCATGGTCATAGCATAGTGTTATCGTGAAAGCTGACTGGATCAGTTTGGTCCAACAAAGCTTTCGAGACATAGGGTTTATACAACAACAAGCGTTCAAACAAACTTTCTTCGAGCAAATATGTCACACAAGATTACTCAATCGGCCATTTTTCTCCTTAATCACCATTAAAATACGTCTTTTGGTAACATGTGACGAACCTTGCGAATATGATGGCAACATCTCTTTTAGCCACCCTGGCCGAGAAGTTAGTCCTACTCATCTAGTTGGGCTGGGTGGGAAGCGTAAATGTCCAAGTAGGTAACATACACACCCTCCGTCACAGGACACCTATTTGACCTTTTTAAACACTCACGTGTACACTTTTAGTATAAATGAGCCTCTCCACAATGTCTGCCGCCCTCATTGGCGTTTAACAAGTGCAATGTACATTTCGTCTCAAAACTCTATGCAGATTGGTGATGCACCTCGTTTAAAAAAAAAAAGAAGCATTTTCAGATATATTTTTATTTGTTTTGTAGTGTATGTATTTTAATATACCGTACCGTATTTATATCCTTGACGTAATTTGCGCAAGAGTATGCTTTTATGACAAGATCGATGGCTGAAATATCACCCCACTCCTTCAACAGCACTTGCCAAGGGTGATTATATACAAGATGTCACCGATTTATGTCGTGGACCTGTTCCCAAAATCTCCGACATTATACAAAACAATATAATTCAGATACGATTTTTCCATATATAGTGTTATAATGGAGGGATGCGTTGCCAGGGAAAAAAAAATCGGCACCCCAACTTACTCGACCTTCACTTAAGTACATATTGGAAAAATAAATAAATAAATCAATACAGAACACGATTTAAACTAGAACGGCACTCGGTAGAGCACATACCTCCGCCAGGCTGAACAATTTGTTTTGTATCCCACCAATAGGCCAGATCTGGATTCAGACCTGACCCAAAATCAAATCGGCTTGTTCTTGTCACTTAACCAACTCGTCCACTTAACCAATCAGGTTGAAAGAGGTGACGGTGAGGGAGGCATTAAAAGAGAGGCTGAGTATGGTAGAGGATGACGTGGTTGAGCTTGAAAGTGGTTGGATGTCAATGAAAGATAGCTGTCTGTTGGGAGCCGTTGGTGAGGTATGTGGATGGACAAAAGGACCACCGAGGCCAAAAAAGGACCAAAAGGACCACCATACTCAGCCTCTCTTTTAATGCCTCCCTCACCGTCACCTCTTTCAACCTCCACACCT
Source organism: Myxine glutinosa (assembly GCF_964187855.1). Classification (NCBI taxonomy): domain Eukaryota; kingdom Metazoa; phylum Chordata; class Myxini; order Myxiniformes; family Myxinidae; genus Myxine; species Myxine glutinosa. Next base: position 22,814,119 of record NC_136272.1, read on the forward strand.
TCATTCTCGGTTGGTACTTCACCCGCCGAGCTCTCCTCGCACCTTTCACCCTTATGTCGCAGACAACCAAGTGGTGCTGTGAAACAGCCTCCTCCCCCGGGATCACCTTTGTGTCCCGGAGGTGCCCCCAATCTCGCCTACGCACCATCAGGTAGTCAACGGTTGTCGTCGACCCACCTGACGTGTATGTAACAAGCTTATTATCCGCTTTCTGGAACTGAGTATTACAAATCAACGAACCAGCTCCATCAGCAAACTCCAAAATCCTTTCACCTTCTCCATTCCTCACACCATATCCGTAACCCCCATGAATTCCCTCAAAACCAGCTATACTCCTTCCCACATGTCCATTTAGGTCTCCTCCTACCACAACAACTTCCTCATCTTTCACGTTTTCCATCAGCTTCTCTATCGCACACCAGAACTTGTCCTTCTCTTCATCGCCCCGACCGACCTGCGGAGCATATCCCGAGATGTCGTTCAATAAGAGCTTTCCAATCATCATTTTCACCATCATCAACCTTTTACTCACTCTCGTCACACTCACCACACTGTCTACAAACTCCTCAGAAAACAGGACACCAACACCATGCACGCCTTCCGGGCACCCTTGCCACACAAACTTGTATTTCTGTCCCTGCCTACCCATCACCATTCTCACACCACTTCCCTTCCATCTCGTCTCCTGCACACAACACATGTCCACTCTTCTTCCGACCAATACTTCCACCACTTCTCCTGATCTCCCTGTCATTGTCCCTACATTCCATGTCCCAAACCTCAGAAACCGATCTCCACGTCGCGCATCAGACGTTTCTTCGTCATAAATGGAATGATTTCCACCCTTGCTTCGATCAGGTTCCCCACCTTGATTT